>NW_012114422.1:3164144-3169859 GCF_000951035.1 Colobus angolensis palliatus
GATCTCTGTGACCCACACCCTATTCGTGCACTCCCTCCCCTTTTGAAAATCGCTAATAAAAACTTGCTGGTTTTACAGCTCGGGGAACATCACGGATCCTGCCGACATGTGATGTCTCACCCAGACACCCAGCTTTAAATTTCTCTCTCTTGTGCTCTTTCCCTTTATTTCTCAAACCAGCTGAGACACTTAGGAAATAGAAAAGAACCTATGTAACCATCAGGAGCGGGTTCTCCCAATAGGCACACACCTGTAGTCCTAGCTACTTGGGAAGTTGAGGTGGGAGGATCCCTTGAGCCCAGGAGTTTGAGGTTACAGTAAGCTATGATTGTGCCATTGCAGTCTAGACTGGATGATAGAGTGAGACCCTGTCTCTAAAAAAAAAAAAAAAAAAAATTGTTAATAAAGAATTCATACTGACACTAACAAAAATAAACTTTAAAATGGTAGAGGTGAGTGGGGAAAAGTGAAACCTCTGCTTTACAGAATACCAACGAATAAATGTAGGAAGAATTTTTTAATCAGCCTTCAATAACCACTAGAATAATAACTGATTCAGGCAGCGATGATCAATAGATTATAAAACCTTTGGATGAAAGATTGTTGGAGAAAAGGATATTCATATATCTCAAAATATCATTAATAAAATAACAGGTTATTTATTAATTACAAAGGGAAAAGGTATAGTGAAGAAATCTGATGGGTACCCTTTTCAACCAGATAATCAAATTTGGCATCCCCAGCTATGTGAAATTGATATCACATCCCTCCTGATGTGATGCACTGGGAAGGATCCATCACCTACATATCTGTGGTATATTCCTGGTATCGACGAAAAGAGTCAAACTCTGTAAAATATTTGAAGAGATTTATTCTGAGTTAAATATGAGTGACCATGGCCCATGACACAGCCCTCAGAAGGTCCTGAGAACATGTGCCCAGGGTGGTCAGGGTACAGCTTGGTTTTATATATTTTAGGGAGGCATGAGACATCAATCAAATACATTTAAGAAATGCATTTGTTGGTTTGGTTTAGAAAGGTGGGACAACTCAAAGGAGGGTCTTCCAGGCTACAGGTAAATTTAAACATTTTCTGGTTGATAATTGGTTGAGTTTATCTGAAGACCTGGGATTAATGGAATGTTCAGGTTAAGATAAAGGATTGTGGGACCAAGTTTTATTGTGCAGAGGAAGCTCTCAGATAACAGACTTCACAGAGAGAGCAGGTTGTAAAATGTTTCTTATCAGACCTAAAAGGGTGCCTGGCTTTTAGTTGATTATCTCGTGGATCTGGAAAGGAAGGAAAACAAAGGGGGAAGGGGATTCTGTATAGCATGTGGATTTTTCTCACAAGAGACTTCGCAGGGCAATTTCAAGGCGTGGCAAGGAAGTGTATTTTGGGGTTAAATATTTTTTCCGTGCCTCATAATGTTGTGCTGGAGTCATATTGAAAAGCAATTCACAATATACAGGGTCAAATAAAACCCATCTGATGAGAATCCATGGTTTGTAGGGCATGAATCCCCAGACCCCTTAGGTAGGAATTTGGGCAAGATTAAAAAAATCAGAGCTTAGTCCTCATTGGCAATGATGTTTGGAGGAAATAGCAGAGTCCAAATTGAAAGACATTATGCAAAACAGCATAAGTGTCCCCTCCACCCACACTCTATTCCTGTAGGAAAGGATACTTGATACTTCAAAAATGTCCATGTCATAAAAGACAAAAAAGGAAAGAGACAAAAAGAAACATTGTTGGGAGAATTAGGGAGATTTAGGAACTGTATATGTTATATAATAGTAATATATTTCTTGAGTGTAATAATTGTATTCTAATTATATAGGAGGATGTTTTGTTCTCAGAAGATTGCATCTCTGGCCGGGTGCAGTGGCTCATGCCTGTAATCTCAGCATTTTGGGAGGCTGAGGCGGGTGGATCACGAGGTCAGGAGATCGAGACTATCCTGGCTAACACGGTGAAACACCGTCTCTACTACAAAAAAAAAAAAAAAATGCCTGTAGTCCCAGCTACTCGGGAGGCTAAGGCAGGAGAATGGCATGAACCTGGGAGACGGAGCTTGCCTTGAGCCGAGATTGCGCCACTGCACTCCAACCTGGGTGACAGAGCGAGACTCCGTCTCAAAAAAAAAAAAAAAGAGAGAATCCTAAATCTTTAGGGATGAAGTGTCATGATGTCTGCAACTAATTCTCAGATGGTTCAGGAAAAAATGTCTGTGTCTGTGGAGGAGGAGGAAGAAGAGAAATATGGCAAAATATTAACAATTGGTTATCTAGATAAAGAATATATTAGTGGGTCATTGTACTTTTCTTGTGACTTTTAGGAAGATTTAAAATTTTTCCAAAGAAAGTTGAAGACAGATTTTAATTACAATAAAATTTTAAAATGAAATAACATTTATTCTGTCTTATTGCTTTAGGTGAAATCCTTAACCCTGTTTGTCAC
Source organism: Colobus angolensis palliatus (assembly GCF_000951035.1). NCBI lineage: Eukaryota > Metazoa > Chordata > Mammalia > Primates > Cercopithecidae > Colobus > Colobus angolensis. The sequence continues at coordinate 3,166,606 of NW_012114422.1, forward strand.
CCATTATCCACCAGTTTGTGAGCTAGAAAAAAATTACTCACACCAGGTGGGGAATTACCACATGGGATTCTTGGTCAGTGAGGATGAAAGCAAACTGGATCCAGGTATGAAATATTCCTGCGGTTGGTACAAATATTGGTTTTCATGTTTGATAACTCAAAGTTTGTTGGAACATGAACTTACTGCTTATTAATAATGAAAGCTGTGAATGTGAGCTATAAATAACATTTGTCAAGATTCATTTTTGCTAAGCTTTAGGTCAAGTAGAATTTACATTTATCCATGCTATCTCTGAGTCCTTCTCTGGTCTTCCTTGTCTCATTTGTCGTGGCAGCCCTTTTCTCTTTTTTTACAGGAATAGGGTGTGGGTGGAGGGGGCACTTAGGTTTTCCTCTTAGTGCCTTGTACTCTTACATGATTCATCTCAGTATAGATGACAGTCAACTGCAGAATATAATTAGTCATCTTTTAAAAATGCCCAATATTTTCCCCAAAATATCATTTAACTTACTAAGGGCCATATACTGTACTGGACATAGGTTTTTATTTTAATATTATAAGGAAACTGAATCTCAGACAGGTAAAGTGGTTTGACCATGTCAACCACTTAGATGGGGGCTAAAATGAGCCTAGAATTCACTTCTGCTTCTGGGTACTCTTCTGTGCCCCTCTGCTGGAGCTGATATGAAGGAAATCTGCAATATTTTTCCTAGTCTTTCCAGTTACTGGTGTCACAGAAATGAGACATTTTATGAAAAAGAACACCATTAGCCAATAGCAATAAATTTAAGTGCCGTAAGTAATATAGTAGACTTTAGCATTTTTTTTTTCTGTTCAGTAGTAATTGTTTTAAGCCACCAGCCTGTAGACCTGTGGTGGTTTGCGCAATTGGTATGCTACAATGGAAAATCCATCATGCAAGATATCTCAGAGTCCAAATTTTATTTTGGAAAAGTAATAGGGATGGACCTGAAAAAGAAATCAGGCAACTGGCCCAAATGAAACAAAGCACTAGGCCTAAGATAAATGTAGTGTTAGGCAGTTCCTGCTTTTCACTACCATGCAGTCTTGAAAAACACATCATAAATTCTCTCATGGAGGTAGTTTTGTATCTATTAATCTGCAACTAGGGTGACAAGAGGAGACTTAAGCTAAAACCCTTGGGACAAAGAGAATAGAGTTCACCAATAGGGAAGAGGAGGAGTCAGTGCCACTAAAAAACATTTGATGTGAACTGAAAACTAACCCAGAGCATTGTACCTTTCCCTTAAATGTTCTGGGCATTTTATTTTATTAATTTTAATTTTTGAGTTTTGTTGAGATGGTGCATCACTGTCATCCAGGCTGGAGTGCAGTGGCACGATCACAGCTCACTGCAGCCACAACCTCCCAGGCCCAGGTGATCCTCCCATGTCAGCCTCCCCAGTAGCTGGGACTACAGGCGCACACCACCATGCCTGGCTGATCTTTGTATGTTTTGTAGAGACAGGCTCTCACTATGTTGCCCAGGCTAGTCTCAAACTCTTGAACTCAAGTGATCCTCCTGCCTTGGCCTCCCAAAGTGCTGGGATTAGGGGGATGAGCTACCTTGCCTGGCTGATTTTAATTTTTATCAGTGAACGTAATTTTTAAAATTTAGTGGTGCTAAAAGGCTCCACCTGACAAGCTTCCATCCCTTGTCCTTCCCCATCCTAGTCCCAAGGCAACGACTTTCAACACTTTTCCCCATTTCTGTTGTATTTCTAAGTAATATGCATATTTTCCTGTCCCTTGATTCATGAAGTTGACTATTGTCATTGTGTTAATTGAGAATCTTCAGTTTTCCCTTCCTCTGTCCTTCCAATGTAGTCATTTCACATTTATTGTATGTCATTCATATTTGCTATTTTCATTATTATTGCCATGCTAAGTATTGCTTACTGATGAACCAAGTATGAGACAAGTACATTTCTTTTACAATGTTTTCTATTTTCTCAAAAATAAGAATTGACTGTCCTTATTTTTTCATTTTGTTTTGTTTTTGAGTCTATAGCTGAATCTTCCTGTACCCTCCAATAGCCTCGTAAAATGCCTCTCTAGATGTGTTTCCACACAACTGAGCCTACTGGTTCCCATTTGTCCCACTGGGGCCCTTCCTCCTTTAGCCCTTTTTCCTCCTGCTCATCTGAAGTGGCTGATGTCTGGGCCTGCTGCGCAGCTGTCATCCCGAGCCTGCCTTGCCGGCATCCTAGGAGTTCCCTTACCCCTCTTCTAAGCATGTGATTTCAAGGAACAAAACACTCGGTCTCACAGTGGCTCAGACAAAAGTATGCAGTATGTATAATCCCATGTTCCATGAACTCCAGAGGAAGAGTGGGCTTCAGCGCCTCCTTTTTGCAATTCCCAGGCTCTATCTTCCTGCCTGGCCAGTTTTATCACCAGGCTAGTGACAATGACTGCAGCCCTTCCTGGCATCATGTCCAGAATGTCCAAAGGAAGAAAAGAGACAAGGATTTCCTATTAACTCTTTCTTAGAACAAGGGAACTTTTTCTCAGATGCTTTCCAGTATCTCACGATTGCCTCATCGCATTTTCAGAATTGAGTAACAGGCTCCTTCCTAAACCACTCCTTAGCAGAGGATGGCAGGGGCGACTTTAATGGGCCTAGGTGAATCAGGATCCACTTCTGGAGCTGGCTTTGAAGACCCAGTCCTCTGAGTTAAATGATTAGGGAGTTAATTCCTTATAAAACCAAGGTTTTCTTAGGGGTGGGATAAATGTTGAATTAGGCTACTACTAATATCAACTAAAGGAGGTAAAAGTTTTGAGATTTTTCATGAATGAAAATGTTTCACATGCTTGTTGGCCATGTGTTTGTTGTCTTTTGAAAAGTATCTGTTCATATCTTTTGCCTTTTTAATGGGTGTGGTTTTTTCTTATAAATGTATGTAAGTTCCTTGTAGATGCTGGATATTAGATCTTTGTCGGATGCATAGTTTGCAAACATTTTCTCCCATTCTGTACGTTGCCTGTTTACCCTGTTCATAGTTTCTTTTGCTGTGCAAAAGCTCTATAGTTTAATTAGGTCCCATGTGTCAGTTTTTGCTTTTGTTGCAATTGCTTTTGGCCTCTTAGTCATGAAATCTTTGCCCATTCCTGTGTCCAGAATTGTAAAAGCAAAACATCACTGATTATTAGAGAAATGCAAATCAAAACCACAATGAGATACCTTCTCACACCAGTCAGACTAGCTATTTTTTTTTTTTTTTTTTTTT
>NW_012114422.1:3170358-3170799 GCF_000951035.1 Colobus angolensis palliatus
AGCCCAGACTAGCTATTATTAAAAAGTCAAAAAATAACAGGTGCTGGTGAGGTTGTGGAGAAAAAGGAATGCTTATACACTGGGTGAGAGTGTAAATTAGTTCAACCATTGTGGAAGACAATGTGTTGATTCCTCAAAGACCTAAAAACAGAATTACCATTCAACCCAGCAATCGTATTACTGTAATAGCAATCCTATTACCATTTATATACCCAGAGAAATATAAATTGTTGTGTCATAAAGACACATGCACACGTATGTTCATCACAGCACTATTCACAGTAGCAAGAGATGGAATCAACCTAAATGCCCATCAATGGTAGACTGGTTAAAGAAAATGTGGTACACTTACAAGGGATGTAAAGGACCTCTTCAAGGAGAACTACAAACCACTGCTCAGTGAAATAAAAGAGGACACAAACAAATGGAAGAACATACCAT
>NW_012114422.1:3172624-3190431 GCF_000951035.1 Colobus angolensis palliatus
ACACCATGGAATACTATCCAGCCATAAAAAAGAATAAGATCATGTCCTTTGCAGGAATATGGGTGAAGCTGGAGACCCTTTTCCTTAGCAAACTGATGCAGGAACAGAAAACCAAGTATTGCATGTTTTCACTAATTAAGTGGGAGCTAAATGATGAAAACACATGGAAACATAGAGGGGAACAACACACACTGGGACCTACTAGACGGGAGGGTGGGAGGAGGGAGAGGATAAGGAAAAATAACTAATCTATACAAGGCTTAATACCTGGGGGATTAAATAATCAGTACAGCAAACCTCTGTGACACAAGTTTACCTCTATAACAAACCTGCATATGTACCCCTGAACTTAAAAGTTTAAAAAATATATATAGCTTCCATGTTCGAATTTATAGTTCAGCCAGGATTCGAATTTTAGATTGAAAACCATCTCACTCAGAATTTTGAAGCAGTGCTCCACTGCCTGCTGCCTTCCAGTATTGTTCCTGGCTATATCTGTGCTTCATCCATTACCTCTCCCCGAACTTCTCCTCTTCTATATGAGGTAGAGGCCACTGCATAGGTCATCAGTAAAATGCTCCACAGGTCTTTTGGATGGCTTCTATAATACTCTATTTCCAATAATATGATAGGTAAAACAATGAACAAATAGTTAAGAAACCTGTATTTTAATATATTCCAATCTGTATGATCTTGGACAAGTCACCTAACTTCACCCACCCCTAAATTTTTATGAATCTGTTCTAAAAGCAACTTCAGAAATTATTTATCAGCACACATCTCTTGAATAACTGCTCAGAGACGTTTGGCTTAAATATAAATCTTGCTAAGTTTCCCTGTAATAAACAGAAACATGAATTATTACTTCCACTGACTCAAAGCAGTGCCAGGTAAACATTTTAATCATGTCCATTTAAGAAATGGCCATTGCTTGTAAGTAATTACTTCCTCATCAAGAAGTTTTGCTGTGAACCTGTAAAGAAACAAGAGTTTTACTCATAAAACAAGTTTTATTCTCTCCCATGTGGCTTTTTCTGACTCCATATTTCCATCCCACCAGCACCCCAAGCCCCTCTCCCGCACAGAGGGTGAAGGAGTACATAATTACAAAAAGAGACCCCCCAGGTGATTATGGAAGAGTGCTCACGTTCTTTACCTTGAAGGTGTGAGAACTACCATAATGTGAAGGGGAGACCAGCATATAATGACACACTCAGCAACTGTTTGTATGTTAACAAGGTATTCAGAGCAGTGAAATATTTTATGTAAGTTAGCTATATTTTGTAGCTGTATTATACATTATATAAGAACATTGTTACAACTATCTCTCATGCACTCTCTATATATGTCTGCATATATACACACACACACACACACACACACACATATACACTATTGTATAAAAACAAAAAAAAATTAAGTCATCAATAGGCCAGGCACGGTGGCTCATGCCTGTAATCTCAGCACTTTGGGAGGCCAAAGTGTGGTCAGATCACCTGAGGTCGGGAGTTCGAGACCAGCCTGACCAACATGGAGAAACCCTGTCTCTACTAAAAATACAAAATTTAGCCGGATGTGGTGGTGCATGCCTGTAATCCCAGCTACTCAGGAGGCTGAGGCAGGAGAATCACTTGAACCCGGGACGCGGGAGGCAGAGGTTGCGGTGAGCCGAGATCATGCCATTGCACTCCAGCCTAAGCAACAAGAGTGAAACTCCGTCTCAAAAAAAAAAAAAAAAATCATTACAAATTTTTAGGTAGGGAGATTTTATGGCATTTATTAGGCTCTCAGAAAATACTGATGGCTAGCTGGATGGATAGATGGACAGACAGATGAATGGATCTTGTTTAGAAAGGTCAGCATGGGGTCTAGATTATATTGGAGAACTGGAGACAGGGAGATCAGTTAGGACTAACACAGTTGAAGTGATAAACTATTTTTCTGTCTTAAGAAATGGCTTTTTTGATTGCCTATTGCTTTTCACTTCAGTCTTAGTCTTGTGAACTTTGAAGAGTAACAAAAAGTTATCCAGGTTTGCAGGCACTGGCTTCTAGCTGCGTCTTCCCTAATCTGTTCCCACCTACTTCCACACCTGTGTTCCTCAACTTTCATTTGGGGGCAAAAGGTACTCTTGGTGCCTTGTAACGGAAATTTGGGTCTGTGTTTCTGAGTGAGTTGGTGTTCTTTCCACCTCCTACTTCAGCACCCACCCTTGGAAAGCTCTTATCTGTCTGCTGCCGAATTCTTAGAGGAGGGCCAGGAAAAATCCATTGTCCTTTTTCTCTGTTGTGTTCAGTCTTTGGCTTTTTAAATTTTCACTGATAAAAGAAGAAAAGCATACACATCTATCAAATGAAATAATGGTTGAGAAAAAGCTCTTAATAAACTCATAAGGATAATGGGATTGTAGAAATCTTTGTAACTCTGGCCCACCTTGGACATTTTTGCAGCACAGTGCACATTTTGCAGCACAATTATATTGAATTTCATAATAAAAGTTACATAATATCCTGAGCTGCTTTAGCTTAAACTACATGCAGTGGTTTATTATAATTATTGTACTTCATTATATCCCAGTTTTTTCAAAGTTTTAAGTTCATGTGTATGTATATATGACAGGCTGGGTCCTCTAGGAAGCAGATTCTGAGATTTGCATTCAGGAGGTTCACTGGGAGTGCTGGGCTGTGTTATAGTCAAAAGGCTTCAGCCAGCCCTGCAGAGAACTCTGAGGCTAGAATCGTCCTTCAGAGTTACCTCAACTTGGGGTGAGGAGGATAGACCTCTATACCTTTATTAGTTTTCTTTATTAGTTTGGGGTAATTTGCAAACAGTGTGCAACAGATTACCCCCCAAAGCATAGCGGCTTAGAACAACATTTATTACCTCATAGTTTCTGTGAGTCAGGAGTCCAGGGGCAACTTAACCACACCTCTAAGGCTGAACACTGTAGCCCTATGAGAGATCCTCTAGTTCGGTTCCTCACAGGGCTACAGTCAGTCACTGATCAGGGCAACAGCCATGTCAGGGCTTCCCAGTCCACACGTGGCTCTTGCCAAGCCTCCCAATATCTGCTTCCAAGCCTACTCATGCTGCTGTTGGCATGCCTCAGCCTCTCGCCGACTGTTGGTGGGAGACATCAGTTTTGTCCATGTGAGCAGCTCCATAGACAGCCCACAACATGGCGGCTGGCTTCCCTCAGAGCAGGCAGGCAACAAAGTGAGCGTACCCAACTCAGAAGCCACAGTCTTTCTGTAACCTAATCTCTGAAGTGATATCTCATCACTTTTGCCGTATTCTGTTCATTAGAAGTGAGTCACTGGTTGGGAATGACACAAGCACGTGAACACCAGCAGGCAGAGGTCTTTGTTGGCCATCTTCGAGGCTACCTACAACAACCAGTCACTGGCTGCAGCCTGCCCCAAAGCGAGGTGTGGTCTTGGGTGAAGCCCTCCCTTCAGCTGCAACAATTTCCAAAGAAGGCAAACAGTCGAGGGTTGCAGGCCAACAATCTGTCTGACAGCTGAGGGAATTAACTCTTTAGTCTTAAGAGGGATCTGGGTGGTACTGAACAGAATCCAGTATGTATAGCTCTTAGTTAAACTGAATATTTAATAAACCAGAACATCTCAATCCTGTTATTTAAACTGACCAACGTGTAATATTTTCTTATCTGTTTTTAAGGGAGAAATTATAGGCCTGGCACTGTGGTTCATGCCTGTAATCCCAGCACTTTGGGAGGCCGAGGTGAGCGGACCACTTGTGCCCAGAAGTTCAAGAGCAGCCTGGGCAACATGGCAAAACCCCATCTCTAAAAAAAAAAAAAAAAATCAGCTAGGCATGGTAGTATGCACCTGTAGTTTCAGCTACTCTGGAGGCTGAAATGGGATAATCACCTTGAACCTGGAAAGTTGAGACTGCCAGTGAGCTGAGATTAGTGCCACTGAACTCCAGCTTGGGCAAGCAAGTTAGACCCTGTCTCAGAAACATAAAAAGGAGAAATTATATTGTATCAACCACATACCAAGATCATTCTCATCCCGGCGCAGTGGCTCACGCCTGTAATCCCAACACTTTGAGAGGCCGAGGAGGGAGGATTGTTTAAAGCCAGGAGTTCAAGACCAGCCTGTGCAACATAGCAAGACCCGATCTCTACAAAAAATATTTAAAAATTAGCCGAGTGTGGTGGCATGAACCTGTAGTCCTAGCTACTTAGGAGGCTAGGCAGGAGGATTACTTGAGCCCAGGAGTTTGATGTTACGGTAAGGTATGATCGCGCCACTGCACTCCAGCCTAGGTGATAGAGCGAGACCCTATCTCTAAGAAAGTAAATAAATAAAATCATTCTCTTTTTAATATAGATGTTCAGTTCAAATTTGCAATGAATCATTTTTGAAAACTATTTTAAGTGAGCTAAAAGGTCCTATATGCACACAGCAGTTTCAAAACAGTATTTACCCTTTTCTTGACATATCAAATTAATAAATGGATCTAACAGGCAAGTAGGAATAGTGATTTCAGATTGTATGATTTAATAAAGTTATGAGAATGTACATATCCTTTTTAATCCTATAATTTATTTCAGCATTCAGGCACGGATTTGATCTCCTTTCTTTATTTCACAGGCAAAGAACAAGTCCCTGATTTTGTCACCTTCCTTTACCAAATAACTAGAGGAATTGCAGCAAGGAGTTATGGATTAAATGTGGCTAAACTAGCAGATGTTCCTGGAGAAATTTTGAAGAAAGCAGCTCACAAGTCAAAAGAGCTGGAAGGATTAATAAATACGAAAAGGTCAGGGTGATTATGCTGCATTTTTTCATTTGTAATGAAACCTTCTAAGTTGTCCAAGAAAGAGGAGTGTCCTAAAAATGAACATCAGATCTACTTTTAAGCACCTCTTCAAATGTTCTGAACCATTTAATTATGATGAAGTGAAAACAGCTCTTGCAAAGCTCAGGTGAATGCAGTGCATCTTCATTAGATCATTAAGTTGCTAAATTCGTTTTTCAGTCATTTTTATAAAGAATTAAGTTAACTCCTTAATATGTGCCACATTAGTTACTTTAAAGATTCTGTTATGCCAAAGGTTACTGAAGATATTGAGAACCTACAGAAAATTTATTTTATTCTTAGATTTTATTCAGATATGCAACAATTACATCCAGAAATTCTATCAGAATATTAATGAAATAGTACTACGTAACAGGCAATCATAGTCAGTATCCACATGTCACTTATTTTGTAGACTGTGACGAATTTTTCATTCTAAACAGGCTTCTGTCACTTTAAATGCTTATGGGAATACTTTTCACCTTTACCCTTGCTATCCAGCTAGTATGTAGTCAGTACATAAATTAATCTTAATGTAAACCTGAGATACACTTTGAAAGAAAGATATTCCTAGGGAAATATCATATTTGTAAATTACACCCTTTTGTTTCCCAAATATAAAATTCTGAAACAACATAAGCTCCCCATGCACCTACTGCCCCACCCCTGCCATACTTGGGGAGCCTGATGTGCTGGGTACATTAGTACCCTGGTTGATAACCATATGACCATGATGAACAGATTGTTGATTGAATAGAAAATCTTGGCTGGCTACTGGTGGTCCCTATGTTATACTCCAAGAATATTCTTTAATATTTGGTAATAATTCTGGGAATTATTACCAAATTTCAATATTGAAATAGCAATGCCTATCATACTAGCTAAAGAAACAGTTGCTAACTTGTTTACAGTAGTGCAATTAACTTCTCTTTCTCTACCTCCTTCTCCTGTGCTTCCGCCTTGCTCTCCTCCACTTTGGTGTACTGTAGTTGACCAAGCCCAGAGCGCTGGGCTCTACAAATGGCACACAGCCTCCTCTAGTGACACTCTTTTCTGGCTCATTTCCAAATCACAATGCCAAAACAAAAGCAAAGTGGCATAATCAGTTTCAGCCTATTTCTGTTACAAGCCAGATTAATATAAAATTTTTCCTGAAGGAAAATTATCTACGAGAATTTAAAAATAAAGTTAGCCCTCTTCCTCTGCAAAGTGCAGAGACAAACTAAACTCTTTTTAGTTGCCATATTATTATTGTTCTTTTTCTCTGAAAAAAACCTAGAATAAAGCTTTACTACAAAGGATATATATATACAAGATAGCAATAAACTATGTTAGTTTCTAAATTTGCTATAGAAATATATGCAAGATAGCAATAAAATATGGCAATTTCTATATTTTCATATATTCTTATTTCTGCTATATAGCCTACAAAGCAAGAGCAAAAACATTCACAGATTACTCATAACTCTTCCAACTAGTAAGTGACATTTTGAAATCTATGAAGTTATCTTGACAAGATGAGAGAATTATTAGAAGATGTTGCATTGGGATAGAATCTGATCATTTATCAAGATACTGTATTTGTTATTTTACCTTTTTTCTAAAAGTGCTTATCACATCAATTCCTTTGGCCAGATCAAAGAAATCAAACTGAATCTTGGGCCTTAGTGTGGATTTGTTATAATAGTTGCTATTTATTGGATGGTTACTGTGTGTAGAAACCATTCTGAGCAGTCATTTGCAGCAGCCTAGACACTGTGCCAGCTACTCTTCTCATCGCTTTACATACATTATCTTATTTCATGCTTATGGCAGCCTTATCTTCATGGTCTAGTTGGGGAAAGTGAGGCCAGCAAGGACAGGACACTGACCCAGAGTCACACAGCTCGTTGATGGTGGAGCAGTAATTGGAACTCAGATACTCTAGATCCATACCCTAAATACTCAATTGGGTTGCTATTCTGCAGGAAAAAAAAAAAAAAGTAAGTCTGTGTTACGCTGGCGTTTTACTCTTTAATTAGCTTCATTGTCTTTGGTTGGTGTTACTTTTCATCCTGGGAACGCTTCACAGGAGTTTCTTGTCTCCAGGTGCAAATAAGCACACACCACCAGCCTCTAGCAGAGTTTGAAGGAGGAGGAGGTCAGGCTCTCCCCTCTGGGGCTGGCAGGGGTAAGGATTTTAGGAGAAAGCACAAAGGCAATAGTGGCAATTGGTAACCTGGGTCCTTTGATTATAGTAGCAGCTCTGAAAGCTCCTTTCACCAGAAGGGTGACACTGTCACAGCTTCCTAACTATAGAGCCTGCCCGGTACTCAAATGTTGCAGACTTTTCATAGCTTCCGATGAGATGTATTGTCTCCCAGCAGTTTCATTTATTAAATAAGTAGTATTTTATTTTTCCCCAGGAAGAGACTCAAGTATTTTGCAAAGTTATGGACGATGCATAATGCACAAGACCTGCAGAAGTGGACAGAGGAGTTCGAAATGGAAGAAACACAGACTTCTCTTCCTCATTAAAATAAAGACTACATTTGTGAACAGAAAATGGAGAATTAAAAATACCAACTGTACAAAATAACTCTCCAGTAACAGCCTATGTTTGTGTGACATGTGAGCATAAAATTATGACCATGGTATATTCCTACTGGAAACAGAGAGGTTTTTCTGAAGACAGTCTTTTTCAGGTTCCTGTCTTCCTAACTTTTCTAAGTATAAACACTCTTCAATAGTCTTCCACTTTGTAATTAGAAAATTTCATGGACAGTAAGTCCAGTAAAGCCTTAAGTGGCAGAATATAATTCCCAAGCTTTTGGAGGGTGATATAAAAATTTACTTCATATTTTTATTTGTTTCAGTTCAGATAATTGGCAGCTGGGTGAATCTGGCAGGAATCCCTCCATTTGAACTAAAATAATTTTATTAGGCAACCAGTTTATCCACCAAGAACATAAGAATTTTTTATAAGAAATAGAAAGAATTGGCCAGGCATGGTGGCTCACGCCTGTAATCCCAGCACTTTGGGAGGCCAAGGCGGGCAGATCACCTGAGGTCATGAGTTCAAGACCAGCCTGGCCAACATGGCAAAACCCCATCTCTACTAAAAATATAAAGTACCTCTCTACTAAAAATACAAAAAAATTAGTCGGGCATGGTGGCACACGCCTGTAGTCCCAGCTACTCAGGAGGCTGAGGCAGGAGAATCTCTTGAACCTGGGAGGTAGAGATTGCAGTAAGCTGAGATCACGTGACTGCACTCCAGCCTGGGCAATACAGCAAGATTCCATCTCAAAAAAAAAAAAAGAAAAGAAATAGAATTATCAAGCTTTTAAAAACTAGAGCACAGAAAGAATAAGGTCATGAAATTTAAAATATTAAATATTGTCACAGGATTAAGCAGTCTAAAGACTGTTGGATGAAATTATTTGTCATTTGTTTGAGTAATAAATATTTAATGAATGCTTACTATAGATGATGGTATGTCCCATTGAATTTTCAATTTTCAAGTGTTTGGAAATTGTCATTTTTTTAGGTGTAATTATGAAATTAAGGTTACCTCTTTGATCAGCGCAGTACATAGAAGTGAACTTGTTCATTTAGGACCTTGCTATTCATCAACATATCAAGTGTATGATCTTCCCAGTAATGAGCCTTACAGCTTAGTTGATTCATAACAGTGCTCCCTTCCTGCAAATTTAGGGTAACACGTGCTCAACTGTGTCCCTGGGTTTTTTACAGCACTTACAATCTGGCTTCCCAGATCCATGTGTTCTTTTTGTTTCTAAATATATGATCTTGCACAAAAGCTCTCCATCCTATTTTCCTCTCTTTTATTATTTCTGCTCAGTTAAATGTCTTCCCCACATTTGATGGACATATTTTTAATTCCTTCTTCTGGATTATTACCTTCAGTGATCCCAGCAATGACCCTAGACACAGGAGTCAATACAGTGTCCCCAGGTTGTGGCTTCACTTTTGAGTCAGTCACTCTTTAGCTATCAGACTCCCAACCTTATTGGAGTTAGAGTATGATGTAGTTTGATTGATTCTACCACCCCTCCAGAAATACTAATGTATAGTCAAATTCTCAAAACTGTCAAAATAGAGTTAGTTGGAATGTATGCTTTAACTTTTAAAAAGAACAAAATTGTTTCAGTACTCTATATAACTGTAAATGTCTTATATTCTTTCTAACAAGATTTCAAAGATAGTGCTGTAACCTACCTCACAGGGAGAAAAGGAGATGACTCCAGGAATGTGATGCCCATGCCAGAGGGAGCTGCAGGGACCAGCAATCACTGGTAATGTCCAGGTGGACATCTGGCGCCACCTCTCCCTCTTGCTTGGTCCAGGCCAGCATCAACACTGAAGCAGGTAGGGGTTCCAGCAGCATTGTGTCCTGGCAGTGGCAGCACACAGTGTCTGGCAGCTGACAGCGTAGAACTTTACAGGGTAGATTCTCCAGCATGAGCAGGACGCCAGCCAGGCCGCCAGCTTGCGGGAGCGCAGGCCTCCTCTAAGCTGGGGAAGAGATCAGCACAGCTGAACTGCATTTCTAAGTGAGGCTCATCCCCAGCTGGGTTACTGAGATATTGGAGGAAACGTTGAGGCCAAATCCCAGTCATAAAGACTGCATAAATGCCATGGGGTGGTAGGCAGAAAGTTGCAAACAATTGTGTTTGTATTTCAGATGACCATCTTGGGGCTGCAATTCTAAGGTTAGATATAACCACACAGGTGAGAATAGGGCTGCTGGTGCATGGCAGGGCCCTTCAGATTCCCTCTGGTATTGCACAGGCATGAGCATACTTCAGATGGAGACTGGGGGAGACGGGGCTGACTGGTGGCCAAATGTCAAGGAAAGCAACTTTTGAATGTGATGTATTCCTTTAAGTGACTTGTCTGTTTTTAGCCATTACATTACAAATTAAGAGCTAGTGATTCTGCAATAACACACACTAATTCCTCGAAAACCTTCTAAAGTCAGACCAGTTTAATAATTTCAACCTTAGGGGAAAAAAAGCCAAACACATTTTAACAAGTTTCAACTTTGACCTTTCTGTTGCTTCATCTCTCCTCAGTGCTGTCTATTCTATATAGTTTTTAAAATATTCTTATTGTATAACTAGTATAATAATATTTGAAAATTCATAGGACTATAATTTATAATTTAAAAAGAGAAAGGAAAAATGAGTTTTTAAAGTTAAATTTTATAAGTTAAAAATAAATTTAAAGGCTGGGTGTGGTTGCTGACACCTGTAATCCTAGCACTTTGGGAGGTCGAGGCAGGCAGATTGCCTGAGCTCAGGAGTTCAAGACCAGCATGGGCAACATGGTGAAACCCCGTCTCTACTAAAATACAAAAAATTAGCCAGATGTGGTGGCGGGCACCTGTAGTCCCAGCTACTCAGGAGGCTGAGGCAGGAGAATTGCTTGAACCCTGAAGGCAGAGTTTGCAGTGAGCAAAGGTCATTCTACTGCGCTCCACCCTGGGTGACAGAGCAAGACTCCGTCTCCAAAAAAAAAATTTAAAGGAAAAAAAATGTAAAAACCTAAGCATTTGAGTTACTCAGTTTGTCTCAATGTTTCTCAGTGCTGAATATGAAAATCAAATGATTCCCATTTGAATCATAGTCTTCTGGACTGAGATCCAAGCTTAGTATTCTTTTATCAGCTTTATTGACATAGTTAACATACTGCACAGTTTATTTAGAGTGAATAATTCAGTGGGTTTTTGTGTATTCACAAGCTTGTACAACTGTCACTACAATCAATTTTAGAACATTCTTACCACCCTAAAAAGAAACCCTGTACCTAGTAACTGTCAGTCTCCTTTCCTCCCCAAGATCCTCAGCCCTGGACAACCCCTAATCTTCATTCTGTCTCTATAGATTTGTCTATTTTGGACATTTCCTATGAATGGAACCATAGAATATGTGGTCTTTTGTGTCTGGTTTTTTTCACTTAGATGCAAGATTCATCTGTGTATCAGAACCTCATTCTCTTTAACTGGTAAAAAGTATTCCATTTTATGTATACCTGTTTTGCTGGCATAATTATTAAAAAGCCTCTTTAACTCAGAAGTGTCCTGTTTTGAATAATAACTTACACAGTTACCCCAATTAAAGGTGCTATTCCATAGGCACAGTTACTGACTTGCTACATTTTGAATGTCATCTAAAAAAAAATTATTTTTTTTCTTACCCATTGGATGAACCAGTTTTTCCCCCAAACACCTGCCAGTTGTTTTTGCCTGTTCTTGATAAGTGCTTTGTATTGTGGCATTTAGAGGCTACAGCTCTGCTAATTGGTGTGTTAGAGCTTTACTACTTAATCTGTTCTTGAGGCTAAATCCCCGAAGATAGCATGTCATCTGCCTTGTCTCCATGAAATCATGGTGAGGAATGTGCACCTACATACTTTGTGAGACACATGGCAAGACTGTCTTCCTGCGGAAAAAATTATTCCTCAGGAGGAGGAATTGCCTCTAGTTCTTTTATCCTTTGCTCAGATCCTCTCTTCATTGCCTTTGGCTATCTTTTTTTCTTTTTTGGCAAAAGGGTATTTTGTTTTCACATCAGAAGAGAAATACTGTTTGCCATCTTCACCTCTTTTTCAGCTTCAAGCCCCTTATTCTTAATCCTACTTCCAGAAAGCTCGCTTTTGGAGGTAGGAATGTCTTGCCCTCTATCAGAAGGACCAAAGGAGTTTCTTAAATGCAGATTTCTAGGCCCCACCTTAAAGCTACTGAATCTGAATCTCTGAAGTTGAGACACAGCAATACCAGTGTGAATTTCTGTCATCTCTGCATCATGTTCTCTCACCTTTTCCTTCCTCACAGGGCCAGTGATCTGGTTTCCAAAGAAATTTGTTAAAAATCATATTTCTTGGTTCATGACTGCTCTTTAAGATTCTATCTGATTTACTGCATCTGATGTGGGGTCTTGGGAGCTTCATTATTATTTTAAAAATAGACTATTTCTTAGAGCAATTTTAGATTCAACACAAAATTGAGTGGAAAGTTCAGAGAGGTCCCACATACTCTCTGCCCAAACACACCACCTCCCTCACTAATGACATCCTGCGCCGTGGTGGCACGTTTGTTACGGCTGGTGAACCTACATTGTCACACTATCACCCAGAGTTCGTAATTTACGTTGGAGCTCACTCTTGATGTGGTATATTCTGTGGGTTTGGACAGATTTCTAATGACATGTAACCACCAATATAGTATCATACAGAATAGTTTTACTGCCCTAAAAATCCTCTGTTCTGCCTGTGCATCCCACTCACCCCAAACCACTGGCAACCTCTGATCCTTTCACTGTCTCCATAGTTTTGCGTTTTCCAGAATGTCATATAGGTGGAATCATATAGTAGGTAGTCTTTTTGGACTGGCTTATTATTCAGTTAATAACATGCACTCAAGATTACTCCATGTCTGTTCATAGCTTGATAGCTCATTTCTTAGCACTGAATAATATTCCATCGTCTGGGTGTACCACAGTTTATCCATTCACCTACTGAAGGACATCTTGGTTGCCTCCAAGTTTGACAATTATGAATAAAGCTCTGTAAACATCTGTGTGTAGCTTTTTACGTGGACGTATGTTTTCAGCTCATTTGGATAAGTACCAAGGAGTGCGATTGCTGGTAAATGTTCTGTTTTGTAAGAAACCACCATACTGTCTTCCAAAGTGACACTGCCATTTCACATTCCCATCAGCAATGAATCAGAGTTCCTGTGGCTCCACATCCTTGCTAGCATTTGGTGGTATCAGTGTTATGAATTTTGCCATTCTAATAGTATGTCGTGGTATGCCATTATTTTAACTTGCATTTCCTGGATGACACGTCATGTGGAACATCTTTTCATATGCTTATTGGTCATCTATGTCTTATTCAGTGAGGTGTCAAGATCTTTGGCTCATTTTTTAATCTGGTTATTTTCTTATTGTTGAACTTCAAGTATTCTTTGCATATTTTGAATAACAGTTCTTTATCAGCTATGTTTTTTATCATCTGTGGCTTGTCTTCTCATTCTCTTGACAGTGCTTTTCATGGAGCAGAAGTTTTTTGTTTTAATGAGGTCTAGCTTATCAGCTCTTTCTTTCTTTCATGGATCATGCCTTCGGAGTTATATCTGAAAAGTCATTGCAATGGCTAAGGTCATCTAGATTTTCTCCTCTTCTATCCGCTAGGAATTTTGTAGTTTGCATTTTACAATGGTCTATTTGAGTGACTTTTTTGTGAAGGGTGTAAGGTCTATATCTAGGTTCTTTTTTAATAGACTTTATTTTTTAGAGCAATTTTAGGCTCACAGCAAAATTGAATGGAAATACAAAGAGGATACTTGATTTTTAAACTGAGTATCCTAAGTGATTCCTTTGCAAATAAAGAGTCAAGTTTTAAAAAGCACAGCCATATCGCCTTCAAAATGTTATTCGTCAGAAGAGGCCACTTCTGCAAATAACAGTGGGCCTTTAATTTCTCCAAGCTTTTTAGATTACTTTTTAACAGAATATCAGGCAAAAGCAAACATTTAAATTGCATTTTTGTGTTATGAGATTTAAAGGAATGTCTATGAAGAGCAGGCATAATACTTCAATCTGTTGATAAACTCTACAAGAATAGTATTTTATATTTTAAATGATATTTGAATCATTTTACAGCATTATCAGGAAAGGAGGTAACGAAAATATTCCCAAGCACTAAGTCTGCTTCATGACCTTGAGCATTAAGTTTTCCAGCAATCAGTAGCTTTGATATTAGCATACAAGCCAGGTTTCTAAACTATTATTTCACTGTGCGTACAAAAGCATGATAGAAAAGAGTCGTTGGCCAGGTGTAGTGGCTCACACCTCTAAACTGCTGGGAGGCTCAGGCAGGAGAATTGCTTTAAGCCAAGAGTTTGAAACCACCCTGGGCAACATAAGAAGACAGACTGTTTTAAACACAGAAAAAAGAGTTGTTAATGAACCCAGGAATTAACTGATACTTCGTAAGCAACAGGCGTATAAGTCCCTGTGTAAATGAATGCTGATCAGCAGTGGATTAACTTATCTGCAATATTAAATGCTCCTAAAACAATCACTCCTATATTAGAAGCCTTGCAGTAAGGTTTGAATTAAAAAAAAAAAAAAAAAACCCTTCAGTTCTCTTGTAGTGAGAAAATGCAGTTTCTTATTTGTGGGAAGGAATAAGTTGGATACGTTGAAATGGTAACATTCTTTTTTAAGGTTTTTCCTTTTTTAGGCTCAGGGGTACATGTGCAGGTTTGTTATGTAAGTAAACTTTTGTCATAGAGGTTTGTTTACAGATTATCTCGTCACCCAGGTACTAAGCCTTGTACCTAATAGTTATGTTTTCTGTTGCTCTCCCTCTTCCCACTCTCCACCCTCAAGGAGCCTCCAGTGTCAGTTGTTCCCCTCTGTGTCCATGAGTTCTCATCATTTAGCTCCCACTTATAAGCAAGAGCATGCAGTATTTGGTTTTCTGTTCCTGCCTTACTTTGTCAAGGATAATGGCCTCCAGCTCCATCCATGGTCCTGCAAAGGACATGATCTTGTGCTTTCTATGGCTGTATAGTATTGCATGGTGTGTGTGTACCACATTGTCTTTATCCAGTCTGTCATTTATGGGCTTTTGGGTTAATTAGTAGCTTTTTGAATGGTAACTTTCTACAGAAGTACCAGAGACTTCAAGTTATCTGATTTAAATGTAAGAAAGACATTTGTTAGTGGCAGGTGAGTATAGGTCATCAATTGCAAGACACCTAATTATATTCAGGCAGTTTGTGACTGGCCCTAAACCAGAAGAAAAAAATGTTATATAAATGCTCAACTGTAGCTAAGACATTGTTAAACTAAAATGATTCCTTCAGAATGGCAATTTATCATAAATCTGGTCTAAATGAATAATTGCAAACTTAGTAGTGATAGATTCTCATAAGTTGCAAGAACAGAAAAACACTGGGGGACGCATTGCAAAGTAAAACAGAAACAAAGTAGCCTAACCGGGGCTTATGGAAGAAAAGAAATTGGAATCATTTTCAGAATACAGCATAGTTTGATTTCTGTTACTTTGTCACTCTATCCACAACAAGCCTCCTTTCTCACTGCCTCTGTTTCTCTGGGCTTGGCGGCTCTTCCACCATTATAGACAATCAGTTTCTCTCTATCTTCATTTTTGCTGCATCTGCCATTACTGACTTTCTGCTGTTTTCTTTTTGTTTTCTGGCCTTGTGCTTTCCTCTGGCTTAACTGACTTCTTTCCAAGTGTCTCTGTTCCTGCTCCTCCCTACCAATTTACCAATTTCTTACTTCCTTTATTCTTCAACTGTTTAGGAAGGCAGACCTGAATGGTTGTGTTAATGATGGTAGTTTCTGTTGTACAGTTTTTGTCTGGAGCCCCCACATGGACAGCCAGCTAGCGTGGAGAGTAGCAACCCCTGGCACGGAATTCCCTGCCTATGGCCTTGTGAATTGATGATTCAAAGGTCCTAGCAGCCCAGTGTGTCCTTCATTTCTTTCTGTACTTGCTCATGCTGTTTCTCCCTTCTCTCTTAGTGAACAATTTATAACTTCCTGTGTGGTGTCCTTTGCACCTGCCTGTACCCATCACCCTCTCACATGCTACCTCCCACTCCTCTGTCTTTTCTTATTGTCCCAAACCTGTGATGTTTGTTTCTCTGAAATGCCTTTCCCTGGCTTCCCAATGGCCCTGAACTTGCTGAGCAACTTATAGCTTTGGGGTAGAAAGGATTAACTTGGATCCAATGGGTTGTCTTAGGGGTGCGTGTGTGTGTGTGTGTGTGTGTGTGTATTTTAATCACTGAGTTTCATTTTACTAAGAAGAGGATCTAAAGGGGAACCAGAAGGGCCATCTTTTTCTTTTTTTTTTTTTTTGAGACGGAGTCTCTCTCTTTCGCCATGCTGGAGTGCAGCGTGATCCTGGCTCACTGTATCCTCTGATTCCCTGGTTCAAGTGATTCTCCTGCCTAGCCCCCCACATAGCTAGGATTACAGGCATATGTCACCACGTCAAGCTAATTTTTGTATTTTTAGTAGAGTCGGGGTTTCACCAGGGGCCATCATTTTTTATGACATGTATTTTTCACTGTAGTCAGAGGAAAGAAAAATTGTTCCCCTTAGCTCATGATTTCCACCCAAAATGAGGATATGCAAAGACAGCACTAACCAGCCTTTCTTTAGGCTCCAAAGATACTCATCGGACTGTGACTCACCTGATCTTTGGTTGAAATATAAGTGACACAACATGTGATATACATTCAACTGAGGCTCCATGGCTCAGTACAAACAGCACTTCTAGTGCTGCCCTGCCACTTAGTATCTTTAAAAGAGTCACAAAGATTTAGACAGTTGTAAAACCTTCAAGCTGTTGGGGTTGTTTTGAACAAGTTCTTAGTTACAGACCACAGAACATACTCTAGTTTATGAAAACAGTAGTTTATTATGGGGTCTATTTAGCTTTTAGAGTTCCTGAATGAGCTAAAGGATCAAGCCTAGACATTTTATGAGAAGCAGTACGGTCAGGATCAGTGACCCACTGGACTGTGCCAGTAAAAAGTGCATTGCTACCACCTCTCCTTTGCTGCTCACAAAGATAATGACTAGGCACCAAACGCCCCACTGCAACTGTTGCAGAAAAACCAAACTCCATGTCTGAGCAGCCATGGTCTTCCATTACAAAATTCAATTCTTCCTTCCAGCTCTTGTCCACAGGAAAGAATCTGACAAAGTTGGAGTCCTGTTGATTGAGCCACTCTGTTATATCTGTCATAGAAGTTATTTTGTTTCTTCTTTTGTTACTGAGTTTTGTTTCATTGTGGTCAGAAAATATCATCTATACCATTTTGACTATCTTAGAAATTCTCCTGTTAGATTTCTTTAAGTGTTCCCTGAGTGCTTGAGTAAAAGGTGCATTTCCTGTCCTCAGGATATAAAGTTGTATGCATATTTATGTAAAATTTTATACGGTTAGATCAGAGGTGGGAAAACTATAGCCTATGGACCAAATCTGGCCCACTGCCCACTTTAGTAAATAAGGTTTAGTTTGATTACAGCCATGACCATTTGTTTCTATAGTGTCTGTGGCTGCTTTTACACTACAGTTGAGTTGAGTAGTGCAACAGAGACCATATGGTCTGCAAAGCCTAAAATATTTATTATTTGGTTGACCCTTAGATCCTATGTAAATTGATTATATTAATCACATTTTCTATGTCCTATTTTATAATTATTTTATTTTATTTTGAGATAGAGTCTCACTGTCACCCAGGATGACTGTGGTGGTGTAATCAGGCTCACTGTAGCCTTGACTGCCAGGCTCACGCCATCCTCTTACCTCAGCCTCCTGAGTAGGAGTAGCTGAGACTACAGGCACATGCCACCATGAGCAGCTAGTTTTTGGTGTTTTGCAGAGATGGGTGTCTCACTCTGTTGCCCAGGTTGGTCTCAAACTCCTGGATAGAAATGATCCTCCCACCTCAGCCTCCCAAAGTGTTGGGATTATAGGCGTGAGCCACCATGCCCAGACCCTATTTTATGATGATTTTAATCATATGAATTATACTCTGCAGATTATCTATATAATTTTCCCCTCAAATTTGCTCAATTTTTCTAGAACTAAGAAGCATATTAAACCTGATACTTCCTTATTTATGAAGTTTTTATTTTATGTACTTTGATGCTTTTTTATTTGCCACATAAAGGTTTATGCCAGTTATGTATCTTCATTATAGATTACACTCTTCATCATTCTACTGGAACCCACATTGTTCCATTTAATGCCTCATGCGTTGCATTCAGCTTTGCCTGATATTAACATGATGACCTACTTTATTTGGGTTTGCATTTGCCCAGTATATCTGCACCAAAACTGTTTGGTTTTGTGTGTGTGTGTGTGTGTGTGTGTGTTTTAGTCCTAGTGACTTCAGTATGTCTCTTGAAGACAGCAGA
>NW_012114422.1:3190786-3226980 GCF_000951035.1 Colobus angolensis palliatus
TCTCAAACTCCTGACCTCAAATGATCCACCTGCCTCGGCCTCCCGAAGTGCTGGGATTATAGGTATGAGCCACTGAGCCTGGCCCTGTTAGTTTTCTTCTTACATGTCTTTGTGAAGGTTTTTATTCTTCTGTTTTTCTATATGGCCCCTTTTTGTTTTGCCCGTCATCCCATTAGTTCTGTTGGGATTATCTTTATAACTGAAAACAATCATATGTTTAAGTTTTTATTCTTTAATACTACAGGCCGGGTGCAGTGGCTCATACCTGTAATCCCAGCACTTTTATGTTGTTGTTGTTGTTATTGTTGTTATTGTTGTTGTTTGGGATGGAGTCTTGCTCTGTTGCCCAGGCTGGAGTACAGTGACACAATCTTGGCTCACTGTAACCACCACCTCTCAGGCTCAAGTGATTCTCCTGCCTCAGCCTCCCAAGTAGCTGGAACTCCAGGCATGCACCACCACGCCTGGCTAATTTTTGTATTTTTAGTAGAAGCGAGGTTTCACCATATTGGCCAGCTGGTCTCAAACTCCTGACTTCAAGTGATCCGCCCGCCTCGGCCTCCCAAAGTGCTGGGATTACCGGCGTGAGTCGTCATGCCTGGCCTAATTCAGAGCTTTGAGAGGTTTGGAGAGGCAGATCCCTTGAGCCCAGGAGTTCAAGACCAGCCTGGGCAACATGCTAAAAACTCGCCTCTACTAAAAATACCAAAAAAAAAACAACAAAAAAAAAGCTCAGTGTGGTAGTGCATACCTGAGTCCCATGAGGTGGGAGGATCACTTGAGGCCAGGAGGTCAAGGCTGCAGTGAGCCATGATCACACCACTGTACTCCAGCCTGGGCAACAGAGTGAGAGCCCATCGTCCCCCCAACCCACCCCACACACAAAAATATGTGTATATATATACACACACTCGTGTGTGTATGTGTGTGTGTGTATAAAACTACAGAAAAATATGTGCTGCCAATTCTCTTACACTGATTTCCTCCTCTCTCTTTTGGCTCCCTTTTTGTTGATGTATTCTGGATTTTTTTCTAAGTTCATTATGATTGAGTTATTCTTTCTCTTTTTAACATTAGCTTTTCTTCAAAAATTTATGACAGTTATAATCTATTTGGTATCTATACTTACACATATTTTTGTGTTTATGTTTAACTAGAAGTGATGCTTATTTCTAGCTTTTCCATATCAAAACTTTCCTGCAAGTTCTTTATTGTGATGCTCAACTTAACTGGATTATATCTTCAGTATTTTTTAGAAAGGATTCATGGTTGCTGTATTTCCTGAATTCCACATATGTGAGCCTGGCTTTCTTTTGTTTGTATGTGTGAATGAAAGCTTGGCTTTTTAGGGTCTCATTGTTTCATTCAAGCCTTGTGAACTTTGCATCATTACTTTTTGGCATCTAATGTTGCTAAGGAGAAATGTAAGGTCAGTCCGATTTATTTTTCTTGGGGATTACATTTCCTTATGGTGCACAGATATTCTTTATCCTTGAAGTTCAACACTATAACCAGAATTTGTTTTATTAATGAGTACTTTCTATTAATTTTTCCTAAAACATAACCCTTTTATGCTACTTAGTCTAGCTTTCCTTTTATACAGAAAAATTTTCTTCTATTGTGTATTTCAGCATTATTTTTTTTTCTGTTCTCCTCTTTAGAAAACTGTGGGCCAGGTACGGTAGCTCATGCTTATAATAACAGCACTTTAGGAAGCCGAAGTGGTGGATCTCTTGCACACAGGAGTTCAAGACCAGCCTGGGCAACATTGCAAAACTCCATTTCTACAAAAAAACACAAAAAGTTAGCTGGGTTTGGTGATGTGTGCCTGTAGTTCCAGCTACTGCAGAGGCTGAGGTGGGAGAATCACCTGAGCCCAGGAGGTCAAGAGTGCAGTAAGCCGTGGTCATGCCACTGCACTCCAACCTGGGCTATAGAGTGAGACCCTGTCTCAAAAAAAAAAGAAAAGAAAAATTGTTACCACATGTTGACTCTATTGAATTCTGTTTGGGACCTTTTTAGTAATAACTTTCATCTCTGTAACCCCAGCTATTCTCATCCTCCATTGCTCTCCCTTTCTCTTTCCATTTGTTTTCTTCAGATCCTAAGATATCACAGGGCATGTTTTTCCTCTAAAACTTTAAAGGTTTTCAGGAGGAATCTTCAAATGTATTTTCTTTTTTTTCCCCCAAAATAAGGTCTCGCTCTGTTGCCCTGGTTGGAGTACAGTGGTGCAATCATGGCTTGACCTCCTGGGCTCAGGCAGTCCTCCCACCTCAGTTTCCCAAGTGGCTGGGACTACGGGCATGCACCACCATGCCAAGCTAGTTTTTGTATTTTTTGTAGAGTCAAGGTTTCACCATGTTGCCCAGGCTGGTCTCAAAACTCCTGGGCTCAAACAGTCCTCCTGCCTCAGCCTCCCAAAATGCGGGGATTATAGGTGTGAGCCATCATGCCAGGCTTCGAGTGTATATTTCTGCATTTATCTTTTTCATGTTATAGCCCTTAATTATAAAATTTATTTTTGCATAGGTTGCATACCATTATTTTCCTTATCTTTGAGTGGGGACAGTTCTGCATAGACTGATATTTACCCAGTATAGTAAAAGTAAGTATTAATGCACCTGCCTTTTCCTTATGTTTTTACCTTGTAATCTGTACGGTTATTCAGTTATTTTCAGCAGAGATAGGAAGGGAGCAGCAGAGAGTAGTGATGTTGAGCAGCAAATCAGCCAGCCCACTTTAGGTATGCTATCTCCAAGCATGCAATCACTGTATCTGTTTCATCTTTCATCACTAGTGTATGTCTAGTCTGGTGTAAGGGAGAGGAGTGAACAGTCCCAGATTTCTCAGGCTCTCCTACCTTCAAATTGGAGGACAGTATGAGGTTCTGTGACTCCCTGGCCATTTATTTAAAATGTCCAGTCTTACTTATTTGTGTTTAGTCATCTTTGCTCTACAGCAAGCTGGTTCCCTCTGCTCCTCATCTCTTGACCTCTGTGCCTGGTTAGGAAACTACACAGGAGGAAATAAAAATGGCATGACCAATGGACGTAACCATACATACGGTATGGCTGTGGATGTATGACTCTATGTATACCCAGAGAAAAAAGAAGCAAAACCGACTTACCCCATTAGAAAACCTCCTTTGGTGAAGGACAAGGCAGCCTTCTGTGGTGATGATAATATCCTGTATCTTGAGATTGTTACTGGATGGAAAGTCTTAATTATAAGTTGTCCTGGTTCTTGGTAAATTGAACAAAACACAAAGCAACAAAAGAACGAAGCAACGAAAGCACAGATTTACTGAAGTGAAAGTACACTCCACAGAGTGGGAGCGAGCTGGAGCAAGTGACTCAAGGGCCCCAACTGTAATGTTCTTAGGGTTTTTATTAACTAAAAGAATTTGGTTATATCCCCACGTACCCTTAAGAGGCCTCTGATAGGTTATACACTATGCAAATGAAGGATTGGACCGTGACCAATCAGAGGCAGAAGTGGAGGCTTGTTCTGTGACCAGTCAGAGGCATTTGCCATTTGTGACAGAGGGGAGAGGAAGTTATATAGAGGGAGGAACCTCTGGCCCCTTGTTCTTTGGGCATGGAGAAGTGGGGTTTTCCTTTTGGTCCAATTCCAAGAAGTCAACCACAGACTGGCCTTAGGCTCCCTGTTTCCACCCTATTCTGCTTCATTTCCTCCTAAGAGACATGATCCCCATGAATCTTTATGGAAGGCAAAGGGATCGACAGCCTTTCTTCTGTAACTGCTTCATGATTGTTGGGGCACAGTCCCTATCTATTGGGGACCATAGAACTCTCGCCCTGTTCTGTCTAGTGGAGACAGGATTACTTCTTGATGACTGGGGCTGGCGTCACCTGGAACTGGCAGGAAGCCCTGCTACATGATCATTTGAAGCTTAATGGTCTCTAGGCAAGAAGAAATCAATCTAGTTAAAAGATTTAACAAACATTGTCCAAAAACCAGTACAAGTATGATTATTAATAATGGGCCGGCCAGGGGAAGGAGCCGTGAAGCCCAACTTGGTGCCCTTGACCAGGAGCCCTATGACTTGGATAGCTGTTCTCGTATTTCAGAGGCCTGGTCAGCTAATTGTCAGCCAACATTCCTTACTAATCCTGATTTGGTTGACATAAAATCAGCATTCTTCCTCTATGAAAAGACATAAGCCACCTTTTTCAAGAGTTAGAATATCCAGTCCCCTTCTATTTTGTAAAGCATCTGCTGCCAAGGAGTCTTATCTGATTTTGTATGGTGACAATGCTCTGGACAATGTTTTCCAGGCTGTCTGAAAGATCCTTTGACAGCGTTGGTAATAGGATAGGGAAGTTGCAAGCCCAACAACTTCCATTTCTACTCCTGCAGTTATTCCTAACTCATACTAAAGGGGCATGAGTTGGATGGTTCATTTGTTCCTGGCAGTTGTAGTTATAGGTATAATGAGAGACTGGTTATTGAGAGCTATATTGATCTTGGGGCTAAATAAACAAGTGTACAGATTCGAGTCCAATTGGCTGGTAAACATAAGTGGGAACTAGTCCCACACAGGAAAAAGGTTTCTTGTTTTTCAAGACAAAAATTGTTCTCTATGGTGAACACATGGGTTAGCTTGTTTTCACTTTCCCAAGTGGTTAAGGTCCTTGCTAAAGTGGCCCCAGTTAAAGACTGGAAGGAGCTTTGGGAAGTATCCTGAGTTGCCCCAGTGGTTTTGTTCTTCCCTCAGTGTAGGTAGGTATGCTTCGTATCCACCAACAACCACCTAGAGGTATTTTCATAATGGGGACCTAAAAGGCAGCTAGATGTCTCAGGATTAGTACAGTCTTCCCAAGAGAAGATGTGAACACAGCTAGTGGGCCTACCCTGATAGTACTTAGGCAGTACATAGTACTTAGACTGTGAATCCTTTAAAGTACGCTTAACTAGGGGTGGTTTCCCTGAAAACTGTACAGGTTTCCTAAATGATGCAGTGTGGGTAACTGCATAGCTTACATGATCATGTGAGGGGTTAATATCTAGGGTATAGCTGCACTGATGACTTTTCAAGGTACCCAGGGCCTGACAAAATTTTGGCTTCTTTTAATACAAAGAGGCACATGGAATCTTAGTTCTGTGTGCATTGATTAAGCCCCAAATGGGTTTTTGAGGGGATGTGACCCCAGAAAGGTTGCCTTGATAGGACTGGAGAAGGTTTACTGTTCATCCTGTCATTGTAACCTTTGTCAATTTTGTAACTTTGAAGTCATGTAAGTCATCCAGGTTCATTAATTTAAAGGGAGTTCTTCCCTTATGGTTCGGGTGATAGGTCGTTTTTTCAGGGGCCCAAGATTGGGTTGGGATTGGGATGGCAGTGTATTTGGATGATGATGGAGATAAACAAAGCTAACAGTCCTTTGCCAAAGGTGGACTGGCGGTATTTAGCAGCCTTTATGTTAAATTAAAGTTCTTAAAAAATACCCAGAATTCACTAATTGCCAGAGGGGTAGGGTGAAGCCCTGCTGAAAAATTAAGCTAATTCCCTGTATATATGGTCTGGTATACACAGGCCATGGCAAATCATTATGGGAACCAAAAGTACTTATGTGTTATTTTGTCCCTTTGAATAGGAACTTCAGGTCTTCCACAGGTTCACACGGATAGTGATTGATGGGAGCTTCAGGTTCCAGGTTCAGGACTTCAGGTATGGCAGACTTGATCCTGGAAAGATGTATGCATCTAATCCTATTACTTTGACTGTGGAAGACATGGCCAATACCACTGAAAAAGGTCCCTTCCATTTGGGTTGTAGTTGTTGAGTGGGGTACCCCTCTCTCCATGTTTTAACAAGTACCTCATCTCCTGGCCTGACCTTGGGTTGCTGGTCAGTTCCTGATGTGGGAAGCCTTTGAATTCCAAACTTTTGTAATGCCTGCTGAAATTGTCCCAGGTTAACTAGGTACTGTATTAAACCAGCCATTTCTGGATCAGTAATTAGATCATTAGTTAAAAATGGCCTCCTGTATAGCATCTCATATGAGCTCTTATTTATTTTTGCTCTTTAAAAGTTGTGGATTCTTAAGAGGGCTATGGTCAGTGAGCTGACCCACGTTTCTGATGTTTCCTGGCATAGCTTAGCTAACACCCATTTCAGAGTTTGATGAGCCCTTCTTTCCCAGAGGACTGAGGCCTCCATGTTCACTGTAAATAGTGTTGGATTCCGAGAGCCTTAGCAACCCCTTGAGTTATTTGGGAGACAAAGATGGGCCGTTATCACTTTGGAGGCTTCGGGGTTACACAGACCAGGGGATTATTTCCTTTAAGAGAACCTTTATAACTTCATTAGCCTTCTCTGTTCTGGTAAAATAAGCTTCAGCCCAGCCAGGAAAGGTACTATTAGTACTAATGATAGAGACAGGAGACAGCCAAATGCCACCCAGGTCATTGTGCACAGGGGGCTTGCCTAAACATGCCCTCATTGAAAAATCCTGTCCCTTAATACATGCACAATAAGGGAAATAAATCAGTGTGGAGTGGCTCCGACTAAGGGCCACATGCACACTGTAAGAATGGGGTGGAGCCACCAGAATCCGCGCCTTCTCGTGGGGGAGGAGCCTGGCCTCTTCAGCTCCTGTGTGATGGCCTGGTATTTAGTCGGTGAGGTGGGAGCCTATTGGCAGGACCCCCTCTTTCTTTGTTGAGAACTTTCTTTTCACCTAATAAATCAGGTCTCCCCACCCTTCAGTGTGTCCATGTGCCTAATTTTTCCTGGATGCGAGGCTAGAACCTGGATTTTAGCTGAACTAAGGAACAGAAAATCCTGTATCACTAGCAAGAACTTGCATTCTCTGCAGGCTGGCATATGGGTAAAGTCCAGTTGCCTGGGTGAGTTCGCCTTCTCTGGACTGGTTCCGTTAGAGGAGGGATTATGTTTCCTGGGTTGTTGAATGCATACAGTAAGCAGGCCTGACAGACCTGCTTAATCACCAAAGCTAAGTTAGGCCCAAAAAAGAGCCTGTTTATCATGGCCAGAGTAGCATCTCCCCCCATATGGAAAGATTCATGCAGAGTGTTTAGGCCGGGCACCATGGCTCATGCCTGTAATCCTGACACTTTGGGAGGCCAAGGCGGGTGCATCACTTGAGGTCAGGAGTTCGAGATCAGCCTGGCCAAATGACGAAACCCCGTCTCTACTAGAAATTTTTTAAAAATTAGCTGGGCCTGTGGTGTGCGCCTGTAATCCCATCTACTCTGGAGGCTGAGGCAAGAGAATCGCTTGAACCCAGGAGGCAGGTTGCAGTGAGCCAAGATCACGCCACTGTACTCCAGCCTAGGTCACAAAGCGAGACCCTGTCTCAAAAAAAAAATAAAAAGGAGTGATGCAGGGTTTTTATAACTTTCCATTGGGCTGTTTGAGGGAGACATACTTTTGATCCTGTATGCCACCAGGGTCCTTGTTTTTGTCCCCCTTGTTCCTTTATTAACTACTCTTCTGTGATGTGTATTCAGGTTCTATTGGGGAATCATAAAAATGGAAGCAGTGCTAAGATTTGTTGGGATTGCACCCCGTGGGCTGCTGCTTTGGCTTTCATACTAGCCTTTTTGTTCCCATGTGCTATAAGGGTTAAGTCCTTTTGATACCCCTTACAATGGATTATGGATATGACTTTTGACAAGTGTATTACTTCCAATAGTTGAAGAATTTCACACCCATGCTTTATAGGGGAATGTTTACTAGTTAGTAGTCCTCTTTTCTTTCCAAACTGCAGCATGAGCATGAACCAAAAGAAATGCATATTTAATGTCTGTATAGATGTTAACCTTTTCCCCTTTTCCCAATATCAGGGCTTGGGTAAGAGCAATTATATCAGCTTTTTGTGCGATGTGCCCAGGGGGCAGCAGCTGGGCCTCAGTAATGGTATTGTAATTTACTACTGCATATCCAACCTGGTATTCCCCACCTGAAGATAGCTACTGCCATCTGTGAATCAGTCATCCTCTGAATCTGGGAGGATTTTAAATCATGTTGGATGACATATGTGTGTGTGATGACCTGCTCGCAGGAATTATTAATTATTGGGCCTCTGGGCAGCAATGAAGCTAGATTTCAGGGTGTTATAGGTTTTAAGGGTAACCTCTGGTTTGTCTAGGATCATAGCCTGGTATTTGATTAACCTTTCTCCCGTCATCCAGATACGTCCTTTTATTTCCAGGACTGACTTTACCTGATGTGGGCTTAACACTTCCAGTGGTTGACCCAGGGTGATTTAGGTGGCTTCCTCCACTAAAATAGCAGTGGCTGCTATTGCCCATAGGCAGCTTGGCCACCCCAAAGTCACTCCATTCAGTTTCTTTGAAAAGTCATTGGTTTGGGTTCTGATCCCAATTTCTGGGTTAGCACTCCCACAGCTATACCCCAAATATTGGACCTGTTGGAGGGTAAATTGAACCTTTTTGGACACTTTGTATTGCCTGTCTGCCAGTAAATTCAAGGTTCTTACAGTATTTTGGTCAGATGTCTCCCAGTTTGGACTACACATAAGAAGGTCATCTACATACTGGAGTACACTCCTGTTTCCCGATTGCATATCCCTCAGATCCCTTTCTAAGGCCCAGGCAAAAAAAAATGGGGGCTATCCCAAAAGCCCTGAGGGAGTACTGTCCAGGTGTATTGTCATTTTTCTCTGCCATTAGGATCTTCCCATTCAAAATAAAAAGATATTGAGATTCCAGGGCCAGAAGAACGGAAAAGAAAGCATCTTTTACGTCTAGGACTGAGAACCATTCTGCGTTCCCCGGCCCTTGAGTTAAAAGACTATATGGATCTGCCACTAACAGGTGGACAGGGATCATGGCTTCATTAATTGCCCTGAGATCCTGTACCATACTATATTCTCCTGAAGGCTTTAAAACAGGTAAAATGGGGGTATTGTGTAGGGAGAATTTCAGGGTCTTAGAGTCCATAGGCAAGCAACTCCTTAACTACATATGCCCTTTCTTGCTTCCAGCTTAATTGGGTATTGTTTTTGGTTGGGAAAATGACTGGAGTCTTTAAGCTGTATTTTGACTGGCACTGCCATTCTAGCTCTTCCAGGCCTCCCAGTATACCATGCTAGTGGTTGACCTGTTTGTTGACACGGCCTGGAATATTGCCTGCATCACTTACCATTAACAGTCTTGATAGATGGTACCTAAATTGTAGCAGTGCCCTATTTTAACCATAATATCCCTTCTCAAGGGGACTGGGCAGCTTGGTACTATTAGAAACTCCTGTGGGAAAATGTGTTTTTCAAATTGGCAGATTAAAGGAGGGGTAAAATGCCTGACTTTATTTTTCCCTTTATTTATTTATTTTCCGTTCCATTCCTATAATAGTCATAGTCCTAGTGGAGTGTTTTCCTGAATAAGCAGAGTAGCTTGCCCCTGTATTGAAAAGAAACTGAATTTGTTTGTCCATCATACCCACAGTTACCCAGGGTTCCTCAGTAGTAATGATGATGTTCCTGGACAGGGGCAGTGAGGAAGTCCCAGGCCCATTCAGTCTCCATCTAGCTCCTTCTTTTGCACTGCTAGAGTCTTGACTGACTGAGCTCCTTGGTGGGAGCCAGGGCAGTCAATTCTCTATTGCCAGGGGTCATGACTGGTGCCTTCACACTGTTGGCAGGGGCTTAATGCAGTCCTTTGCCCAATGTCCATTTTTCTTGCACTTGAAGCAAGAGCCTTGTTGGCATCATCCTTGTGGCCCTTTGGGTTCCCTTGGATGCTCTTTGGGCACTTAGGACATTGCCAGTGATGGCTACCACAAGTTTGGCTTGCCATTTTTTCTCTGCGCTCTTCTTTTTTACCCTCCTCCTGGTCACGATTGATATATATCATAAAGGCAGTATCAAGAAGCTGATTTTGGTTAGTTTGTGGTCCCATATGCAATTTTTGCAGTTTGCACCTGATGTCCAGAGTAGACTGGCTGATAAAATGCTGTGCCATTAGCACCATACCCTTGGGAGAGGAAGGATCAAAATGTGTATCTTTTCTGAAGGCCTCTTCTAACTTGCCATAAAACATGGCTGGGCTTTCCTCCTTCCCTTATGTGACTTCCCAGACCTTATAATTTATGGTCTTGGTTATCCCTTTTTTCATCCCTCCAAGGGGTGCCTCAAGAAACTTTGCTTGCCTGTTTATTCCCACAGGGGTATTACAATCCCATTTAGGGTCAGTGGCGGGCACTGTGTCTGGGCCCAGGTGATTGCCCAGGGGGGTTCGGGCAAACAAATCCTCTGCCTTGCAGTGGACAGCTTCAAAACTCCTTTCCTTTTCCATAGGAGTGTAGCAACATGCTAAAATGAATTGGATACCTTTCCATGATAAACTGAAGGCCAGAGCCAAGGTTTGGAACCCATCTACAAACTTACCAGGATCGTCAGAGTACCTTCCCAGTTTTTCTTTACATTGTTGAGTATCAGTTATGGAAAATGAGACTTGTACTCAAACTGGCCCTTCTGCTCCTGCTACTTCCCTAAGAGGCAGTAGTGCCGGGGGAGCTCCTGAGCAGGGTGTTCCACTTCGATTATGTTGGGGGCTTCATACAATTTTTTATTTCTCTGGCTGGCCTTGCACAGTTGGAGCATTTGGCAAGGGGCTATATAGAGGTGGCTGTGGTTCTCCCAAAGAGACAAGTGTCCCTTGTGAGAGAGGATCATCCACAATGTCTAGCTCAGTCTTGGGGCTCTCCATTTGAGGGCAAGTCTTGGGAAACTTACAGAAGGAAGTATTCTGATACAAAGCCATAAAAGCTTGAATGTATGGTATTTCTGTTCATTTACACTGTCTTTTGCAAAATAAGTCTAATTGCAGAATAGTGTCATAGTTCATAAAAACCCATTGGCCATTATTCCAGACTGTCCAGCTGATATTGGGGCCATGCAATATTACAACAAAAAATCAAGCATTTCCTTTTCAGATTGTCAGGGTCAAATTGATTCAATGGTTTAGGATGCGGCCAAGAGGGGAATCAGGTGGAAGAGAGTGTTTCTCATAATGGTCTGGAAGAGAAAAGAGATCCTCAGGAGGGCTTGTTTGTTGACCCACAATTTCTGCCTGGGGCATCCTCGAGGGGAAGTCTTGGGTTTGCCATTGGATCCCCAGGGGGATCCCTTTAGGTCCAGTCTTAAAGTGTCAGACATCTCTGACCTTAGGTGGGCACCGGCACCACTTTCTATGTTTTCCCTTTGTAGGCAATGGCCTACCATGAGATTCCCTTTTGTTCCTGGATATACTCTTCAGCTTCTAGCATCCCACCAATTTAGATAGACCATGTCTTCCTGCATTTCTCACAGGGTTTTGGTAGTAGCCAAAAATCTTAATATCAATAACATTAAGGTTGGTGGAGTATTTCTTGTAGCCAAATAGGATGGAGGGTGGTATATGAATCCCTTCGGCTGATAATTTACTTTGGGGTCTGGACAGGAAAAATAATGTTTAAGAAGCAACAAGATGTGGGGTCTTCTCTAAGCTTGTTCCTTTTCGCACTTTCGCACTTCCCATGTATAAACAAACGGGGCATGCAGATATGTAATGAGGGGCTCAAATGCAGCAACAATTTTGTAGTCTCTGGTCCCCACAAAGCATCAGCAAGGCAAGGGTAGAAATTAGAAGATAAAGAATTAAATTATCTCAAAGACATTATTGCTGCACATACACAAACCTGACCATTGCATGGATTTGTCTTGTGCCTGGCAGAACCTAGATGTCCTGTTCCATGACTGAGTTATCCTGTCATGGGAGACTTCAAGCAGCGGGTGTCCTAGTGGCTTTTAACTGCCCGACCCATGCCTGCAAATGGCAACCTTGATAAAAAGAAGAAAAAGAAATCTAAACCCGTGCCAACTGGGCTTACTTCCTGGCTGGCTCACCAATATATATTACCAGATGGAAAGTATTGACAGTAAGTTGTCCAGGTTCTTGGCATGTTGAACAAAGAATTGAACAAAATGCACAAACAAAGCAACAAAAGAATGAAGCAATGAAAGCACAGATTTTTTTCATGTGTGTGAGATGGAGTCTCGCTCTGTCACCAGGCTGGAGTAGAGTGGCGCGATCTTGGCTCGCTGCAACCTCTGCCTCCCCATTCAAGCGATTCTCCTGCCTCAACCTCCCAAGTAGCTGGGACTACAGGCACATGCCACCATGCCCAGCTAATTTTTATATTTTTAGTAGAGACAGAGTTTCACCATGTTGGCCAGGATGGTCACAATCTCCTGACCTGGTGATCTGCCCACCTCAGCCTCCCAAAGTGCTGGGGTTACAGGCATGAGCCACAGCACCCGGCTGAAAGCACAGATTTATTGAAGCGAAAGTATGCTCCACAGAGTGGGAGCAAGCTCAAGCAAGTGGCTCAAGAGCCCCAGTTGCAATGTTCTTTAGAGTTTTTATGAACTAAAAGAATTTGTTAACACCCTCAAGTACCTTTTAAAAGCCTCTGATAGGTTACACACTATGCAAATGAAGGATTGACCCATGATCAGTCGGAGGCTGGAGTGGAAGCTTGGCCCGTTGCCAATCGGATGCTGGAGTGGAAGCTTGGCCTGTGATCAATCAGAGGCATTTCCCATTTGTGACGTATGGGAGAGGGGGATTTGTAGAGGGAGGGACCTCTGGCCCCTTGTCACTTGGGCATGGAGAAGTGGGGTTTTCCTTTCTGTCCAACTCCCAGAAGTCAGCTGCAGGTTGCCATTAGGCTCCTTGTCTCCAGACCCTATTCTCCTGCCTCAAGGTAATGCTAGTTACATGGGTGTGTCCACTTAATGCATTTTTGTGTGTATATTAAACTTCAATAAGATTTGTTTTCAAAGCATGCTGAAAGGTTATTCTTCAAACCTTCTTCACCTGCAAGCTGGGTATACAATGAGTGGTCACCACCCCTGCTGAGTTCATGCACACCCTACTCTAACCATATCTAAGCATTGTTGAGAGGGCTCACAGCACACTCCCTGTATCTTGCGTAAGATGAGATGAGTGTCAAATCTCAGCACCGTCCTTCAGTTTTTTGTTCTCCATTTCATTGTGTTTGATAAATGTTCTTCAGAGTATATTCAGTGGAATTGTGGCTGCCCTGATTTCATTATAGATGTTTCCTTCTCAGTGTTTGTTTGGCTTTGTTTGTTATTTCTCAGGGGCAGAAGTGGAGGAATGCATTTTATGTCCCATCTATGTTTCCTGGAAGACTCATCTTTCCTTTTTTAGAAATGATGAATAAAATTGCACATAATTTTGACCCTAAACCTAATCTTAGCCATACTTTTTGGGATTGGCTCATTTTAAAAAACAAAAAGTTAGTCTGTATTCCTGCTAGTGAATTATTTAAATAAGTACCCAATTCACATAATTTCTGAAGGCTATAAGATGTGTTCAGGAGAAGCCTTTAAGAATTCTTCTTTGTCTTCTGCTGTCTCTTTGTAGCTGCAATTTGCCTGGTGGAACAGCACACAGAGTTATTTCTTTGTGTAAAACATGTAAATCATGCATGTTTAGTCTTATGCTTTTTTTTATTGTTTTTGTTTTGTTCAAGCTCTGAGGTGTATTTGTGAAAGTTATAATTTTATGAATCAAAAATGAAGTAGGGATATAGCAGTTTCTGATGACCAGAAACAAAGAAGAAAAGTCAATGATGAAGAAATCTTAGCTCTGTCTTAGGAGCTCACAGTCTGTATGGCTCATAATGGATTTGTCTGTGCTCTGTTGTATTGATAATTATTTTAACAATATCTAATATCACTTATAATATTACTATCAGTAGTAAGCAATGATAAAGTATCGTATTACTTTCATGCTTACTTCCCAACAACTTTGTTTCTCTGATTGAGGAATAGTATCAAGTAGCATAAGCTGGGCATGGTGGCTCTTGCCTGTAATCACACTACTTTGGAAGGCTGAGGCAATAAGATCACTTGAGCCCAGGAGTCTGAGACGATCGTGGGCAAAATAGTGAGACTCTGTCTCTACAAAAAATAAATTAGCCAGGTATGGGGGTGTGTACTTGTAGGTCCCAGCTGCTCTGAGGTGGAAGGATCGCTTGAGCCCAGGAGGTCAAGGCTGCAGTGATTCTTGATCGTGCCACTGCACTCCAGCCTGGATCACAGAGCAAGTCTCTGTCTCAAAAAAATAATTAATTAATTAATTAAAAAGACAGTTGAGACTTTAATTTCCACTTCAGATGGAGTAAGCAGCACATACCACTTTACCTTTCCCAATGATTTACAACCAAAAACCCCTGAAAGAAAACATAAAACAATTAGGAGTCTGAAAAGTAAATAGCAGGCAGACTGGGGAGGGAAGTAAAGAGGGAAGTCAAGACTGAGGGATAATCCATACAGAGGTGAGGTCCTGGGTTTTTGTGTGTTTCTTCTGTATCTCCTGGCCTATAGACTAAAAGGTCTAGTGCACAGTGGGTGTGGACAGAAAAAGCTCTAAGAGAAACCTTCTGTTACAGGACTAGGAAGGGAGACTCCCTGTGAGGTGGATATAGTTGGGGAAATCCTCTGGGATTTTTCCTCTCCCAGCCCTTCCCCAAGTCAGACCCCAGTCCTGCAACATCTCTCTTGCGGTGCAAAGATAGTGGTGGCGACAGCAGCAGCAGGAGACACACGGGCACCAAAAACTCTGAGGGAGAAATTCTCTCTGACCATAAGGACTCATAAATGGAGCCCTGTTATTTCTGTTATTGTTGTTGCTCTCTGTTCTTTCAACACTTTATACTAGGCGTGGACTCAGTCACGACAAGTGGACTACAATGCAAGGGGGATAAAACTTTGAATTTCTACTTTTCTAGCCACACAAGCAGAAAAAGAGGCTCTTGGCAGCAGGAGAGTGTGAGGGAAATCACAGAAAAGAGGAAGCTCAAGGAAAAGTTCCTAAAAAGCTGTGTATAAAGTCCTCGGCTCCACCCCCAGCTGCTCATGCATGGAGCTGACCCAAAGCAATACAGCAAAGGCTCTGAGAACTGGCTATAGTGTAGCCTACCACCAGAATGACCACCTGGGTGGTACACATGTGAGGTAGATCCAAGTCGCACTGCAAAACCTTTGCAAACTGAAGTGACACTAAAGCCACTGCTTACTTAGGGTATATCCAGACTTATGATCTGAACCAACCAGGTTGATTGGCAGCTAAAACAACAAAGTAAACATTCACCAAAGGACTTTAACAAGACTCAGAGGCTTGTAACATATATAAAACATTTAAGAATAATCAAATTGCTCAACATATAAGGAACCAGGAAAATCTCACCAACTTGCAAGAAAAAAGCCAGTCCCAAAATAATTCAGATGTTAAACCTATCAGACAGTGGCTTCAAAGCAGCTATTGCAGCTAAGTTCCAGGTGTAGCTACTCACGGGTCTGAGGTGGAAGGATCACCTGAGCCCAGGGGTCAAAGCTGCAGTGGTCCTTGATCATGGCACTGCACTCCACCCTGGGCAACAGAGCGAGACCCTGTCTCAAAAAAATTAATTAATTAATTGATTAAATAAAAAAGGAGTTGAGACTTTAATTTCCAGTTCAGATGGAGTAAGCAGCACATATCACTTTATCTTTCCCAATGATTACAACCAAAAACCCTTGAAAGAAAACACAACTAGGAGTCTGAAAAGTACATAATAGCAGTAAGAGAGCAGTAAGAAGTAAGACAGAACACTCTTGAAATGAATGAAAAGAAAAATTATCTGGATAAAATAGAAGCTACAAGAAAATGCCATGGGGAGCAGGGAATGGGGAGTTGTTTAATGGATATGGAGTATCAGTTTTGCAAGGCAAGAAGAGCTCTGGAGACTGCCTGCGCAACAATGTGAAAGTACTTAACACTACTGAACCATATACCAAAAATGGTTAAGATGATAAATTTTATGTTACGTGTATTTTACCAGAATAAAACTAAAGTAAATTGGTATGTACTTACCTGGAAAGATGTTCATAATGTAGTTCTTAGTAAAACTAAATTATGTTTCAGAGTGAAGGAAGGGGAAGAAGGTGGGAAGGAAGGAAAAAGTGGTTATATACAAACTGAAAACTGCATCATTAAAATTAAAGTCTTTGCTGGATGGGCTCATTTGCAGAATGGAAATGACAGGAGTCATTGATCTTAAAAGATCAAGATCAGCCGGGTGCGGTGGCTCACACCTATAATCCCAGCACTTTGGGAGGCTGAGACGGGGAGATCACGAGGTCAGGAGATTGAGACCATCCTGGCTAACACTGTGAAACCCTGTCTCAACTGAAAATCAAAAAAAAAAAAAAAAAAAAAAAAAAAAAAAAAAATTAGCTGGGCGTAGTGGCGGGTGCCTATAGTTCCAGCTACTCGGAAGGCTGAGGCAGAAGAATGGCATCAACCCAGGAGGCAAAGCTTGCAGGGAGCCAAGATCACGTCACTGCACTCCAGCCTGGACGAAACAGCGAGACTCCGTCTAAAAAAAAAAAAAAAGATAAAAAATCAAGGTATATTATCCCATTTGAACAGCAGAGAGGAAAAATGATTGAAAAAAATAACACACTTGCATACTTGTGGGACAATATCAGAAAGATTAACATTTATGTCTTTGGTGTCCCAGAACAGGAGGAAGATACTGGTGCACATGAATATTAAAAAAAACAAAAACAAAAAAAAAAGGATAGAAACTTTAAAATTTGGCAAAAGACTTGAATGTAAAGATTCAGGAAGCTCAGGAAACCCCCAAACAAGATGCACTAAAATAAACAAACATACAAACAAAAAAACTACATATTGATGCATTCAAATTTAATTGCTGAAAATTAAATATTTTTAATTGCTGAAAATTTTTTAAGTGTGGGCAGGTGTGATGACTCATGCCTGTAATTCTAGTCCTTTGGGAGGCCAAGGCGGGCAAATTGCTTGAGCCTGGGTGTTCAAGACCAGCCTATGGCAAAACCATCTCTAAAAAAAAATACAAAAATTCGCTGGGCATGGTGATGCACACCTGTAGTCCTAGCTACCTAGGAGGCTGAGGTGGGAGAATTGCTTGAGCCTAGGAGGTAGAGGTTGCAGTGAGCCGAGATTGTGCCACTGCACTCCAGCCTCGGTGACAGAGCAAGTCACTGCCTTAAAAAATTGAAAGAGAAAAATGACATATTACGTATATAAAGGCAAAATGACTAAAATGACTGGATTTCTCATCAGAAATCATGGAGGTTAGAAAGCAGCAGAACATTTTTTTTGATGCTGAAAGTAAAGAAATGTCAACCCAGAATTCTATATTCTGTAAAAATATTCCTCAGGAATGCAGGCAAAACAATTCCTTCCCAGAAGACGGGAAAATAATGCAGCTGCACTAAAAGAAATACTAAAGGAAATTCTTCAGGTGGAAAGGAAATAATACCAGAAGGAAACTCAAAACTTCAGGAATGAAAGAAGGGCAACAGAAACAGTAAATATATGGATAAATATACTTTTTACTCATCGTAAGTTCTTTAAAATATGTATAATGGGTGCAAGCAAACATTGTAACATTGATAGTGGG
The DNA here is from genome assembly GCF_000951035.1 of Colobus angolensis palliatus. NCBI lineage: Eukaryota > Metazoa > Chordata > Mammalia > Primates > Cercopithecidae > Colobus > Colobus angolensis. The sequence goes on from NW_012114422.1 coordinate 3,208,302, forward strand.
ATTTTTGGTGTATGTAGATATAATGCACGTGACAACTACAACATAAAGGGTGGAATGTAAAAGGACCTGTATTGTTGAAAGTTCCCTACATTGAAATGATAAAATATTCTTAGTTACTTATAAAAGTTGAGTACATATATTAGAATCCTTAGAGTAATAATTAAAAATATTATTAAAAGTATATAGTTATTTTTGGCCAGACATGGTGGCTTACACCTGTAATCCTAGCACTTTGGGAGGCCGAGACAGGTGAATCAAGAGGTCAAGAGATCGAGACCATCCTGGCCAATATGGTGAAACCCCATCTCTACTAAAAGTACAAAAATTAGCTGGGCATGGTGGTGCATGCCTGTAGTCCCAGCTACTGGGGAGGCTGAGGCAGAATCACTTGAACCCTTGAGGCGGAGGTTGCGGTGAGCCGAGATCATGCCGTTACACTCCAGCCTGGCAACAGAGTGAGACATCGTCTCAAAAACAAAAACAAAACAAAAAATATATATAGTTATTTTTAAAGCCAAGAGATAAAATAGAAAACCAAAGGATACTCAGATAATTCAAAAGAATCCAGGAAAGAGCCAGGCACAGTGGTTCATGTCTGTAATCCCAACAGTTTGAGAGGCCAAGGCAGGCAGATTCCTTGAGCCCAGGAGTTAGAGAGCAACCTGGACAACATGGCAAGACCCCATCTCTCCAAAACAAAATATTAAAAAATTAGCCAGACATGGTGATGTATGCATATAGTCTCAGCCACCCAGGAGGCTGAGGCAGGAAGATTGCTTGAGCCTTGGAATCAGAGGTTGCAGTGAACAGAGATCATAACACTACACTCCAGCCTGAGCAACGGAACAATTCCCTCTCTCAAAAAAAAAAAAATTCAGAAAAGGGGAAACAGGAATGAATTAAAAAGGGGGACAAACAGAAAAGAAATAATAGAATGATAGATCCAACTATATTAACAGTTACATTAAATGTAAATGTTCTAGAAACACCATTTAAAAGACAGAGTTTGTCATTTTGGTTAAGAATACAAGACCCAACTATATGCTATATATTAGAAGTCCACTTTAAATGATGTAAGTATGTAAAAAGCAAAAGGATGGCGGAAGATACACCACGTGAAGATTGGCTGGGTGTAGTGGCTCATGCCTGTAATCCCAGCACTTTGAGAGGCCAAGGTGGGCAAGATCACCTGAGGTTAGGAGTTTGAGACTAGCCTGGCCAACATGGTGAAACCCTATCTCTACTGAAAAAAAAAAAAATAGATGGGCATGGTGGAGGGTGCCTCCATGGGAGGCTGAGGCAGGAAAATCCTTTGAACCCAGGAGGCAGAGCTTGCAGTGAGCCAAGATCCTGCGACTGCACTCCAGCCTGGGTGATGGAGTGAGACTCCATCTCAAAAAGGAAAAGAAAGGTACACCATGTAATGACTAATCAAAAGGAAACTGGAATGGGTATATTAATCAGATAAAATAGACTTCAGAACAAGGAAAATTAACAAGTTTGTAGAGGTAAATTGCATACTAATAAAGTGGTCACTTCACTCAGAAAACATAATAATTATGTATGCAGCTAACAACAGACTGTCAAAATACTGTACATAAAACAAAAACTAATAAAATTGAAAGGAGAAATAGATAAATCTGCAATTGTAGATGGGAATTTCAATTTTCCTCTCAGTAATCAATAAAACAAGTAGACAGAAACTCAGCAAGAATGTAAAAGGCTGGAAAACCATTAGCCAAAAAAGAAAATTCCAGGCTTAGATTTAAGGAATAAATAAGACCAATTCTGTACAATCTCTTCCAGCAAATAGAGGAGAAAGAAATAATTTCCAACTCATTTTAAGAGCCAACATTACCCTAACGTTACCAGAGAAAGGTATTTCAAAGATAAGATCAATGTCTTGAAACAGACACAAAAATCCCCAACAAAATATTTACAAATTAAATGCAGCAATATATAAATAAAATTTTCTTTCAGGAATACAAGGTTTTTCCCACATTTGAAAATCAATGTAGTCTACCATATTAACAGATTAAAGTAGAGAAACATGATTATATGAATAGATGCAGAAAACCCATTTGATACAATTCAACATCCATTCTTTTTATTTATTTTTTTAAGACAAGGTCTCACTGTAGCTCAGTCTGGAGTGCAGTGGTGGCAATCACAGCTCACTGCAGCCTCGACCTCCTGGGCTCGAGCAACCCTGCCTCAGTCTCCTAAGTAGCTAGGACTACAAGTGCCCACCACCAAGTTTGGCTAATTTTTTAGCTGTTTATAGAGACAGGGTCTCACTGTGTTGCCCAGGTTGATCTTGAACTCCTGGGCTCAAGCAGTCCTCCCGCTTCGGCCTCCCAAAGTTCTGGGATCACAGGCATTAGCCATCATGCCCAACCTCTACATTTGTTCTTGATAAAACAAAATTCAACAGAATTTGAGAGCATGAATATAAGAGAACTTCCTTAATTTAATAAATGGAACTATTAAAAAAAACGTGGCAGCTAACATCATTTTTTTTTTTTTTTTTTTTTTTGAGATGGAGTTTCACTCTTATTGCCCAGGCTGGAGTGCAATGGCACAATCTCAGCTCACCACAACCTCCACCTCCTGGGTTCAAGTGATTCTCCTGCCTCAGCCTCCTGAGTAGCTGGGATTACAGACATGTGCCACCACGCCTGGTTAATTTTGTATTTTTAGTAGAGACAGGGTTTTTCCATGTTGGTCAGGCTAGTCTTGAACTCCTGACCTCAGGTGATCCGCCCGCCTTGGCCTCCCAAAGTGCTGGGATTACAGGCATGAGCCACCATGCCTGGCCGCTAACATCGTTCTTAATGGTGAAGGGCTAATTACTTTGCCTAAGATTGGGAAAAAGGCAAAAATGCCTGTTCTTAGCATTTCTGTTTAACATCGTACTAAAAGTCCTGGCCAGTGTGATGAGGCAAGAAACAGAAGTAAGAGGCATACAGATTGGAGAAAATAAAGCAGAATTTTCTCTATCCACAAACAATGTCAGTGTTTATGTAGAAGATTTGAAGGAATCTGCAAAAAAACTGCTAGAACTAATTAGTTTAGCATTGGTACAATGCAGAATGCATGATTAACATATAAAAATCACATTGCTATATGTTAGCAATGAGCAATTCAACATCATTTTATTATTTTAATGTCACAGTTTTTATTTAAACTGTACTTACAGTAACAAATACAAGCAGAGTTAAGGCCAAACACAGTTGGTCCTTGGCAAATATATAAAATATATAACTCAACTGATGGAGCTCTCAGCTCTGCTAGAGAGCAGTCTACAGCAGCAAGCAGTTAGCATATGGGGGACTTCAGTCATTGTGGCAGTTGGGGGTAATTGGGTAGTTAGTTGACTGCTTAACTCAGGGAATTAGATTATGTATCTGTTAATCTGGGTAGCTGGTTAAATGGGTTGCTTAATAATTTCTAGTCTGTCTTGTTCTGCCCACTTCTCGGTCTCTCCAGCCCCTGGAATTGCATAGTGAAGTGCTCCCTCACTCTCTGGATCATATAGATCTCATGTTTAACTTCTTCAGAGTATACATTATTTGCCCCTTATTCAGCTTTGTATTTTCAATTTAATATTACTTACACAGTTTTCTAACATTCTGAGAGTTAGTGAAGATTTGCAAGTATACTACAAAGAACTATCCCTGCCCAGCTGTTTGAGAGTAATTTACTGACCTGAGCCTCTTCGGTGTTGAATGCTTGAATATGTGTTTCTCACAAACAGGGACATTCTACGTTAACTATAATTGAGCTCTCAGAAGAGGAAGCTAAACGGGATACATAACTACCATATAATCCTCATACCCCATTCAAGTGTTATTAAATGTCAACATCAACATTTTAAAAGAAGTACTATTTATAATAGTTGCCCCAAAATAAAATACTTCGATTTAAGTCTAATGAGATATCTGTGGAATCTATATGCTAAAAACTAGAAACACTGATTTAAAAAGTCAAAGAAGATCTGAATAAAAGAAGAAATACTGTTCATGGGTTAGAAGACTCATCCCTAGTTATGATTTCAAATCTCCCTAGTATATCTATAGTATTAGTGAATTCTAAGCCAACTCCCAAGCAAGACCTTTTGTAGACATAGACAAGATTGTTGTAAAATTTAGATGAAAAGGCAAAGTAGTTTTGAAACAGAAAAACTTGGAAGACTCATCTTTACTTGATTTTAAGGTTTACTTTAACGGTACAAGAATCAAGACATCGTGACACTTACAAGACGGTGTGACACTCACAAGATGGTAACCACATATATCAGTGAAATAGAAGAGTCCAGAATTAAACCCTCACAAATACGGTCAATTTTTTGTTGTTGTTTGTTTGTTTAGACAGGATCTTCTCACTGTGTCACCTAGACTGGAGTGCACTGTTGTGGTCATGATTCACTGCAGCCTCAAACTCCTGGGCTCAAGCCATCTTCCTTGACTCAGCCTCCTGAGTAGTTGGGACTACAGGCATGTGCCACTGCCCTGGGCTAATTTATTTTTATTTTATTTTAAGACAAGGTCTCAGTCTGTGTCCCAGGCTGGAGTGCAGTGATGCAATCTTGGCTCACTGCAACCTCTGCCTCCTGGGCTCAAGCAACTCTCATGCCTCAGCCTCCTAAATAACTGGGATTACAGGAGTGCACCACCATACCTGGCTTATTTTTTGTATTTTTAGTAGAGACGGGGTTTCACCATGTTGTGCAGGGTGGTCTCGAACTCCTGGCCTCAAGGGATTTGCCTGCCCCAGCCTCCCAGAGTGCTTGAATTACAGGTGTGTGCCACTGTGCCCAGCCCTAATTTGTTTTATTTCTTGTAGGGATGGGGATCTTGCTTTGTTGCCCAAGCTGGTCTCGAACTCTAAGCCTCAAGCAATCCTCCTGCCTCAGCCTCCCAAAGTGCTAGGATTATAGGCATGAACCATCACGCCCAGCCTATGGTCAATTGATTTTTAACAAAAGAGAAAGGTAATTTTTAGGAGAAAGGATAGTCTTCTTCAACAAAAGATGTTAGAACCATCCAGCAACCACATGTAAAAACCTCAGCTATACCTCACTTCTTGTACAAAAATTCACTCAAAATGAACTGTAGACCTAAATGTGCAATGTAAAACTATGAAATTACTAGGAGAAAATAATACCTTGGGTTAGGCAAAGAATTTTTAGATATGACACTAAATATAATCAAATTTTTAAATGGATAAGTGGGTCTTCATCAAAATAAACTAACAGACTTGTCATCTGCAAAATACACTGTTAAGGTAATGAAAAGATGACTTGGAAAAAAATACTTACAAATCACATATCTAACAAAGGGCTTATAGCCACAATATATAAAGAACTCTCAAAACTTAGCAGTAAGGAAAAACTGAATAAAGAATGGGCAACAGATGTGTACAGACACTTCATGAAGGAAGATACATGAATGACAAATCACATGAAAGGATGAAAAGATGTACACCATCATTTATTAGAGGAGTGCAAAAGAAAACCATGAGATACGTCTGCACACTTATTAGAATGACTCAACACACACAACTGACAGTACTGGAGTCCTGGAGATGATATGGAGCAGCTGGAACTCATAATCACTGGTGGGACTACAAAATGGTACGGCCACTTTGGAAAACCATTTGGTGGCTGCTATTAAATATACAGTTCCCACATGATTTAGCAGTCCCACTCCTAGCTATTTACCCTAGAGAAATTCATACAAAAACCTGTGCATGAATGTTTATAGAAGCTTTATTCAGAATGATCCATAACTGGAAACAACCCAAATGCCTTTCAGTTTTTGGAGAAACAAACTCTGGTACCTCCATACAATGGTATACTTTTCAGCAATGAAAAGGAGCAAAGCTTTTTTTTTTTTTTTTTTTTTTTTTTGAGATGGAGTCTCACTGTGTCTCCCGGCCTAGAGTGCAGTGGCACTATCTCAGCTCACTGTAACCTCTGCCTCTCGGGTTCAAGTGATTCTCCCACCTCCGGCTTTCTAGTAGCTGGGGTTACAGGCGCGTGCCACCACACCTGGCTAATTTTTGTATTTTTAGTAGAGATGGGGTTTCATCATGTTGGCCAGGCTGGTCTCGAACTCCTGACCTCAGGTGATCTACCTGCCTCAGCCTCCCAAAGTGCTTGGATTACAGACATGAGCCACGACGCCTGGCCAAAAAGGAACGAACTATTAATACACACAATGACATGGGTAAATATTTACATGTATTGATTCCATTTATGTGACATTCTGGAAAAGGCAAAAGGGAGGAAGAACTGATTCGTGGTTAGCCCCGGGTTAGAGTTGGGGGGAAGATATAATGAGGGGACTTTTGTGGATTCTGTACCATGATTAGGATTACACAAACCTATGCATACGTTGAAACACATAGAGCTATACATCGAAAAAAGCGAATCTGCCTGTATGTAAATTTAAAAGAAAACAAAATTTTTTTTTTTTTTAAAAAACAAGATGCTTTTTAATACATTATCGTCTATGTCAGTTTAACAGTTAATAGACTTAGGCCAGGTATCATGGCTCACTCCTGTAATCCCAGTGCTTTGGGAGGCTGAGATGGGACGATCTCTTGAGGCTAGGAGGGAGTCTGAGACAAACCTGGGCAACATAATGAGACTCTCTCTCTACAGAAAATTTTGAAATTATCTGGACATGGTGGTGCCTGCCTGTAGCCCCAGCTACTTGGGAGGCTGAGGTGGGAGGATTCCTTGAGCCCAGAAGTTCAAGGCTACAGTGTGCTATGATAGAGCCACTGCACTCTGCACTCCAGCCTGGGCAACCAAGTGAGACTTTGTACCAAAAAAAAAAAAAAACCTGCTTAATAGAGTTAAAAAGTAAGGAAATTCTCTCAGGTGCTACGACATGGATGAACCTGAAAGACATTATGCTGAGTGAAACAAGGCAGTCACTAAAGACAAATGCTGTATGATTACTTATCTGAGATACCTACAGTAGTCAAATTCATAGAGATAGAAAGTAGGATGGTGGTTGGGGGAGTGGGGAAAATGGGCAGTTAGTGTTTAATGGGCACAGAGCTTCTGTTTCAGATGGTGAAAAGTTCTGAAAGTGGATAGTGCTGATAGTTGCACAACAATGTGAACGTACTGAATGCCACGGACCTAACGTTTAAAAATAGTTAAATGGTAAATTTGATATTATATGTATTTATCACAATTTTAGAAATTTAGAATACATAATATTGCGTATTCACAGGTCTTGATTTAGAAATGCAGGAAAAATATGTACTCCTCATTCTAGCTCATTTTGAGTTCTTTAAACATCAAAAAAGTACTATGATTTCTGTATAATATGTTGCTATGGAATTTTGTTAATCACAGAGTAAGTTAAAATATGCTATAAGAGCAAAAAAAGCTTCCTTTGGATGCTTCTCCAAAGCCCTAGGCAACAGGAAAAGCAGTATTTCCTCCCGTAATTATTACAGGGAGATCACGGATCGTTACATAATTGCCCCAATTCTCATCCTGAGGATACAAGAAAGAATGCTCTGGAAGAGGGCTGCTTTGCAAGGACATGATCAGGCTGTGTCCTGGGAGGACTAGAATAGAGCTTTAGAACGTATGGGGTTTGCCCACAGTTTAAACTAGCTTCTCAACAATAAAACTCTATGCTTTTTCCAACTAGGACGTATTTGAACTGTGCAGGTTAGGCTATTGTGGTTGTGTGAAGGCTCTCCCTTGAGCCAGCCTAACACTAGAAGAAAAAGAGAATATGAGATGTTGAGAGGATACAGTCCTTTCTGCATTCAGAAGGGCTTAAAGCCGAGGGAAGAAAAGAGAGATGGATTCCAGGAAATGGTATTTTTTAATGGCCATTTTAAATCATTTTAATATTGTGATATTGTTTATTCTATCAAAAAATATTTAACAAAGAGGAAAATAACAAATGTTGTACATTGAGTTTGTTCTTCAGGCAGCATGCCGTCATGGGATAAATGGCAAGGTCTGCCTGCTGTGCTTTTAATGGCAACAGAAAAACTGAAGCAAGACTGCTGTCATAAAGCTTAATGCTAATTTTTGTATTTTTAGTAGAGACGGGGTTTTGCCTGTAATCCCAGCTACTTGGGAGGCTGAGGCAGGAGAATAGCTTGAACCCAGGAGGTGGAAGTTGCAGTGAGCCATGATCGTGCCACTGCACTCCAGCCTGGGCAACAGAGCAAGACTCCGTCTCAAAAAAAAACTTAATACTGAGTCACAAATGTGCATGACTGTATTTAAGTGAATGATGGCTAAATACACATCCATCTTTTTGGTAGGTTGCATTATCATTTGAAATATTTCTTGCCCCTCCCTGAGTTCACCTTCCTGCAGAACGATGATAACTTCCCTGGCTGTTAAGGTCTAGCACTGTCAATTTGCTTGCTCTAGGCAGTAAATTGTGAGGAAAAGTGACATATGTCACTTTGGAGCAGAAATGTTAAGAACCAGCACCTGGTTTGCTGCATCTTTTATTCCTCTACTCTAAGACCAGCTATAGCCAAAATAAGACCTGCTCTATGAGTCTGGGTCTATGTGTGGAGCAGATTTGCAGCTGACCCATAATAGGTGTATGACGTGAGCAGGAAATAAACCTCTGTTTATTTGGGCTTATTTGTTCCCGCAGCATTACTTTAGCTTATCCTGACTGTTGCATTTTCCATCCAAATAACAGCAGCATCATAAACATTTCTATAATTTATATAAGTTTGCTTAGGCTTCTTATGTACCTATTTACCCTGTCCCAAAATCCAAATTTACTCAATTTTATCTTCTTGATAACAGAATCCCAACTTCATTCCAGCTGCAATATGCCCAACCCCAGCAACGTGTCCAGCTACAGTTCAATTATTCTAAGCCAATCACAGCAACTGAGTTCTCCCTCGAAAGTCATTGGCCTAGGGGTTAGCATATGAGTCAGTTCTGAACAATGAGCTTTAAGGAGAATCTGCCTAAGAATTCAGGGAAATTTTTCCTTTCTGATAAGAGCAGCATGCAAAGTTCAGAAAGCCTTTTTTGTCCTCTTCCCATCACTTTCAGCTTTAAAAGCCATAGTAGAAAAATGTGGTGCTCAAGCTCTGACCGTGAAGATAAACACCAGTGTGTGCTGAGAGCAATGGGGTCAAGGATAGAAAGAGCTGGATCCTTGACGTAACTGAACCATCAACTCACCCACAGGACTGCCTACCTGGACTTCATAGTGAACTGTTAATGTCTTTATGATTTAAGTCATATGTCTGATTTTTCTGTTTCTTGCTGCCAAAATCATCCTAACTGACAAAACCTTCATGGACACGGCGTTGTTCACATGGCCCGTTTCACAAGGAGTTCGTCTTTATGACTGCCTCAGATAGGCCTTGAATTTACCAGTTACTTAAAAAAACCACAATGAGAGTCAAAGGAATTTTGGGCCTTTGCTTAATTTGACTGCTCTAAACCCACCTCAGACCTTGATGAAATCCTCTTTGGTGTATGCATTGAACAGAACCCTCAGCTCTCTGTGGTCATTTGTTACAGGTCCTTTGTCTCTATAAGGTCCTAGAACCTACCTAGGCCTGTTTCTTCCCCCTGTCCCACCCTCTCCCCATCTCTACCACCAAACCCCAATGTACAATTTCAATAACAAAAGAAAGTTAAGCCAGAAGAGCTACCAGTGTCCCTGTCTTGAGCTCTCCCTATTGTATCCTAATGCTGCAATAAGATGAGTGCAGAGGGACCTCATGGTACTTTTTCAACCCCAAAAAGTACTACGTGCATCGATCCTCAATCCTCGCTCCCAGGCACCAAGATGAGCAGCAAATGCCTCAGGGTAGATCATGGATTTGGGCAAATAGGAATGCATCTAAATGCTCAACAGAAGTTTGGTTTTTTCAGTTTCTTGGAATAGTCTCCATGTTGGCCTTCTGTTATCATCTATTATTTCCAGATGTTCCCTGTTTTGTTTTGTTTCTACTTTTCTACTTCCCAAACCATGTTTTGCTACTCAACCTTTTTCTTATGTCTGTGTTTGTGGACCCTAGAAAAGGTCTCAGAAATGTGATCTTCTTTTAATTCTTCTTGGTATCTTTTTTCTTTGTGTCCTCGCAGAGTGTGATTTCTGGACACCATGTAGGAGTGTTACTTTAATTTCAGGTTTTTGGAAACACATAACAAATATCTCAATTTTTCTGGCACTACTTTCTTTTCATCTTTGTTTTTACATCGTATATTTCACTTTTGCCAAAAATGTTATTTTGATACTTGGTGTCCCGTCCCTTTTTGTTGTCTCTGCTACCATATTCTTGTTAATAAGAGAGAAATACACAAAACTTGTACAGTTACTTAATCCTGGTGGCTGCTTTGAAAAATTCCACTCAGAGCAGTTAAGCTGCTGTTAAGCTAATACGGTTTTTTCTAAATGGTCTAAATTGATCTTCATTAAATAACTTCCTGTTTTTAATTTGTACTATCCTATTTTAATTTGCTTAGTATAAATTAGGTAGTAATTGGCTGTGAGATATTTGCAGTCATTCTCCACTTTCTATTTCCTGTATTTTATAGTTAGACTGCCCCTAGGTCAAGTTTTGTTGTTACTCAGCACCTGTGAGTTCTTAGCATTCTTTCTTAGATTTATGCTTTGAATTAGAAAAGCTTTACCCAAAAAAGAAAAAAAGAAAAAATCTGTTTTCTGCATGTTGTCCCATAAAATTTTCTTTGGATGCATGAATGCATGAAGCTTACAGAGTTTAATGGTTACTTCACCTTGTTGATTTATTGTGGTTTTTTTGCTGGAGCATTTTCATTCTTCCATCAGCTTACAAAAACCTTGAAACATCTGTGTGGTAACATGGAAGTGAAAAGCACATTTAACTGCTTTGCTGCTGCATATCATGTGGCAAATAAGCCATAGGCCTTCCCGGTCCCAGGCAGCCAGTGTTGTACAAATGGCTTGTATTCTAACAGTCTGTATGCTAGCTGGTTATTTGAAGTGCATTTCCCCATGGAAACAAGGATAAGAGGGGCATTTACGTTTCTAGGTTAGTTCATGAAAGCCTGTTCCACCAGAATATAACTAAAACTATGTGCATTGCAATTAATAAGAGCAGAATATTGTAATATTGGTAACCTAAGTAGCCAGAAAAGTCACATAATTCAATAAGAAAGAAGCTTTTAAAAACATATGCTGAATGGTGATTGTCAAGGAAAAACAAATTTAGCTAGATAGAGATGTAGAGAAATATTCTTATCATTCCAACAGGGATAACTGAAGGACGTGACACTAGTTTTATTTATTATATACGTTTCTCTTTAAAATAAAAGTAAACAACTTGACATAGTTTCAAAATATTCTTCAATATACATTTTTAAATGATCAGGTAAATTATGCTAAATGTAAATTTAATAAGAACTTTTTTTTTTAGACAGAGTTGTGCTCTCTCACCCAGTCTGGAGTGTAGTGACGTGATCATGGCTCACTGCAGCCACAATCTCCTGGGTATAAGCAATCCTCCCACCTCAGCCTCCCTAGTAGCTGGGACTTCAGGTGTGCACCACCATGCCCTGCTTTTTTTTGAGACAGAGTCTTGCTCTGTTGCCCAGGCTGGAGTACTGTGGCTCTATCTCGGCTCACTGCAAGCTTCGCCTCGCAGGTTCACTCCATTCTCCTGCCTCACCCTCCTGAGTAGCTGGGACTACAGGCTCCCACCACCATGCCCGGCTAATTTTTTGTATTTTTAGTAGAGACGGGATTTCACAGTGTTAGGCAGGATGGTCTCGATCTCCTGACCTCATGATCCGCCTGCCTTGGCCTCCCAAAGTGCTCGGATTACAGGCATGAGCCACCATGCCCAGCCGAATTTTTTTAATGCTTACTTTTTAGTATAGATGAGGTATCCCTATGTTGCCCAGGCTGCTCTCAAGTTCCTGGGTTCAAGCGATTTACCCACCTTGGCCTCCCCAAGTGCTGGAATTACAGGCATGAGCCACTGTGCCCGGCCAAGAAAGTTTTAAGAAGTGAAAAACATCGTGGTTTCCTTCTTGCTTGAGAAAGTTATATCAAAGACAATTTTTATTTCATTTAGCAGCCATGACTTTGCCCTCCTTTGGTCCTTTGATTAAAGGAACAGATGAAGGTTCATTGTCTGCTAAGTGACAGGTGCAGGGTGGGATATGGCAGCAACAAGAGAGACGAAAGAGTGGCGCGTTGGTTTACTGAGAGAGTGAACGGTATCTGTGGCAGAGATTTTCCAGTGCAAATGGGGGTAAGGAAGAAAAAGGTGAAGGAGGAAGGGAATTCCTGAAGACATGGATGGGAGATTTCCTGAGAAGGAATGAATTGAACTGGGAATGCAAAATGATAAGATGGAGAAGGTAACTAGAGTATTGGACTCACTGGGGAGAAGAAAAGAAAGTAGGGAGGGAGACAACTTAGATCAGACAGTGATCGCCCAAGCTGAGGGGTGACCTTGTCCACCCCAAAACAACTTCTTGTGACCTAAGGTGAGAAGAGTGAGAAGGGATGGGGGACCAATTTCAGCACAATTAAAGGGAGGGAGCTGTTTTACAAGATGGACGTTAGAAGCTATAGGAAGTAAAGCACAGGAAAAAGACTGATTTGGCAGAGATTTTGCTCAGATAAGTTCCATGGTTTCCAAGAGTCAATCATAAAAGATCCATTGAGAAATGTCCAGAAGTTGCCATTTTTATCTATTTCTTCATAACAAAATACTGTTTCACAGTTATTATAATGTGATAATGTGTGATTATAAATTGACTAGTTTATTTGAGGGGACAGAGTTGGGAAGAGCTAAGTAACTGGGGCCCCTGGAAACACTGAATCAAGAAGTGTCACTCCCTGTAGGGAGGGCAGGAGCTGAGCTCATGAACTAATACCTTGCTCACCCCATTCCTAGCCTCCTTGAATTGCAGGTGCTTTTGGTGATATATCCTCATTTTCACTTTAAAGAGTTCTTAACATTTGTTTTAAACGTATTTAAAAGATTCACCCAGTTAGACCTGTACCCAGTCCCTGCACCCCTAGAAAGATAGCCCATCACCCGTAATTCCCTTAAAGGGCCAGAGAAGCTGGGAGATTAAGAGCCAAGCGTGGAGCCAGAACACCTAGGTTTGAATCCGAACTCGAATGACACAGTCATTTCCTAGCAGTGTTGTGTGACTTTGGGCAAGTTACTTAACTTCTCTGGGCCCCAGTCTTCATATGTAAAGTTGTATAATAATAGTACTTAGATCCTAGGGTTACTTTAGACGTTGAATGTGTTAATAGATGTGAAACTCTTAGAAAAATGCATGGCTTCAACTAGCGTTAGCTTTAAAAAGCAAAACAAAACAAAATAAAACTGAAAATTCCTTTGCCGGTTACTCATATTAACAAAAACAATTACATATGTTGCTGTATGTATATTCATTTACTTTCAGAAGCATTCTAGTAAATGTGTGCCATCATGTGAATGGTAAGAGGCTGGCTTAGCCCCTCTGGCTTAGCCTACCTCCAAGCACCAACTGTCAGAAGAGCTCTAAGTCTAACGGATCTAAACCTAGTTCAGTTTAGGTGCTTGACCGGCTTTGTTGATTGCATTTTGCTGTAGTAATGTTAGAAACCACATACATTAAATGCTCCTGATCTTCCTACTCAGAGATGGCCCTACTCAAAGATGCCGATAATATTTATCTGTGTGTGGATGTAGCTAAATTTCTTTTAAGTAAGTCCATGGAGGGAATAAAAAATACCTCATAACTTTCCCTTTCATCTTTGGATGCCTTCCTTCCAGCAGAGTTTATGTGGAACAAAAACCTGTCTCTCTAGCCAGTTCTGGCCCCACACAAGCCAGTGACGTAACCAAAGTTCATCCTTGGGGCACTTCCTACCTGGGTTTTAACCCCTAGTCTGATCTTTGTCACTATACCTACTCTATAACTACCCTCATCCTCACCTCTGTCTTAATGAAAATCTATTGAACATATTTTAAACAGGTAAATAAATGTTAGAGGCCCAATGTATAGCTCCCATCCTGTGAAAAGCCTGCCTGTCTCTTATTCTTCTCCCATGGAAGGCCTTCTCTACATCCTGTCTTTCTGCATTTGGATAAAATATGCCTAATTCCAAGGGATTTTGTGAGGGGTGGGCAGGAGGAGTTATCAATAATATAGTGGACATAAAATGAGATATTCTGAGGAAGAAGGAAAAGGTGTAGGAAAAAAAACCCAAGAGCAACAAAGTAATGGGGGAAACCACAGCAGAAAAGGCATTAGATAAGGGAAGAGGTGAAGTAGAGAAGAGAGTTAGCTCCTTTTGTGGTCAGCGTCATGAAAAGCAAGTTGAACAGGGCAGGATTTAGGAAAGGGTCCTCTGGCAGATTTAGGAGGTCAGGTAGGGAGGGTTACTGAAAAGCCTTAGTCGTGAGCCACACTGAGGCGACAGTATGGTCCATCCAACTGGGGACATGGCAGAGGTGTTAAGTCAGATTTGGCAAGTGGCCCACATTGTTGGTCAGGCTCTGGACAGGTAAGCTAGTTGGCCAGAGGTCAGCACCATGGATAGTCCCAAAGGATGTGTGGACTCTGGAGAGAAGTGAAGGGAACCCTACATATTTGGTGACAGATTAAAGTTTAGTTTTTGTTTTGTTTTGTTTTGTTTTTTAGCTTAGCCTCTAAGGCTGTTTTGGTTTGACCTATATTCAAAAACAACATTTATTGAGCACCTATTGTGTGCCAGGCACCCTTACTAGTGCTAGCAAATGACAAAAAAAATGAGATGACACTCTCTGCCCTTAAGAAGCTTACTACTCCCTGGATAAACTAGAAATTTTTAAAAATGAAAATAATGATATGGTCCTCTTGAGGGAGGAGGGTGGGAAGAGGGAGAAGATCAGAAAAAAATAATTGTTGGGTACTATGCTTAGTACCCAGGTAACAAAATGGTCTATACATCAGACTCCTGTGACATAAGTTTACCCATATTAACAAACCTGCACATGTACCCCTGAGCCTAAATAAAAGTTAAAAAGTAAAAAAAAGAAAAAGAAAATAAAAATAGCTAATATTTATGGAGCAATTACTATAGACAAAACACATAATTCTAACTGCTATACGTAAATTATTTTATTGAATTCTCTCAACAACCTTATGAAGAAGGTATTAGTATCCTTATAGATGGTGAAGCTGAGGCACATAGAATTTAAGAAACTTTCTTTGTTACATAGCTTGTTAGAAGTAAAGCCAGAATTTAAACCCACACACTCTGACTCTGTGTCCATGTTTTTAATCACCACACTATCTTGTCTGCAGTTCATAACAATAGTAAGTAATAGTAAATAATAGATATCATCTATCACCTGTACCATGCAGCGATGCATGCAAAGCACAGGGGAACACATGGGAGGTGCACTTAAATAAAAACTGGGGCTGGGAACAGGGGACAAATTCAGGGAAGTTATTTACCAAAGGTGGTGCCTGGCCTGAGCCTTGAGAAAAGGTGCACGCGTCATGGAGAAGGTTTAGCAGAAAGTGCAGGATGCTTAATCTGACAGTGCCAGGCCTGTTGGAGACCTGAGGTACCAATTAACTGCCCCCTCCATGCCTCAGATTCTGACTGGTGAATACGGGACTCCAAGAGTTAAACAAGGACCAAAGTGTGAGATGTACCTGATTCCTTCCAAAACACAGAACTCCCCTGTGGAGGTCTGGAAAACAGTGATAAAATGAGAGATGTGTCATATTGTCTTTGCATTCCTGTACCTCAGTCAAAGAAGAATTGAGATTTTTAGTACAGTTTTTGGATACAAGGTCAATATTCAATAAGCAGTACCCTTTAGACATGGAAATCCTCAACAAAATATTAGCAAAAGTAAATCCAGTAATATGTAAAAGTGGTAATACATTGTAACTAACAGGAGTTTATTCTGGAAATAAAACGTGAATTTAACATTTGAAAATGAAACAATGTACTTGGCCATGTTAACAGACTGAAGAAGAAATAACCATATGACCATCTCAATAGACACTGAGAAAGCATTTGTCAAAAACTTTCAGCAAGCTAGGATTAGAAGGGAACTTCCTAAAATGGATAAAGAGCATCTTCTTAAAAATTTACAGCTAATAGTCTTTTTTTTTTTTTTTTTTTTTTTGAGGCAGGGTCTTGATCTGTTGCCCAGGCTGGGCAGTGCAGTGGTGTGATTGCAGCTCACTGCAACCTCTGCATCCTGGGCTGAAGCAGTCTTCCCACCTCAGCCTCCTGAGTAGCTGGGACTACAGATGCGCCACCACACCTGGCTAATTTTTGTATTTCTTGTAGAGATGGAGTTTTGCTATGTTGCCCATGGTGGTCTCCAACTCCTGGGCTAAAGCAATCTGCTATCTCAGCCTCCCAAAGTTCTGGGATTATAGGTGTGAGCCACCACACCTGGCCAATATTCTTAATTATAAAAAACTGAATACTTTCCCCCTAAGATGAAGAGCAAGGCAAGGAAATCTTTTCTCACCACTTTTATACAGTATCATACTGGAAATCTTAGCCAATGCAAGAAGGCAAGAAAAAGAAAAGGCATACAGATTAGAAAGGAAGAAATTAAATTGTTTCTGTTCACAGATGACATGGTTGTCTATAGAAAACCCAAAGGAATCTACCAAAAAAAAAAGCCCTAGAACTAATGCCAGTTTTGCAAGTTGTGGGATACAAGGTCAATATACAAAAATCAATTGTATAAAATTTTACACTTTTTTTTTTTTGATGCAGGGTCTCGCTCTCTTGGTCAGGCTGGAATGCAGTGGCACAATCATAGCCCACTGTAGCCTCAAACTCCCAGGCTCAAGTGATCCTCCCATCTCAGCCTCCTGAGTAGCTAGGACTACAGGCATGCACAACCACATTTGGCTAATTTTTAAATATTTTGTAGATATGGAGTCTTATTATGTTGCCAGGGCTAGTCTTGAACTTTTGGCCTCAAGCGATCCTCCCAAAGTGTTGGGATTATAGGCTCAGCCACAGTTTTTGTATTAAAAAGTAGAAATCCGAATCAGAGGACAGCCCCATTTACCACTAAAAATAAAATACTTAGGTAAAAATCTAACCAAATAGATGTTGAATATTTTATACTGAAACTATTAAACATTGATGAAAGAAGTCAAGAGACCTGCATAAATGGAAAGATACTGTGCTCATGTATTGAAAGACTCAATCTTATTAAGATATCATTTCTTCCCCAAATTAGTCTGTAGATTCAGTACAACCCTAACTAAAATTGTAACAGGTATTTTTGTAGAAATGAAAGGCTGATTCTAAAATTTACATGAAAAGGCAAAGGAACTAGAATAGCCAAAACAAATTTGAAGACAGAAGATCAAAACTGAAAAACTCTGATTTAAAGACTTTCTATAAAACTATGGTAGTCAAGACAGCATGTTACTGGCAAAAGAATAGACATATAGATCAATGGAACAGAAAAGAAAGCCCAAAAACAGAAGCAACACAACTGTAGTCAATTCATTTTAGACTAAGGTGCAAAGGCAATTTAATAGGTAAAAGATAGTATTTTCAACAATTAGTTTCAGTAAAAATTGGATATCCACTTGCCAAAAAAAAAAAAAGTACTTCCACACATACTTCATTCACACCTCGTATAAGAACTGACCGAAAGTGGATCATAGGCCTAAATATAAAACATTAGACAACTATTAGAAGAAAATGCAGGAGAAAGTTCTCTTGGGTTGAGCCAAGAGATTTTAGATATGACATCAAACCATGATCCATAAAAGAAAATTTAGGTAAAAACCAGAACAGACACTTCACTAAAGAAGTGACTGCATCATTTTATATTTCTACCAGCATTGCGTGAAGATTCCAATCCACATCCTTGCATACACTTATTTTCTGTTTTTTTTCATTGTTATAATCATCATAATGGTGTGAAGTAGTATCTCATTGTAGTTTTGTTTTGAATTTCCTAATAACAAATGATACTGAGCATCTTTTCTTGTGCTTATTGGCCATGTGTATAATTTATTTTGAAAAACGTCTATTCAAATCCCTGGCTCACTTTTTAATTGGATGGTCTTTTTTCATTCAGTTTAAGTGTTCTTTATACATTCTGGACACTAGGCCCTTACCTGATATATAATTTTGTGTGATAAAGAATTTGACTGGCGTTTGTCTCTAGCTCCTGGGAGGTAGCATTGAAACCCTTGGAATTTCCCAGGGGACCAGAATGTCTTTGTTATTTACGGTGGGCACCTCAGACCATACCTGACAGTTCATGCTATGGAGGTGATTCATGGTAGACTCCTTAAGCTAAAATAAATTCAATCTTTTTGATATGAACCATTGGACCAAATACATCTATTATTGACTTAATGGGGTTATATTTCTTTTTCAGTTACACATTCAAGTTTAGAGACATTATAAATTGCATTTAAATAACAATGGTTTACAATTGGTAAATAAGTAGGTTCACCACAATTCCTCATAATAACCTTTTATATCTCAAAGGCAGTTTTTGTCACGTGACTCTTAGCCTTCTTAATCCAGGCAAAATAACTCTGTGAGGCCTCCTTCCATTTCTTTTTTTTTTTTTTTTGAGGTGGAGTCTCGCTCTGTCGCCCGGACTGGAGTGCAGTGGCCGGATCTCAGCTCACTGCAAGCTCCGCCTCCTGGGTTTA
>NW_012114422.1:3227105-3262703 GCF_000951035.1 Colobus angolensis palliatus
CAAAAATTGTAAAGACCTCTTTCAATATCTGTAATCATTCTGGTGTATGTCTTTTTTTCAGTGCTTAGAAGATTATATTCTTTTAAATTGTAAACATTGGCTCTAAATTCATGTTTTGTCACAATTCCTTAGTATAGAATGTTATGAGAGGTCAAAACTGCCTTTGAAAATATGTAAGTAATACAGTCATCCCCCCTTATCTAAGCTGTTTCACTTTCCATGGTTTTAGTTACTGGTGATACAGTACAATAAGCTATTTTGAGAGAGAAAGAGAGAGACTACATTGATATAACCTTTATTACAGTATATTGTTATAATTGCTCTATTTTATTATTATTGTTATTAATTTCTTACTATGCCTAATTTATAAATTAAAATTTATCATAGTTATACATGAATAGGAAAAAACAGTATATATAGAATTTCGTACTATCTGCAGTTTCTTTTTTTTTTTTTTTAAGAGACGGAGTCTCGCTTTGTCGCCCAAACTGGAGTGCAGTGGCCTGATCTCGGCTCACTGCAAGCTCCGCCTTTCGGGTTTACACCATTCTCCTGCCTCAGCCTCCCGAGTAGCTGGGACTACAGGCGCCTACCACCTCGTCCGGCTAGTTTTTTGTATTTTTTAGTAGAGACGGCGTTTCACCTGGTTAGCCAGGATGGTCTCGATCTCCTGACCTTGTGATCCGCCCGTCTCGGCCTCCCAAAGTGCTGGGATTACAGGCTTGAGCCACCGCGCCCGGCATAGCTGCAGTTTCAAGCAGCCACTAGGGGTCTTGAAATGCATCCCCCGTAGGTAAGACTACCATACATTGGTTTGGATTATAGATGCAGTCAGCCAGTAGCATAAATAGAAAGCACATATGCTTCACCTTTTATTTACTTCTTCCACCCTCAACATTCAACAGGAATCTGCTGTCTATATAAGAAATAAAACCTGTCTTTATCTGGAGACTAGGACATTTTCACTGGGTTTATAAAGACAGCATTTTCCACCTTGCACTAACATTTATAGTCATCCTTCATGCCCTGAAGTGTCCCATTTCTTTTGATTATCTGATCAACGCAATGATATTATTTTGAACATTGAGTTTCCTGGGTACAAAAGGAGAAGCTGTCAGTTTAGTTGCACATAGCAATTTAGACTGATGATTGCAATAGATTCATGTGAATTTGCCAATACTTTGACCTTAATCCCTCTTCCTCAAAAATCAATGAAACTAAAATAAAACGATATTGGCAAACTGACCTGTCATTCACAGTTACCGTTTCTAAAAGATCACTGCAGAACTATGGCAGTGCAGAGGAATTTGAATTTTTATAAACCCTTCATAATTAACCCATTATTCCTAGATAGGAGATTACTCATGATTTTCATTCTATTATATTTATGGTACTATCTATTTTTGTATTTTTTTACAATGAACATCTACTTTTTGGTGCTTTTTATTGTGGTAAAATATACTGAACATCTACTTTTATAATCAGTACTTTTATAAGTAGATATTTCCATTTTAGAATGGGGTCTATTGACTTTTTATGATGAAAGAATCTTTGCTGAGATTTGCATTAAGACAAGTTCATGTAAGGCACAATGGAGTAAACATCCATATACTCCTGATGATCTGATCTAATTTTTGTTCTTTTAAAAATTGGGTGTGAGATAGTGTGTCCAGTCTTTGCTAAATGTCCTTATGACCTCTTTCTCTCCCCATTTGTGTTATCCCGGATTGGTCACCCAGCCTCAATGGGTATCAGTTTCCTACTCTGTAAAACAGAACAATCGTTACTTTGTTAAGAGGTTTAAAGCACTCAATAGAGCACCTAACATAGTAGATGAAAAAAAAAAGGAGCTTTTTTTTTTTTCAGACTGAGAAAGACCAAATATTTTGTTCAGTTACTTATATGGCTTGATACAGAATTTCATTTGACGTTTTGGATTCTGGTCACTACTTCTTCCTATGTTTAATGTTTCCAAATGGTCAGAGCCTTCAGTTTTTCTCTACATCTTTCTCATGATGTTCATGACAACTGTGTTATAAAGAAAAGAAGTAAAGATGTGACTTTGATGATATTGGAGCTGTTTATTCAACAAAGATTTGCAGTGACATATCTAGGTTGTGCATTGGTCCAGTTTGCATAGAGGGAATATCAAGTTCCCAAATGGCAGCTTATCTGTTACAGGTTGTCCGGTGCCTGGGTTTTTTTCCACTCCTGACTGAGGCTTGACTATCACCAGACACAGGGTTGGATCAGGCTTGGGAAAGGTGCTTGAGCTACTCTGCTAGAAGGTGAGTAAGGGGAGGAGACTATTGACTTTCTTGGACCAAGCTGATAGGCAGTACATATGAGAGAAAGATGAATAACAACGGAGTAAGGGTCAACTCCCACCCCCAACCCTCCACCCCCCCACCCCCGATACACACACACACACACATTAATTGTATGTAAGGTGCTGGTGCTAGCTGCTTTGAGAATCATAAAAGGAAGTGAAATAGAATGTCCCACCCTTAAGGAACTTATTCAAGATAGGCACCAACGATCAGGTATATGAGTTAAACAGAGTTCACAGTTAAATATCAGCATTAAAGATTCCAGTAGGCAGCCTGCGAATAGAGCTGACTGGTATAGACCCTGCTATGGTGACCCAGAGGAAAGAGAGAAAGCTGTGGGCTGACGGAATGAGCAAAGGCTTCATGGAAGACATGGGATTGGATGCGTGGCAGAATTCAAACGGAGGTGAGCAATGGCATGAAAGCAGGAATGGCCAGGCGTGTTAGGTAAGGATGTGCAGAAGCATTGTGGGAGGCTGAAGTGAGGCTGAGGCTGCAGAGATGGCAGGAACATGTGCCTTTGTATAAGTCAGGGACTTGTTTCCTCATCCTCCTGAGAAGATGGAGCACACATTCCCTACCCTCCTTACATTTCTGACCTTCTGTAATGCTGAGAGTTGACCTGTGGATAACAACTTGCTTTCAAAAGTGGAGGTCTGTTGGCTTGTGTAACTGACAAGGATGAGAGCAGATCCAGGGGGGCTGTGTGACTGCTTGTCTACCTCCTGTCCCTCCACCTGGAAAGGCAGTTACGATGGGGTGGCTGAGACTGTGGGCTCTTCTCAGGCTGCCAGGGTTCACATTTGGCTCCTCCTCCTTCTAGCTATGCTTCAGTTTTATCCTCTGATGATACAAAGAGTGACAATAATGGCACCTACCTCCAGGGTTCTTGTGTGAAAGTGCTTGGAAGAATGTCTGGTGCATAGGGAGGGCTTAATATATGCTAGCTATTAGTCTAATCTCTGCTTTGCTGACTCTCTCAAGCTCCAACTACATTCAGGCTTCTGCTACAGAGGAGAAAGTGGCAGCTGACCCCAAGTGCCATCTTTATGACTCAGCCTTACAGCCAGGGGGCAGCCCCAGAATCCTGTCCTGGGACATATGAGGTGGAGCCTGGCGTGGAACCAAATGGAGCGTTAGGTATACAAAGAGTGCTCCTCTGCACACACATCTGATCCTCACAACTGAGTCTATGGAGAAGCACAGTATGTACTCTGCATTTTAAGGGTGAAGAAACCAAGGTATTAAAAACTTAAGAGATTCATGGGAAAATGACAAAACCAGGAATCCACCCAGGCCTGCCACTCCGCAGCCCTTTTCACTATATTTCACTGTTATCATCAAATCTCAAAACGATTTGTTCCCATGAAATATAGAGTGCCTTTGATGTCCCCTGAAGATGTTTTCATTATGAATGACAGCTGCTTCAGAGTCAATGAAATAAGTGTTTATTGAGCACCTACTGCATTCAAAGTGCCAAATCCTGTCAGGAAATCAAAGCACAGTCAAGGATGAGTGACATATGGCTCCTGCATGTGAGGATTCGTAAATGCAGTGTAGAAGACAGCACACCCAGGCTTACTTGGATACAGTGTAGCTTGGATCGGTGGATTGAAGTTGCTTTTTAATGGAGTTTGGGGAGTAGAGAACTTGGATTAGATAGATTGTCAGTTCTTTATTTCGCTAAGAATATTTTTTTAAACACTACTATCTAATATCACAGTCATTTCATAGAAAAAGAATATTTTAACTCCTAAAATAGGAAAGGCCAAAATTTCAGCACAAAGTGGGGCCCTCTGAATTTTAATAATGAAATTTTATTACAAAATTACATTGTCATTCCTTTTGTCATTTCACAGAGGACCCGTGAAGCTTTTTATAAACCAATGTTTTGAGAACCAGTGTCTAAATGACTTCCTAAATGTCATTCCTGCAAGGTGACATATGGCCACATTTTGATATTTTTGAAATTAAAGCTTACTAAAAACACAGGGAAGTATTAATGCATTATTCCCTTATCCAAGCATGGCCCCATCAGTTGCTCTAATAGGTATATTCCAATGGTCCAGGCCTCAGTGGTCAATGGCTCTTTAGGATGGTCTTAGAATGGTGCCACAGATGGAGCTCGGTATAACCCAGGAGAAGTCTAGCTGTTTCCCTTGGGGTCAGGTCAAAGGTGACCTGAGAAGTGCCTTTGATAAAAAAACTTTTTTTTTTGAGATGGAGTCTCACGCTGTTGCCCAGGCTGGAGTGCAGTGGCGGGATCTCGGCTCACTGCAACCTGCACCTCTCTGGTTCAAGCAATTCTTCTGCCTCAGCCCCGCTGAGTAGCTAGGATAACAGCTGTGTGCCACCAGACTGGCTAATTTTTGTATTTTTAGTAAAGATGGGGTTTTGCTGTGTTGACCAGGCTGGTCTCAAACTCCTGACCTTAGATGATCCACCCGCCTCAGCCTCCCAAAGTGCTAGGATTACAGATGTGAGCCACCGTGCCCGGCCACAAAACTTTTAAAAATAGTTTTTGTTTTTTATTTTTTCAGAGCCAGGCACAGTGGCTCACATCATAATTCCAGCACTTTGGGATCCTGAGGCAGGTGGACTGCTTGAGCCCAGGAGTTTGAGACAAACCTGGGCAACATAGTGGAACCCCATCTCTGCAAAAAAGTATAAAAGTTAGCCAGGTGTGGTGGAGGGCGCTTGAGCCCTGGAGGTTGAGGCTGCAGTGAGTCATGATGGCACTACTACACTCTAGCCTAGGTGACAGAGCAAGACCCTAAACAAAAAACAACAACAAAAAATTCTTTTCTTGACCATCATAACAATTTAGAATGAAAAATGCTCAAGGGATAGTGTTACTATGTCATAAGCAAAATTATTAATATAGTCTATTCAATGACTAGAAATCCAAAACTTCCCAATGTCTCAACTATGTCAGTCCTAATGACGAAAATTTCCCCTTTCTAAACACACGGAAGGCCCCTGCTGTGCAACCCTGTACAAGGATAGTTTTTTCTGAATCTTGATTAGAAAGCGATTTCAATAATACTGTTTATTCTTTAAAAAATAAAACATATTCCTCGCCAGTAAGACAAGTGAATATATTTTAAAAGTTCCTGTGATCTTTCAGTTTATTCCTGTAATAACCTGAATAATTATAGTAATGACACGGGAAATAAAAGCAGAAGATCAAGAGTTAAAATTCAACTCTTTAACCCCCAAATACTTTAACCCCCTTGAATCATCAGAGTCAAGAGTGGAGCCCTGGGGCATGTCTTGGGTGGAGAGGTGGGGCATGTCTTAGTCCATTCCTCCTCTGCTATCACAAAATACCTGAGACTGGGTAATTTATAAACAATAGAAATTTATTTCTCACAGTTCTGGAGGCATATAAGTCCAATATCAAGGTGCTGGCAAATTTGGTGTCTGGCGAGGGCTACTCTCTGCTTTCAAGATGGTGCCTTGTTGCATCCTCTGGAAGGGAGGAATAATGTGTCCTCACCTGGGGGGAAGGGATGGAAGGACAAAAAAGGACTTAGTATGAATTCCATTTATGAGGGTGGAGCCCCCATGACCTAATCCTCTCCCCAAGGCCCTACCTTCTAATACCATCACCTTGGGGTTTAAGTTCTAACATATGAATTTTAAAGGGACATTTACATTCAAACCAAACAGGTGATTTCCCATTTTTCCTCAGATGCTATTAAAAAATAAGGTTTAAAGTATCCCCAGGATATTTTGTTTTTCATAAAGGCAATCTATAATCCAGCTTCCTTGTTCTCTTCCATAATTAAAGTGCTTGCCAATTTGTATTTGAGATTAAAATAACATAAACATAGATGTAGTCTGTGAGTGAAAACCTGCTAGGTTTACTCACGGGAGCTAATTTCATCATAAATAATGATCACAGTGGTAGATATCAGCATCTACAACATGAGAGTCACATAAATAAACTCATTAATAGTTAACTTCACACAACTCATGCAAACAAAAGCAAATAAAAGTAAATGAAAATATATATGCAATATGATATAAACACTCTCAGGCTTGACTCTTCTGAAGTTATTTCTCATAGCAGCCTGAGGCATACTGATTTCTGAGGCTTCCTTTCTAATTTCTGTGGTCCTGATTGCCTTCTTAATAAAACATCACAGAATTTCTAGACTAGGTCAAGACCTAGAGATTGGTGCTACATAGAGACCACATTCTATAAAATGAATGTGTATTTTTATTCTGGCACTAAAGGAGAGCAGAACTGTAATTGGAATGAAATATGATTATTGAATTCTATAAGAGAAAATGAAACATACTCCAGGTGCCAACTGCCAGGCAATGTTTCTGGCTCCAAAGGACAGCCTAAGGCAATGCCAGATGGTCCTTTTCAGGAAATTGAGCTTGTCCCCAGTATAGGAAATCTGAATGACTCTATCCCACAGGAAATGCTTCATTGTACATTACCATTAACTTGTTGAGAAATAAAAGAATGAGGGTGGCAATAGCTGAACATTGATCAAAGAAATGAGCTTGTTAATAAATGATTGAGACAGGCCGGGATCGACGGCTCATGCCTGTAATCCCAGCACTTTGGGAGGCCAAGGCAGGCAGATCACAAGGTCAGGAGTTTGAGACCAGCCTGGCCAACATGGTGAATGAAACCCTGTCTCTACTAAAGATATAAAAAAATTAGCCAGGCGTGGTGGCGCCTGGGTCCCAGGGTGAGACTCTGTCTCAAAAAAAAAAAAAAAAAGAAAAAAAGAAATTGAGATTCTTGCTGAATTTCTTGGCATTTTGGCTAAGATCAGGGATTGTGAATAGAATAATGATAGCTCACTAATGAAAAAATACTATGTATCCAGCAATGTATGAAAAATCTATATGTGTTAATCCTTTCAACAATGTCAAAAGGTTGGTGTCTTTATTACTGTCATCATTGTCATCGTCATCATCATCATCATCATCCCTACTTACAGACATGGAAATCAATAGACACATTTCATTGGATTTTGAGGGGCCAGCTCATAGAGTTGCCTAAGGTTTTTTGATGAATGGCAGAGCCAGGATTTGAATCCTGTCTGTTTGATTTTAGTGTCTGAGATTGATATTAAGCACATTAATACCATGTCTACCCCTAGCATTTATATAAAACAATACTGCTTCAGATATGCTATCTTTTGAGTGTTAGGCAGCTCCACTGTGGTTTGACTTTGCTCAGATAACATTTGCTGGGGAGCTTCTCTGTTTTGCTTTTTGCTTCCCAAGCACTTACTGAAGTGTCTTATACAGGCTTGTCTTCCAAAGGTGCATCTCTACATCAATTCTGCCCCCACATCACCGTCAAAGTTCTATGCATCACTTTCCTGAATCACATATCAGGAATGCTATCTTTGGGGCCCCCATTCAAATGAACAAAGATGAGGTTAGCAGTTTTAATTATCTAGTTGGCTGTGAGGCAGTTAATTTGGGGCCTAATTTACTATATGACCAACTTTGTAAAATTGGTATTTATCTTTATTCTCTTAAAACCTTTTTTTCCCCACCAGATGGGGTCTCACTGTGTTGCCCAGGCTGGAGTGCAGTGACTATTCATAGGCATGATCTTTGCATGCTATAGACGTGAACTCCTGGGCTCAAGAGATCCTCTTGCCTCAGGCTGCTAAGGATGGGACTACAGGTGCACACCACAGTGTTCGGCTAAGACCTATTTTGATAAGCCTGGAGACCCTAGAGATGAGCTCAAATATCCATAGCGTGTTGAGTTGAGAGAGAGTGCTGTGGTCAGGGCCAGAGGAGGTTCTGCTCAGATCCTCTATCCTCAGAACATTCCTTTGCCTAGTTATTGGCACATTCCCTTGGTTACTGAGAATGCACTTCATTCCCACCACACTGGCTGTAACACTTAAGCTCAGGCTTGGAAACTGACGCATCTAGAAGACAGTCATATTCAGGCTTTGGGAGAAGTAAAATACAGCCACACTGTAGCTAACTCTCTGTGAACCGTTACTGCAATGACTAGGCACTATCATGGATCATACAGCTGACCGTGAGTTTCCTAAAATCTTTACAACCTCTTTATCACAAATAGTACCCCAACCCAAAACGGGAAAATGACGTGCAATTCAATATCATTATATAAGAACTTTTTACAAAGGCCAAAAAGTCATAAATTGCTACTTGAATAAAAAGACGTATCTCAAAGATTTTATGTCTCCTGTCCTCTGGCCCTCCATCTGCCAGCTAACCTGACATTCCAGAACTCACTCTAGTTTGGAATCTTCAGTTCAGATGACATCTATTCTATTCTCTGCTAACAATAGAATTATATCCATCAATCATTTTTTAAAAAATGGCTTAAATGGTGGCATTTCTCCTCTGCTAAAAAAAAAAAAAAAGAAAAAAAAAGCCTTTTAATTTTTATGTTGCTATAGATGGGCCATGGCTAAGCTTAGTGAAAATTAGAAACCTAAAGTAGGCCAGGCGTGGTGGCTCACGCCTATAGTCCCAGCACTTTGGGAGGTCAAGACCGGTGGATCACCTGAGGTCAGAAGTTGGAGACAAGCCTGGCCAACATGACAAAACTCTGTCTCTAGTAAAAAATACAAAAATTAGCCGGGCATGGTGGTGGATGCTTGTAATCCCAGCTACTCGGGAGGCTGGGGCAGGAGTATCACTTGAACCCAGGAGGCAGCAGTTGCAGTGAGCCAAGATTGCGCCACTGCACTCCAGCCTGGGGGACAAGAGCGAAACTCCGTCTCGAAAACAAACACACCTAAAGTAAGCCAAATCCTGCAAATTATAATATTGTTTGAGCAGTTGGGTTCCCACATAAATTCAGAGAGATAGGCAGGGTCAGATTTATAATATTGCTTAATACAGGGCCTGAAAATGTAAGAACATGGACTCATTCAAGCCACATTTCCTCTCCCATCAACCTTCCTCTAGCAAAGTTCCTTTTCTCCCATGTCCAAAGTCAGGCTCCTTATCTTCGTTAGGGTCTGAGACCCACAGTGCCTGGTAAATTTTAAAAAGCACTCTAGAGTTAAAAAGAAGAACAAAAATATTAATTATTGCTAACATGCATGGTGTGCTTAGTATGCTGGGCTAAGCATATGTAAGTGATCATTAACTATCCTTTCAGAAAAGTGCATATTCTTGAACAGTTGAGTAACTCCCTTAAATCACAACTTGCAAGTGGCAGAAGTGGGATTTGAACTCGAAGCTTGGAACAAACATGAGCCTCCTGCCTGAATCCATGTGTCTAAGAGATACAAGACTGTCTCCCTGGACCCGGCCCTGTGCAACACTCTGCAGGGAAAATAGATCAGTAGGCTGTGATCACTCTTCCAAAAGTCCACAGTCTGGCTGGTGAGATAAAACATAAATACACAAAAGTTAATCAAAAAAAGTTAAGTAGTATTTCAAGAACTGTCACTTGGAATACAAAGGGGGTTGTCAAGTACATCTGACCTCTCCTAACTGCAGTAGGAGTTGGAGGTGGGGAATTTTCTCAGGTTCAGGGGCTTTTCAGGTGAGAGCAGAGCCTACACCAGGGGTCAGGGCAGGCAAGTGCTAGCCAGGCTGGAACACAGGGGTTGAGGCTGGACTGTAAACTCTCTTGCATAGCGGTTTAAAGTTTACTGTCCTTCACGCGAGGCGCAGTGGCTTACGCCTGTAATCCCAGCACTTTGGGAAGCCAAGGCAGGCGGATCACCTGAAGTCAGGAGTTCGAGACCAGCCTGACCAACGTGGCGATACCCAGTCTCTACTAAAAGTACAAAAATTAGCGGGGTGTAATTGCAGCCACCTGTAAGTGCAGCTACTCAGGAGGCTGAGGCAGGAGAAGCTTGAACCCAGGAGGCGGAGGTTGTGGTGAGCCAAGATTGCGCCACTGCACTCCTGGGCAACAAGAGCAAGAGTCCATCTCAAAAAAAAAATAATAATAAAATAAGTTTATTATCCTTCAGCATCCTTCAAAATATCCTTTATATTTATCATTTCTGTAGCTTCCTAGAACATATTTTTCAGTAGACTCTTTAATTAAAATATAACACGCCTACAGAAAAGTACACACATCATAAGCACATAGCTCATTGAATTTGTATACAGTGAAAACAGCTGTGAAGCAGGACCCAGATCACTATCTAGAAAACTGCGAACACCCTGGAAGACTCTGTAGCACACCCTTGCGGATAGTAATTCCACAAGGCTAACTGCTATTTTGAATTCTGTCACCATATATGAGTTTTGCCTACTCTTTAATCTTTTTTAAATGAAAGCATATACTGCAGATACTTTGGTGTTGGGCTTTTTTTCTCAGCTTAATGTTTGTGAGATCCATCCATCCTGTTTCCTGTAGTTGGACTTCATTCATTTCATTGCTGAATGTTATTCCATTGTGTTAAAATATGCCAGAATTGATTGATATATCTGTTCTAATGTTGATGGGCATTTGCGTAGTTTCCAATTTGCAGATAGCATGAATAATGCTGGTATGAACACTCCTGTGCCCAGTAGGTTTTGTAAATCCTTCCACATTGAGTCCCAGGTTATGAGTACTTCCTTCCTAAAGTAAAAACCAGAACTCAGTAACCTGCTTCCTCAGCAACATTGGCATCTGTCCTAGACTCTGCTTTTAAACATACCTGCTCATGACTTCAGTTTGTGGGGAAAACCATGAGGAAGCAGCCGGCAAGAGTGGTGGAGAGTGGCCAAGACACACTGAGCTTCCAGGAGCAGAGAACTGCAGCGGTGTCCCATGGATACCAGTGCCAGAAGCAAGAGCACCTCTAGGAGGTAGTCCTGGGAAGTTGCAGAGTATTGTCAAAGACAGGCATGTAAACAGGTAATTCCTAAATAGTGAGATGAATGCTAACCTAGAGATAATGCAATTGTAGCACTGGAGAGAACACTAAATTCAGCTGGGGAGCTCAGGAAAGCCTCTATGGAGGAGAAGATGACCAAGCTGAGTCTCGCAGCATGCATTTGCCAAGTGAAGGCAGAAGGCTATTCTGCCAAAATAGCTGTGGGTGGCTAACACCTGTAATCTGAGCACTTTGGGAGGCCGAGGTGGGCAGATCACCTGAGGTCAGAAGTTCAAGACCAGCCTGGTCAACATGGTGAAACCCTGTCTCTACTAATAATTCAAAAATTAGCCAAGCGTGGTGGTGCGCGCCTATAATCCCAGCTACTTGGGAGGCTGAGGCAGGAGAATTGCTTGAACCCAGGAGGCAGAGGTTGCAGTGAGCCAAGATTATGCCACTGCACTCCAGCCTGGGCAACAGAGCGAGACTCTGTCTCAAAAAACAAACAAAAAAAAGTCTATTCTTACAGAAATAACAATATAAATAACTAACTGGGGCATAAAACATTCATTTATTCAATAAACTATTTGGACCATAGTAAAAGCTGAGGTTGGCCACAACTCTAGGGCTTCTGGAGCTCAGTATTTGAAGTATCCAGTGGTAGCAGGTAAGATAGATCTGGAAGCTAGCTCAGATCACAGAGGGCCCCTGGGCCCGGCCAAGAACCTCCAGCTTTCTTTAGCGAGAGATGGCATTTGAACCAGAGAATCTGGTGTGGACGAGTGCTGAAGAATTACATTTAAATCAGTTTTGCTGAGTCTTTCCATTTCTCAGTCTTACTGTAGCTCAGAAACACTCACAAATTGCAAACTAAGATTTGACACATAGTTCTTTTCCTTAATCACCCAACTCAGTTGCCGTGTTCTAGTAACCCTAGGTAAAACTTTTGACATTTTGTCTTGCCTTGTATTATAAACATGTTTTGTTTGTTTGTTTGTTTGTTAAGATAGGTTTCACTATGCTGCCCAGGTTGGTCCTGGCTTCAAGGAATCCTCCTACCTCAGCCTCCCAAGTCCTGGAATTGTAGGTGTGAGCCACTGCACCCAGCCACTATAAACGGTTGTGTATGTTTGTGTCCTCTACTATAAAATGGTGAATGGCTGGGTGCGGTGGCTCATACCTGTAATCCCAGCACTTTGGGAGGCCAAGGCAGGCAGATTACTTAAGGTCAGGAGCTTGAGACCAGCCTGGCCAACATGGTGAAACTCCATCTCTACTAAAAATACAAAAATATCCAGGCATGGTGGCGTGCACCTGTAATCCCAGCTACTTGGGAGGCTGAGGCAGGAGAATCACTTAAACCTGGGAGGCTGCAATGAGCTGAGATTGTGCCATTGCACTCCAGCCTAGCTGACAGAGTGAGACTCCATCTCAAAAATAAATAAATAAAAATAAATAAAATAAAATGGGGAACTCCCAGAGGCTCTTGAATCTTACCTACCTTTTTTCTACCATCACCACCATAATTGGTAAGAATTCAATGAATTAACCTCTTAATGGTCTGGATCACAGAGACCATAAACTTATTTATAGTTTGGGAAAGCAGAGTAGGGAGTGTAAGGTTGTATTTTGAAGTTTGGGCTGGAACACGCCAGTGCTCAGAGCATGCTGCTGGCAAGGCAGTCAGCCCTTGAATAAGTTGTGAAGCAGTGAAATAGCTGTGTGTGGTGTCTGCCAGTCTTGGGCTTGCTTGCTCTCAGATCCACTTTTTGGCAACCCCCATTCTGCATCTGTCTCCCCGGCTCTGCCTGGGTCCAGCCAATGAGAAGCATGGTTGAGTTTGCAAGACAGGAGAGTGAAGCCATTTCTTTCCCTCTCTTCCCCCATCTCAGCTTTGGCTGATGTCCCTAGCTGTGACTCAGTCTCCTCTGTGGCTTCAGCTTCTGCCAGACAAGCCCACCACAATTCCAGCTTCTGTCAGGGGCTCCGGGTGCCCAGGTGTTCACCCTTTGTCTCTCCGGCTTCCTGCAGTTCCTAATTTCTGAGTTTCCACCTCAAATTCTGTTTGGTTCCTTTGATCTTCCATTCCTGAATTAAGTTCTCTCTGTTTAAAATTCTTAGTTTTTCCAGACTGGACCCTGAATGATACAATATATCACAATCAATATCTTCTCTCCCAAGTCTTTCAACGATACATTTTGTCCTTAATTTAATATCATGCTGCACCTCTTTCCCTTCCCTCTCTATAATTTTCCCTCTTTTAGATCCAGAGCTTTCACGCTGCTTATTTCTCTTGTTAGGAGGCACATGAGCTGATAATCCCATTCATACAAAGATGCATATCCCTATGGGGAGTATATGCATTTGGGAAAAAATGTCCAGGTTCACAGTAATAAAAAAAAGTGATGACTCACAGACGGGGGAATCTCTCTTTCCTAGTGTCCTTCAGAGGCCTACGCCGCCTGCATGCTGACACTTCCAGACTCGTGTAAATCCGTGAGCATCGCTCCGCGCCCCACCCCCAGCATTCTCTGCTACAGGTTCCTGTCCATGGCCCCATGTGGGACTTGATGGGGAAATGTGGATGGGGCACCAAGTCTGTTGCCAGGACTGGAAAATCAGCTCAGAGTGTGTGTTTTGCTAGTTGTGGGTGAATAACTTTTCAAATATAAAGTGTACGCACATTGTTATTCTTTATATATTTCTTTACAATTTGAACCAAATCCTGCACAAAAAGGAATAGTCCTCATTTTAAAAGTATGCTTCCCATACTAAGACTAACGATTACAAAATTTCATTTTATTTGCCTCAGGCAAACATATGCTACTCTATGTGTGTATTTGATTCTGACACATTTACTGCCTCAGAACAGGAACATTTTACCATTTAAAATCAACCATGGGAATTTAGATTTGGACTGGAATAAAGATTTGATAATGAGCATGGCAAATCTTAGGTCATCTGGGAAACTGCCACTTCCATGCTCAAGTACTCAGATGGACTTACACCTTGAATGTGCTCAGATATAAAGTTCAAAGACAGCTTTTGGAACCACAGAAGTTATACGCTGACACCCAGGGGGATACGGTTTGGCTCTGTGTCCCCACCCAAATCTCATCTTGAATTGTAATCCCCATGTGTCAGGGGAATGATCTGGTGGGAGGTGACTGGATCCTGGTGATGGTTTCCCCCATGCTGTCATGATAGTGACAGAGATCTCATGAGAGTTGATGGTTTCAAGTGTGGCGCTTCCTTGCTCTTTTGCTCTCTCTTTCCTGGTGCATTATGAAGAAGGTTCCTGCTTCCCATTTATCTTCTGCCATGATTGTAAGTTTCCTGAGGCTTCCCCAGCCATGCAGAACTGTGAGTCAATTAAACCTCTTTTGTTTATAAATTACCTAGTCTCAGGTAGTATCTTTATAGCAGTGTGAAAATGGACTAATACACAGGGTTAGGGAGACTAAACATCCCATTTGCTGGGAAATGGGGGGTGGAGGAGTGGGGTGTGAGGGAGTTTGCAGGGTACAGGACTTTTAATACTGAAACCAGGAAAGTCCTGGGCCACCTGGAATAAGGTGGTAACTTTCTGAAGACCAGCTGGCAGGGGTAAGGCTCTGAATTTCACAGCCAGTGTGCTGTGGTTGGCCAGGTTGCCAACTAGAAGGAAAGCAGCTCTCTGATTGGCCGTCCTTGGCTATGTAGGGTTAGTCTTTTAGCCCATAGAGCTAAAAGGTGAAATAGTCCAATAGAAGAGATAAATGAGGACAAATAGGCAAGGGGAGGAGAGAGGGTGTG
Organism: Colobus angolensis palliatus; assembly: GCF_000951035.1. Classification (NCBI taxonomy): domain Eukaryota; kingdom Metazoa; phylum Chordata; class Mammalia; order Primates; family Cercopithecidae; genus Colobus; species Colobus angolensis. The sequence goes on from NW_012114422.1 coordinate 3,242,026, forward strand.
CGTGAGAGGAGCAGTGGTCACCAGACAGCCTGCAATGAACGCTGGAAGAGGAAGAGAGGAAATGAAGAGGAAGTAGACCAGCAGTTCCACTATCCACAGCCAGATGACATGGATGGCTTTGCACAGCTCAGCAGCACATGCCTCAAAGGCCTAGAGCAGTGGTTCTTAATCCTACTTGGCCATTAGAATTACTTGAAAACTTCTGAAAATGCAAATGTCTGGGCTATCCACTAGGCCAATTTGAAGTAGAGTTTCTGGGGGTGGGCCCAGTCATTGGTCAAAAAAAAAAAACCTCCCAAGCTGGGCATGATGGCTTACACCTGTAATCTCAACACTTTGGGAGGCCAAGGCGGGTGGATCACCTGAGGTCAGGAGTTCAAGACCAGCCTGAGCAACATGGTGAAACCCGGTCTCTACAAAAATACAAAAAATTAGCCGGGTATGGTGGCTGGTGCCTGTAATCCCAGCTACTTGGGAGGTGGAGGCAGGAGAATTACTTGAAACTGGGGGGCGGAGCTTGCAGTGAGCTGAGATCCAAGATTGCACCATTGCACTCCAGCCTGGGCAACAGAGCAAGACTCAGTCAAACAAACAAACAAACACTTCCCAGGTGTTCCTAATATGCAGCTAAGGTTGAAAACCATTGTCTTTGCACATCTCTGTGTGTGTTGTGAATTGAGAGAAGCATTTTGGGTGTTTTTGTTTTTCATTTCATTATTTTAAAAATAGAGATAGGGTCTTGCTATGCTGCCCAGGCTGGCCTAGAACTCCTGGCCTCAAGTGATCCTCTTGCCTTGGCCTCCCATTATGCTAGGATTACAGGAATGAGCCACTGCACTTGGCCCCAGCAGGGAGGTATTCTGATCTTATCCTAAAGGATATCCATGTGTACTCCCAGTGGTATCTGGACCAGGATACTTAATTGTGTGTATGTGTATAACAATATGTCTAGGAACCATTATCCAGGGATGATAAATAAGGAAACATATCTATTAATAGCTAGACTAATCACCACACTTCCATATCCCATCCAGTTGAGTCTAGGAACTTGGCCATCTCAAAGGTTTCCATGTTACTGCTAAATGGCCCCTGGGGTGCTTCCTTATGAGGGTTCATTCAAATGTCTGCACAGGGTCTCCAACTTCAGCCTCCTCATTGAATTTCCTGCCCCAGGGGCCTTCCTCTGTTATCCCCTTGCAGCTGGAATTACCTGCATGCAATCCTCCTTCAGGGCCAGTGGGAATGGAGACTGGCAAGGAAAGCACCACTGACTTTACCAGGGAATGAGTTCTTTCTTTAATTTTCCTCAGAACCATAGAGAACTGAGAGTTTAGATAGAACAGAGAATGCAGGTGTTAAACACGGAGACTAACTCAGGAGTTTCCTGCTATTGTAAAATGCTTCTCTCTCCCTTCAATCCAATACTTTTTTCTCTAGTTCTTTTTATCTTTTTTTTTTTTTGAGATGGAGTCTTTCTCTGTCGCCCAGGCTGGAGTGCAGTGGCGTGATCTCTGCTCACTGCAACCTCCGCCTCCCGGGTTCAAGCGGTTCTCCTGCCTCTGCCTCTCGAGTGGCTGGGATTACAGGTGCCCACCACCATAACCGGCGAATTTTTGTATTTTGTGTAGAGATGGGGTTTCACCATGTTGACCAGGCTGTTCTCAAGCTCCTGACCTCAGGTGATCCACCCACCTCAGCATCCCAAACTGCTGGAATTACAGGGATAAGCCACCACGCCGTCCTCTCTCTAGTGTTTTTTTTTTTTTTGAGACAGAGTCTCGCTCTGTGCCCAGGCTGGAGTGCAATGCCGTGATCTCGGCTCACTGCAACTTCTGCCTCCCAGGTTCAAGTGATTCTCCTGCCTCAGCCTCCTGAGTAGATGGGATTACAGGTGTATGCCACCACACCCAGCTAATTTTTGTATTTCTTTTTTTGACGAAGTCTCACCCTGTTACCCATGCTGGGGTGCAATGGCATGATCTTGGCTCACTGCAACCTCCGCTTCCCGGATTCAAGTGATTCTCCTGCCCCAGCCTCCCGAGTATCTGGGGTTACAGGCACCTGCCACCATGCCCGGCTAATTTTTTTGTATCTTTTAGTAGAGACGGGGTTTCACCATGTTGGTCAGGCTGGTCTCGAACTCCTGACCTCGTGATCTGCCCACCTCAGCCTCCCAAAGTGCTGGGATTACAGGCATGAGCCTCCACACCTGGCCTCTAGTTCTTATTTCTTGCTTTGGAATCAACTTCCTTCAGGATGACTTTATGGAAGGAAGATTCACGTTCATTAGGAGAAAACACATGCCCTAGTCCTGGGGCTTGCTTTAAGGCTCCAATGGGATTTAATAGTCCAACATGAGCCCTCTGTGCTCTTCAGTGTTTAGAAGACATTTCTGGTAGGTAAGACATCAATAGTACAGTTCATGGTGAATGCCTGCCAAGCTTAGTGCAGCTCCTTTCAGTCTCCCCTACATGTGGGTTAAGGTAAATGTTGTTTACTCTGTAGATACCCTAGCAACATTAACTCTTCATCTTCTATGAGTAACTATCAAATAACTTCTCAAGAACAAAGACAGGCTGGGCATGGTGGCTCATGCCTGTAATCCTAACACTTTGGGAGGCTGAGGTGGGAGGATCGCTTGAGGCAGGAGTTTAAGACCAGCCTGGGCAGCATAGTGAGACTCTATCTCCCCACCCACCGCCAAAAGAAAAAAAAATAGCCAGATGTGGTGGCACACCTGTAGTCCAAGCTACTCCGGAGGCTGAGATGAAAGGATTCCTTGAGCCCAGGAGACTGAGACTGTAATGAGCCATGATTGTACCACTGCATTCCAGCTTAGGTGATAGAGTAAAACCCTGTCTCTGAAAGCAAAACAAAACAAAACAGAAAAACAAGGACAGAACTTCTACTTCTTGCCTCAGCCGAATAGAAACCAGGACAAAATATGCGAAGCAAGAGTTTCCAGACATGGGACCATAGGCACTAAAGGACCATGATCCTTGAGTGAAGGAAGCAGATGAGATGAGCCCTCTAAGTGCCCCGGTTCAAGGCTGGGCAGAGTAGCCAGGCTGCAGCACTGGGCAGGAGAATCAAAGAGGCGCTGATGGCCTCTCTGGGTTGAAGAGGCAAAGAGTTTGGGGAGGCCAGAGGCTAGAACACACAGGACAGATTGCTGGAAAGGAGACGGTTGAATAAAGAGAATGCTCTGAATCTGAAAGAGGTTCTCCCACAGTCTAGCTGAGTCTTCATCAGCTAATGCAAGTGAGAAAATTGCTATGGCCAGAAAAAGAACCTCCAGAAAGAAGCAGAGGAAATGATATTCAGCGCTTACACCAGCTCTTAGTAATCAGAATGGAAAGGTCTCCTAGCACGTGGACTGTGAAGTAGAGCCTTGAGATGGGTGGGCCAAACCAACCCAGACTGTTCTGGACTCACCTGGGAAAGCTGAAAAACAAGCCTCAAATGGACCAATCCATTTCCAACTTGCTTAGCTGAGTCTCAGAACAACGTTGAAAATATTTAAAGGACTGTATTATGACAAACAAACAACAACAGAACCCAAAAGGTAAAGTTCACAATGTCTGTCATCTAACCAAAAATGGCAAAGACACAGAAAATGTGGCTTATGGCCAGGAGGAAATGCAACCAATAAGAGCAGACCCAGGAATGACAAAAAATGACTAAATTAGTAGACAGAGACATTAAAATGGCCTTTCTAAGCATCCCCTATATGCTATAGAAAGGAGAAGAAAGCATGAGCCTGATGAAGAGGGAAACGGAAGAAAAAAACTTAAATCAAAATTTTGGTGATGAAAGAATAATGTTTGAGATGAAAAATACACTGAATGGGGATTAGCAGCAGATAATACATCATAATGAAATAGTTGATCCCCAAGAATGCAAGGTTTAACACTGAAAAATCAATTATTACTTTACCACACTAAAAAAAACAAAAAAAGAAAACCATATGAACATCAAAAAATCTCCTGTCAAAATTAAACATCCAATCATGATCAAAACCCCCCCGAAAACCAGGAATAGTAGGGGCTTTTTCAATGTGATTAAGGGCATCTATGAAAAACATCCAGCTAACATCATAATCATGAAAAGACTGAATTCTTTTTACTAAGATTAGAAACGAGCAGGATATGCACACTCACTACTTCTATTAACTTTTTTTTTTTTTTTCCTGGAGGTCCTAGCTGTAGCAAAAGGCAAAAAATAGAAATAAAAGGTATACTGATATAAAAGGAAGAAATAAAACTATCTTTATTGGCAAACAACACGATTGCCTATGTAGAAAATCTTAACTAATCTACAAAAAAAGTTATAAGAATTTATAAAAGTGAATTTAGCAAGGTTGTATAGTACAAGACCAATATATCAAAATCAATGTTATTTCTAAATATTATCAATGAACAACCATGAAATGACTTAAAACATACCATTTACTGTTGCATCAAAAAATATGAACTACGTAGAGATAAGTCTAGTGAAAGTCGTGCAAGATATGTACACTGAAAACACAAAATACAGCTGAGAGAACTTAAAGAAAATCTAAACAAATGAAGAGATAAGCCATGCTTATGGATCAGAGGATTCAATATCATTAAAGGGTCAGTTCTTCTAAAATTGACTGATGGTTCAACCCAATCCTAATTTAAACCCCAGCAAAAATTTTAACTCTTATTTTATTTATTCATTTATAATTTATTTATTTATTTAGAGACTAGGTCTATGTTAGCCAGGCCGGTCTTGAACTGCTAGCCTCAAGCATTCCTCCTGCCCCCGCCTCCTGAGTAGCTGGGACTACAGGTGCTTGCCACTGTGTCTAGCTAAGATTTTTTGTTGTTGCTGTTAGAAATTTACAAACTGAAACTAAAATGCATATGAAAATACAAAAGACTTAGTATAGCCAAAATAATTTTGAAAATGAACTAAGCTGAAAGTCTTAAGCAGCTTGATTTTAAGGGTTTTCAGAAAGTTAATATGATCAAAACAGTGCAATGTTGGTGTAAAGAAAAATTATCAATGTGGATTGGTATATATGTAAAGATATACATTGGCTGGGCGTGGTGGTTCACACCTGTAATCTCAAAACTTTGGGAGGCTGAGGTCGGTGGATCATTAGAAGCCAGGAGTTTGAGGCCAGCCTAGCCAACATGGTGAAACCTCGTCTCTACTAAAAATACAAAAATTAGCTGCGCATGGTGGCACATGCCTGTAATCCCAGTTACTCAGGTGGCTGAGGCATGAGAATCACTTGACCCTGGAGGCAGAGGTTGCAGTGAGCTGAGGTCATGCCACTGCACTCCAGCCTGGGCAACAGAACAAGACTCTGTCTCAAAAATAAATAAATAAATAAATAAATAAAGATACACACACACACACACACACACATATAAATATATATCCACATATATATATATCAAAGGAATAGAATAGAGTCCAAAAATACAACCATACATGTACAGCCAATTGATTTTTGACAAAGATGCCAAGGCAATTAGGGAAAAAATAATATTTTCAAAAAATGGTGCTGGAATGGTTAGATAGCCTTATGCAAAAACGTTAACTTCAGCTAATACCTTACACCACTGAATCATAGGCCTGAAATGTAAGAGCTAACATCAGAAAACTTCTAAAAAAAATAAAGAAAGAAAGAAAATCTTAGCATCCTTGGGATAACCCAAAGGACAACCCAAATGTCCATCAGCAGGTGAACGGATACACAAGTGTGGTATGCCCATCCAATAGAATGCAATACAAGAGAATATGATTCAGCAATGAAAATGAACAAACTAATGATACACTCATCAAAATGGATGAATCTCAAGATCATTATGCTGAATTAAAGAAGCCAGACAAAAAGAGTACATACTGTATGTGTCCATTTATATAAAATTTTAGAAAATGCAAACTAACTCACAGTGACAAGGTAGACCAATGGTTGCATGGGGTGATGGGGGAGAAAAGGTGGGAAGGAGAGATTTCTTTATTTTAAGTTCTGGGGTACATGTGCAGGATGTGCAGGTTTGTTACATTGGTAAACGTGTGCCATGGTGGTTTGCTGCACCTATCAACCCATCACCTAGGTATTAAGCCCTGCATGCATTAGCTATTTATCCTGATGCTCTCCCTCTCCCCGCCTCCCCAACAGGCCCCAGTGTGTGTTGTTCTCCTCCCTGCATCCATGTGTTCTCATTGTTCAGTTCCCACTTAGAAGTGAGAATGTGTGGTGTTTGATTTTCTGTTCCTGTGTTAGTTTGCTGAGGATAATGGCTTCTAGCTCCATCTGTGCCCCTGCTAAGGCCATGATCTCATTCCTTTTTACGTTGCATAGTATTCCATGGAGTATATATACCACATTTTCTTTATCCAGTCTATCATTGATGGGCATTTGGGTTGATTCCATGTCTTTGCTATTGTGAATAGTGCTGCAATGAACATACGCATGCATGTACCTTTATAACAGAATGATTTATATTTTGGGGGGTGTATACCCAGTAAAGGGACTGCTGGGTCAAATGGTATTTCTGGTTCTAGATCTTTGAGGAATCGCCACACTGTCTTCCACAATGGTTGAACTAATTTACATTCCCACAAACAGTATAAAAGTGTTCCTATTTCTCCACAGCCTTGCCAGCATCTGTTTCTTGACTTTTTAATAATTGCCATTCTGACTGGTATGAGATGGCATCTCATTGTGGTTTTGATTTGCATTTCTCTAATGATCAGTGATGTTGAGCCTTTTTTCCCTGCTTTTTTGCCACATACATGTCTACTTTTGAGATGTGTCTGTTCATATCCTTTACCCACTTTTTAATGGGGTTGTGTGTTTTTTCTTGTAAATTTCTTTAAGTTTCTTGTAGATTCTGGATGCTAGACCTTTGACGGATAGATTGCAAAAATTTCCTCCCATTCTGTAGGGTTGTCTGTTCACTCCGATGATAGTTTCTTTCAGAAGCTCTTTAGTTTAATTAGATCCCATTTATCAATTTTTGCTTTTATTGCAATTGCTTTTGATGTTGTAGTCACGAAATCTTTGCCCTTGCCTATGTCCTGAATGGTATTGCCTAGATTTTCTTCTAGGGTTTTTATAGCTTGGAGTTTTATGTTTAAGTGTTTAATCCATCTTGAGTTAATTTTTGGATAAGGTGTAGGGGTCCAGTTTCAGTTTTCTGCCTATGGCTAGCCAGTTTTTCCAGCACCATTTATTAAATAGGAAATCCTTTCCCCATTGCTTGTTTTTATCAGGTTTGTTGAAGGTCAGATGGTTGTAGATGTGTGGTCTTATTTCTGAGCTCTCTATTCTGTGCCATTGGTCTATGTGTCTGTTTTTGCACCAGTACCATGTTGTTTTGGTTACTGTAGCCTTGTAGTATAGTTTGAAGTTGGGTAGTGTGACGCCTCCAACTTTGCTCTTTTTGCTTAGGATTGTCTTGGCTATAAGGGCTCTTTTTTGATTCCATATGAATTTTAAAGTAGTTTTTTTTTCTAATTCTGTGAAGAACATCTATGGTAGTTTAATGGAAATAGCATTGCATCTATAAATTACTTGGGGCAGCATGACCATTTTCATGATATAGATTATTCCTATCCATGAGCATGGAATATTCTTCCATTTGTGTCCTCTCTTATTTCCTTGAGCAGTGATTTGTAGTTATGGAAGAAGAGATTTCAAAGGAAATGAGGAGACTTTTTCAGTTGATGGAAATGTGTCTTATTTTGATTGTGGTGATGCTTTCATGGATATACAAATATTTTGAACTTATTAAATAGTACTCTTTAAATATATGAAGTTTATTGTAAGTCAATTATACCACAATAAACCTGTTTTTGAAAATACAACAAACAGTTGTAGTACAGTGCATTCTAAATCCATAATGTATCAGTCAGGGCAATTTATACTAGTTGCCACAACAACAAGCCCAATATCTCATTGATTTAATAGTCGCTTTGTTTCTTATGTCACAATTCCATGTGTGTTAGGCTGCCCCCAGCAACTCAAAGCTAACCGATGTTGCAAGGACCCTGGTTCTTCCATCTTCTGACCCTGCTGCCTTCAAAATGTGGCCTCCTCTCTTTTCAAGAAAAAGAAGAGATCATAGAGATGATTATGACCAGATCTTTAATAAGGAGGTGCCCACCATGTCTGCCTACATCCCTTAGGCTAAAACCCAGTTAATGGCAGGGAGGTTGGCAAATATAGTCCTCTCCATGCCAAGAAATAAGAGTGATGTTTTCATTTATATATTTCACCAGCCCCTGCCAGAAGAAAAATAAATTGCTCTCCATCAAAGAGCTATGCACATAATATCATGTATTACAAAACAGAAACATGTTTCTGAGCCAAACTACCTATATTTGGATTCCTTCACAGTTTTCTTCCCACAGGGCATTTGCTTTATATCTCTTATATCTCTTACCTAAAGAGCCTATTTAAGGACTTCTCATGAAGGAATAGTTTCTGCACCAAAGGGGATTCCAAGTCTCCAACTCCTAGGAGAGAGAAAATTGGTTGTAGTTTTCAAATCGTTGCCACTGCCTCCCCAACTCTTTTCCACCTCTCTCCCTAAGGTTTCAAATCTTTCAGAGTCTAGTCTAAGCAAAGGTCTGCAGCTATAGATGCCCTATGCCATCTGCATCTGCACCTGCTTGAGGGGAAACTGAATCCAGTATAATGACACAGAGCCACCAAGAAAATTATAGCAGGATAAAGGGACTTCTTACCAGCCAGATAGCCTCAATTTGTGACCATTTGGACAGGCAGTGACAGTGACAAGATGTGAATTCAAGGGCTTTCACTCCCAGTTGTGTGACCTTGGGCAAGATAAATCCTGAAAGCCTCAGTTTCTTCATTGATCACAAATATGGGGGCAATTATAATACTATCAAAGTCACTTAAACGAAGAGTTACTGAGCACTGTGATGAAACAGTGAAAAATATATCAAAAAGCGATAATCCTTGTGGAACTTGCAGTCTAGAGTTAAATGCAGAGAAGCAAAGACAGTTAATATTATGCATTAAAGTCTATGAAAGGAACAATATCCATCTTACCTCATAAAGTTACTGTGAGGATCAAATGAGGTCTAATAAGTGCATTTAAGCTCTACACAAACTGTGAAATGCCCTACAAATGCTCATTACTGCCATAAAGCAAACAGGCCCTGATGTCATCTGAGTGCCATTACCTCTCTGCCCCTACCTCAAATGCGTGAAATGCAGAGAATTCAGAGAATTACCCAAGTGTATAACACATTTGTACAAAAATGGAATTAAATGAGATAATAACACATGTGGAAGCATTCTGTAAAATCACATGCTACACACATATAATTTATTCAAATGGTTATTTCGATGTTTATTACCAAGGACATAGCCTATGTGGTTCAAAATGCCCTTTCCATGATGGGATAGAAAAGGCTGCTGTTTTTCAGCCTTAAGTACATGATCCATGATGTAGATGATCATCGGCATATTGACTGCGACACAAAAATACATCTCCCTGAGCTCATCTCGGAAGGGCATGGGGGTACACCGGTAGGATTTTAGTGCCCCACAGAGCACATTTTCACACACACAAGAGAGAAAAGATATTTTGTACTTTGTTGCAACATTTATTCCCACCTCCCCTGCCCACCTTCCCCATTACAAACCCTGTAAGGTCTTCTACGACATCTCTCTATCTTCATGCTGACATAACATATCACATATTCATGGTTAACCACGGGGCTTTCCCTGTGGTAAATTCTCTTGAGGCAGTGGGTCTCCCCCAGACCAAAGCCAGCAGAGCTTCTAACCAGGTGGATGTGGTCCTGGGACACCTGTTGACCTTTCCTGTGTCAGAACATCACTGACACCTGTAGGGGCCAACAGCTGGCTCTGCTCAGAGAGAGTTGATCTAAGTGTCGGGCTTCCAAGTCTAGAGCATGAGTTGATTTTTCTAATATTTTGATTAGCGACTTGGATTTTTAGCGTCAGTCTCCTCAGGTGACTCCTGAGATCGAGACTAGGCTCATGGTTCTCACACTTTCATGGACTGGACTACCTGTTCCATGTAAACACAGACATGTAATTAGATAATCCATTCTCTGAGGAAGTGAATAAACACTTTTCTAAACCAAGTGATATTATTTATGGTGAACTTCAAATTACCTAGGGATCAATATTGTTGGCTTCTTCAGGTAGTCAAAAATAGGAAAATAAGAATGAACAGATTTAGGTCCAATTCTAGAATTCTGTTTCTCCCTGTGACTCCAAGGATTTTAATGGGAGGTCATTGTTTCACTCCCAAAGCTTAAGGCCTCACTCCAAGAGCTGGGTCTCCTTTAATGTTCTCTCCTCAATGTAGCATTGTTCACTCCTGCTCAGGCCAGAGCTCCATGCTCACGTCCTTTTTCTGTTTAAAGTCCCACCCTGGGCCAGATGCGGTGGCTCACTCCTGTAATCCCAACACTTTGGGAGGCCGAGGTGGGCAGATTGCTTGAGCCCAGGAGCTCGAGACCAGCCTGGGCAACATGGCAAAACCCTGTCTTTACAAAAAGTACAGAAATTACCCAGGCATGGTGGTTCTTGTCTGTAGTCCCAGCTACGCAGGAGGCTGAGATGGGAGGATCACTTGAGCCTGTGGAAGGTCGAGGCTGCAGTGAGCCAAGACTGTGCCACTGTACTCCAGCGTGGGCAACACAATGAGACCTTGTCTCACAAATTAAAGAAATAAATATATAAAGTCCCATCCTGTCCCATTTAATGATGTCATTAGTATGTGATAGACCATGTTCTATGCACTCTGCACATGTTAACTAAGTATTAAATTTTCATGAACTCCTAGAAAGAAAGTCCTATTATTACCTCCACTTCTAACATCAAAACTGAGACATAAATAAGTAATTTGTCCGATATAATAAATGACAGAATTAGGGCTGAAGCACATGGCACATGCTGTCAGCTTTTACTCACACTTCCAGGCAACACAGGAGAAACACTCTATAATAAAGGGGATGGATCTCTAGTCAGACAGGCCTGGGTTCAAATCCTGTCTCTGAGACTCACAAGCCTTACCATTGGGGAAAGTTGCTTACCTTCTCTGAACCTGTTTTTATTCTATAAAATGGGCATGATAATAATACCTACTTTGTGAGGTGGTTGTGACAATCAAACATACATAAATCAAGTAAAGGATTCGTCTCCATTTCCAGGCAGATGACTTTTAAAAGATATTACATATATATTTTATTTTAGAAATTCCAAGATGCCACTGTACCTCTTTCCATCTAGAAAGGCCATAGTTCCCTTAAAGTCAAACCCAAATACCAACTGTTACCAGTTCTCTTGCTCAGACCAGATACCTAGAGCCATCTTGGCTTCACCCCCATCCTCCATCTTCCGACCTCTATATCTTATCGGTAGACGAGACTCATTGATTCCTCCAGTTTGACTGGAAACATCCAAATGTTTCCTCCATCATCATTGTTAAAACTTACCATGTGTCAGGTACTGTGGAAGTAATTAAAAATACCTCCATGGGTACCTGTATCTCCAATTTAGTGATGAGAAAGCTGAGCCTGTAAGAGGTTAAGTGGTTTGTTCACTGTTTCATAATGAATATGTAATAGAGCAAGGATTGGAATTCACACTGTCTGATTCCAGAGCCCATGATCTCATACAATCTCGGCAGTTCCTATGGTTACACTGGACAACGTGCAGCTCTGAGACAAACTGAGACTAGATCTTGCAGGTCTTTAGTTCAAATATCCCAGGAAACAGCTCATTTTGATTGAGCCAAATCAGGCACCTACTCCTAGGCCAATCACTGTGACCAGGGAGGTGGGGCCTGTAAAAAGGTGGCAGCTCCATTTTGAACCAGACAGTCTGAAGGGCAGGACTGTGGCCAGAAGGGGAAAAAGGGAGGGGCGCAAGATGATACAAGGCCACTATGCTTCCCTACTCAAAAACCTGTTGTGACATTTTGACTACTTGTATATAGGACCTTGCAGGCCACCGTGATCTGACCTCTACCTCCATTTACGCCTTTGTCTCTCATCATACCCCATCATACTTTCTTCTCTCAAACCATGGTAAACTCCGACACTTCCTCTACCCTGTACTTTTCTGTTATTGGTCTTTCATTCTCATAGTTTCCTTAGTTAAAAATCCTTCATTCTCCAAATAGGAATGCTTTGACACTGTTGTTGGGAGTGTAAATTAGTTCAACCATTGTGGAAGACAGTGTGGCAATTCCTCAAGGATCTAGAACTAGAAATACCATTTGACCCAGCAATCCCATTACTGAGTATATACCCAAAGGATTATAAATCATTCTACTATAAAGACACATGCACACATATGTTTATTGCAGCACTATTCACAATAGCAAAGACTTGGAACCAACCCAAATGTCCATCAATGATAGACTGAATTAAGAAAATGTGGCACATATACACCATGGAATACTATGCAGCCATAAAAAAGGATGAGTTAATGTCCCTTGCAGGGACATGGATTAAGCTGGAAACCATCATTCTCAGTAAACTATCACAAGGACAGAAAACCAAACACCGCATGTTCTCACTCATAGGTGGGAATTGAACAATGAGATCACTTGGACACAGAGTGGGGAACATCACACACCCGGGGCCTGTTAGTGGGTGGGGAGCTGGGGGAGGGATAGCATCAGGAGAAATACCTAATGTAAATGATGAGTTGATGGGTGCAGCACACCAACATGACACACATATACCTAGGTAACAAACCTGCACGTTGTGCGCGTGTATCCTAGAACTTAAAGTATTAAAAAAAAAAAACAAAACACCTTCATTCTCCAGCTCTGCGTATTTGTCATTTAACCAACTACCCTTCAGGACTCAGACCAGATGCTCCCTTGATTGGGAAGTGGGTCTTCCCAGCAGAAAGTAACACCCCACTCTGTGCTCTGCTGGACCCCATAGTCCTTCAGAGATGCCTGAGTGGGAGTTCCCCTGAGGGCGTTGTGCCTTTTATGTCCGTATGGTCAGTCATCGTCTGTGGGCTTCCTCAGAAAGGGGAGACATGATCTTGGTGCGGTTACTGTCTTCTGCAGAGAACAATCCGAGAGAGGGCTGACTGCCAGTAGAACTTCTAGTAGTAGAGTGTGGAATAATGAGGTAAGGAGGGTGAGTAAGTCACTCATTCTGAAGGAGGAGACTGTAGCAGCACTTCACAGTCTCCATCACACTCCAGAATCACAAGGAGCTCTGAAGGAAGCTCTAGATTCCTCCAGAGGCTGAACTTGGGGAGGGGGCGAATTGTAAAATTCCATGAGAAAAAGGGATAAAAGAAAGTCAAGGAGCAGGTTAAAAAGTATAAGGGCTGGTCCTGGAAAGTATTTGATTACAGTTCTTGTGGAAAAGAAGTTTCTTGAATTGGCCAGGCACAGTGGCTCACGCCTGTAATCCCAGCACTTTGGGAGGCAGAGGCAGGTGGATCACGAGGTCAGGAGTTCGATACCAGCCTGACCAATGTTATGAAACCCCATCTCTACTAAAAATACAAAAATTAGCCAGGTGTGGCAGTATGCACCTGTAATCCCAGCTACTCAGGAGGCTGAGGCAGGAGAATCACTTGAACCCAGGAGGCAGAGGTTGAGATAGTGCCACTGCACTCCAGCCTGGGCCAAGGACAAGACTCTCTCTCTCTCAAAAACAAGAAGTTTCTTTTTTTTTTTTTTTTTTTTGAGACGGAGTCCCGCTCTGTCGCCCAGGCTGGAGTGTAGTGGCCGGATCTCAGCTCACTGCAAGCTCCGCCTCCTGGGTTTACGCCATTCTCCTGCCTCAGCCTCCCGAGCAGCTGGGACCACAGGCGCCCGCCACCTCGCCCGGCTAGTTTTTTTTGTATTTTTTAGTAGAGACGGGGTTTCACCGTGTTAGCCAGGATAGTCTCGATCTCCTGACCTCGCGATCCGCCCATCTCGGCCTCCCAAAGCGCTGGGATTACAGGCTTGAGCCACCGCGCCCGCCCCAAGAAGTTTCTTGAATTGACAGGGTGTCATTCTTTTCTAGCATTTATTCAACAGATGTTCATGGAGTCTTACTATGAATAATATTCAGGAATGTTCTAGTTCCTGAGGATATAACAGTGAGGGAAACAAAAGCTATCAAGCAATTAAGCGTACATACTAGAATGTCAGGGAGCAATAGTTGCTACAGAGGAAAAGGAGGATAGGGTCACGCAGAAAAAGGGTTAGGGTTTTACTCTAGTACAATGGGAAGATGTTGGAAGGTGTTGAGCAGAGAAGAGGCACAATAGTGATTTATGTTTTCAAGGTTCTCATTGGCTGCTCAGTGGAGAACAGACAGTAGGAGAGTAAGAGTGAATGCAGGGAGACAGCTGGGAGACTGCTCCTGTGGTCTAGGTGAGAAATGGTGATGGGCTGGATGGGGGCAGCAATGGGGCTTGTGAGAAGTGGTTTAATTTAGTATATGCTTTGAAGGTAGAGCTGACGGAGGTGAGAGAAGATAAAAGGATTCATAGATGACTTCAAGTTTTTGACTTAAGCAAAGGAAGGATGGAGTTGCCATATACTGAGATGAGGAAGACTGTGGGATGAACAGTTGTTTTTTTTTGCAGGGAAATTCAGTCTTGAACATGTTGAGTTTGAGATGCCTACTAGATATTCAAGAGGAGATGCTGAGTAGGCAGACACACAGGTCTGCAGTTCAGAAAGGAGCGGGGTGGAGAGGCTTATTTAAAGCCATGGAGTAGATAAAGCAATGTAGATAAAGAAGAGAAGACATCCCAGGAGAGGGCCCTGGGGCGAGATACTATTCAGAGGCTGGGAAGAGGAGGGGGGCAGCCAGGAGAAAGTGAAGACACAGCAGGAGAAGCAGGAAGGGGCTGGAGAGTGTGGTGTCCCAGAAGCTAAGTGAGAAGAGTGTTTCAAGAAAGAGGGAGCGTTCAGCTGTATCAAATGCTGCTGCGATGTCAACGTGCAGACTGGAAACTGACCACTGAGCTTGGCATTGTGAGGGCTGCAGCTGATGGTGACTGTGGGGATTGTTTCAGTGGGGTGGTGGGGATGAAAAGACTGAATGAAGTAGTTCAGGAGAAAATGGGGAGAAGGAAGTAGACCCAGTGTGTAGAGAGATGTTATAAAGGGCAAGTTTTGCTATAAAGGGAAGCAGGGGAATAGAAGGGGGTTTTTACTTACCACCAAATCATGAGTATTTTCTTGGGTCTCTAAGAATTCCTTGTATATCATAACCTATACTGTTTGTGGTGACACTAAAGTATAAAAGTAATGCATGCATAATTTATACTACTGTATATAATGTGAATCATTACATTCATGTAGTCAGACCTTATATGTTCAGAGCATACCTGAGAAGCCAAAAGGAAATCATCTCCAGCAGTCAAAACAATTCCTGTGTACTCCTAGCTAGATTACACACTTCACTCTCTAGAGGACTCTCCAAGATCTTCTCATTTTTATGTTTAATAAAGTCATATTTAGTTTCACAAAGTTCTTAAAAGCTTCATAGCCTAAGTCTTCTAGAAAACAGAAGATGGCAATTAGAAGGTTAGGATGGAGAAAGGGTGAAGGATGCAGTTGGGTTTGTGGAACAGCTATAGAAACTCTAAAATCACAGCTGTACGTGGCCACCCATGGAGAGGCACACAGCACAAGCTGTTGAGCTCAGTTGCACAGGTTGGTCACTGCACAGGGCTCCCTGCACAGAGCTGTGGCCATCCAGGTGGAGGGGCACCTTTTAGTCACATGAAGGTGTCATGTTATCCACTCATCAGGTTCATGTTCTCAAGGCTGTGTGTGCCCCAAGGCTCTCCCTAATTCATCCTCCCAGAGGGTGTGCCTTTTTCTAATTTGCATAAAAGAGTAGAGGCTAGCAACAGCTCTGATCTAGCTCCTAGACACATTGTATTTAGAATAGTGACCTTAAATCAAAAAAATGCTAAACTTTCTTCACTTTTTAGACCGGAGAGATGCAGAGCTTATTTATCTTCAGTGTCGGAAGGACAAGCTTTGGGTATCTAGAACATTAAGTTAGTTGAAATATCATAAGGACACCAGATAAATGGTTTTATTAGCTCTAAGTAGTTCATTCTAGTATTTCATAAATAAGTAATTCTTTTTGGTCAAAATAATACTGGAAACAAGGAAGGAATAATCCTTTTAGGTTTTACCTACTTGGGGAAGAACCTGGCTTTACTAATTAAGTATCAAGAGATAATACAGAATCATAGATGTGCCAGAACTGGTAACACTGTATCCTGTAGAAACAGTCTGGGATTATTGGTGAGTCTGCATTGTTAAATGTGTTATTTTCCACATCTACAAGCCATCAAAATGACAGTTCCCCAAGTGATCTTCTGTCAGGCCAAGAAAAGCATCTTGGTAATACCGTGGCTTTGTTACAGCAAAGGGGTCCCAATCCAGACCCCAAGAAAGGATTCTTGGATTTCTTACAAGAAAGAATTCAGGGTGAGTCCACAGTGCAAAGTGAAAACGAGTTTATTAAGAAAGTAAAGGAATAAAAGAATGGCTACTCCTTAGACAGAGCAGCCCCGAGGGCTGCTGGTTGCCCATTTGTATGATTATTTCTTGATGATATGTTGAACAAGGGGTGGATTATTCATGCTTCTCCTTTTTGGACCACATTGGGTAACTTCCTGATATTGCCATGGCATTTGTAAACTGTCATGGGGCTGGTGGGAGCGTAGAGTGAGGACTACCAAAGTCACTCTCGTTGCCATTTTGGTTTTGGTGGCTCCTTTACTGCAAGCTGTTTTACCAGCAAGGTCTTTGTGACTTGTATTTTGTGCTGACCTCCTCTCTCATCCTGTGACTTAGAACGCCTTAACCGTCTGGGAATGCAGCCCAGTAGGTTTCAGCCTCATTTTACCCCGCTCCTATTTAAGATGGAGTTGCTTTGGTTCAAATGCCTCTGACAGCTTTGTTTGTCGTAATCTTCCTCCAAGAACACAGTGCTGATGCATTTCTGAATTATAGAAACCACAGGGAAAAGTCCTTGCAGAAACTCATGCAGCCCATTTACATTTTACTAACAAAACAGAGTTTAGGAGAAAGAAAAAAAATTAAACCCTACCTTGTGCATCTGAATGATAAGGCATTTTGGGATTTCAATAGGGATTTTGAAAAGCTGTAGGTTAGGTTGTGCACTTCCCACTCCCCTAAACTTCAAAGCTTTAGACAATTCAGATAAAATTCAGATAAAATTTAGATAAATTCAGATAAAATTTAAACAATTCAGATAAAATTTAGACAATTCAGATAAAATTTCCCCTCCCACCTTTCCACCGTCCTTTCGTCCTTTCTTTCCTCTTTCCCTCCTTCCCTCCCTTCCTTCCTTTTCTCATCCAATTATCTGAATAATGTCTCCCTCTCTATTTAGTAGAGTTTCCAGATATGACAGCTCATTGCTATTTTTCCCCTCTTAACTTATCTAGAAAAGGGGAAAGAGGCCACTTGCACTGTGATCATATGCTTTGTTGCCCATAAAAAAAAAATTTAAACTGGCCCCCTCAAGAAAGAATCCATGCAATGTAAGAAGGAAAAACAATGAATTCAGAGACGCTTGTTCCCATCCACTTGGAACACGGTCTCTTTTTGGCAATCTATTTGATTAGCTGGAGGAAAGCATTCTTATTTACATAACCTCCTGATCTTTTGTGTTTCAGGATGGCACCATTCCAGGGATGTGGTTTCCATATGAATGGAGACTAAAGGCTCCCAGGTGCCCATCAGACACCTACTAGAGATAGCTTCTCTAGACTGTCCAGGAATTTCTGGTTGTTTTCATCTCTTATAATCTTGCAGAATGATCTAATATTTGCAAATGCTTATGCCCCATTTAACAATTCAATGACCAAATAAGAAATTAATTTAGAAAATAATCGTCTGAAAAACTTGTATACCTACTGCATATAAACTCTCCTACTGGGTGCTGCAGGGGTTAGGGAGATAGACCTGCATTTGAGAAACAGACAGGTGAGAAGAAGCACCTAAACATTAATCTTCTTCCTGCCTGGGTGGTGGTTCATACTTATAATCCCAGGGTTTTGGGAGGCCAAGGCAGGAGGGTTGCTTGAGACCAGGAGTTTGAGACCAGCCTGGGTAACATGGTGAGACCTCTGTCTCTACAACAAGTAAACAAAATCTAACCAGGTGTGGTGGTGCACACCTATAGTCTTAGCTATGCTGGAGGCTGAGGCAGGAGGATTGCTGGAGCCCAGGAGTTTGAGGCTGCAGTGAGCTATGACTTCAGGCCAGGCAACAGAGGAAGAACCTCTCTAAAGAAAAAGGAGAGAGAGAGAGAGAGAGAGAGAGAGAGAGAGAGAGGAAGGGAAAGAAAAGAAGAAAGAAAATAAAGAAATTCTCTTCCTGTTAGACTGAGCACACCAGGAACACAGGCAATGCTTTTTTTCTATAGGCGCTACATCATCTAAATATAGTGTTGAGGACATAAACTAGTGATCAATAAATGGTTCTTGCAGTAAATTTCCATAATTAAAACCCACAGTAATCACCAGCCAAATTTTGCAGGAAACAAGTACTCCTTTCTCTCATTGTCCAGGAGCAGAGCAGGGTGGGGTGGCATATAAGGGCCACATAACATTCTGTGGTAGGAAATGATGTCAGATAAGAGGTTGTAAATATTTCATGTGGTTCAGATGAAAAGCACATTTAAGGAGACAGAGATGGTAAGTGAGACATTGCTTATTGAAGAGAATCTTTCACATCTGAAAAAACTCAAGAAGTGGGTTAGAAGGTTTGAGTACTCATGGCAAAATAGTGTTTGTGCTGATTTTACGCTCTTACTGGTTTCTACTAAAAAAATGGAGCTTATCAACCACACAGGTGTCTACTCACTTATGGTTCTCGGAGCTGGGATTGAACCACAGAGAAAGAAATAAAAGGCCTCCTGAGGCAATCACCAGCTCCTCTGCTTCTAGAATCTGGCTCCAAAATGTTGCCTACATTTACTTACTATCTCTGTACTTGTGTCTCCTCTGAAGAACAATGCAAGCTTCCAGCTGGGTTAAACCCAATTTAACACAGCACTGTCCTTTAGATAGTTTTAAAAATGTAAAGAGAAATGACCACTGTTCTCACACTGTAATTTCAAAATGGCAATTTCCCTGTTATATAGTTGTTAAAAGTGAACGTTTTTTAAAAAGGTAAAAGGAAAAAAAAACCCCACTCAGCTGCTCAGTGAGGCAGAGTTAAAATATTCTGCAGAAACAGCACTTATGAAACAGGCAGAACCCCTGGGGCTACCAATTTATGAACACAAAACTGGCAGTACAAGACAGGTGTATTGTCGTAGACTCATCACCCAGAAAAGCATTATTATTTACTTTTAACAATAAACATTTTATGATGGCACTCCGTTTTAGTGATAAATGACTAGGGGGAATCAAAAATGTGTATAGCAGAATCAAATACAGGCACTCCTCGGGGTTTCACTGGCTTTCTCTCACAGCTGCTGGGTACATTATTTCTTTTCCACTTACATTTTACAGCATGGAGTTGGGGCAGGGGGTGGCTCTTAGTGTTCTGGTCGTACCTGTCAGATTTGTTAATCAAATGAATCCACTCCTACAAACGATGAGCCTGTGACAGCTGGCCTTTGGGGATGGAATCTGCCCTGGGCAGCAAAGTGTCCCTTATTTGGGTATTTTTTCCAGGTTGAAAACTTGGCACTTAAAATTTAGCATCTTACCACTGTGAAATAACAGCACTCTGAAAGAACCTTCGGCATCTGATGCCTTTCCGGGAACACTTGGGCCACTCTCGTTAACCTTTACCGGTTACTACAATGCAGGTACAAGCAGAAAAGCCAAGGATGCGGGCTATGCAAAGCCACTCTGTGACTCCACCTACTGCCATGGGAACGTACTTATGGATGTGGCATGTGCGTGTGTATGTGTGAGTGGGTTTGTGAAAGTGTGTAGATTCGTGCGAGTACTTGTGTGGGTGCTTGTGTTTGTGTGTCTGTATTTTTGGGTGAATTTGTGTATTTGTGAATGTACATATGTGTGATCATCTGTGTGTGTATGATTATCTGCTTGTGAGTCTATGTATGATTGTGAACGTGTGAGTAGATGTGTGCTGTTTGTGTGAATGTGTGTAAATGTGTGTATGAGTATATGCTTGCATGTGAGTTTGAGTGAATGTGTGGGTTGTGTGTGAATGTGTGTGTGAGTGAGCATATCAGTGTGTGCATGTGTGTAGTTCCTTAAGTGTGTATCTGAATGTGGGTATGTATTTTTGTGTGCGGGAACGCACATTGTGGGTGTATTTGTCTATATGTATTTATGTGTTGTGACTGTGTGTTGAGTGTGAGCGTTGTGAGAATGTGTATTTGTGTGTCATGAGTGTGTGCGCGTATGTTTTTGTACATATGTGCGCGCATTGTGTTTGTATGCATTTGTGAGTGTATTTTTGTGCGTCTGAGTGCGTGCGTTGTGGATCTGGGTGAATGTACTGGTCTGCGTGTGTGTGTGGGTGTGCGTGTGTGTGTGTGCGCGCGTTGTGCGCGAGTGTGCGAGCGCGTGTGAGCGGGTGTGTGGTGCGGCCGGGCGCCTCCACCTCCCCGATCCGCCCCATCCCGGTGGGCGCCAGAGCAGAGGCAGCGGACCCGGCCGGGGCGGGCTAGGG
>NW_012114422.1:3263168-3267241 GCF_000951035.1 Colobus angolensis palliatus
CGGACCATGGCAGCGAGGCAGGGGTGAGACGGGCAGCCGCCCGCGCGCCCCCAGCACCCTCACCATGCAGAAGAGCGTGCGCTACAACGAGGGGCACGCCCTGTACCTGGCTTTCCTGGCGCGCAAGGAGGGCACCAAGCGCGGCTTCCTGAGTAAGAAGACGGCCGAGGCGAGCCGCTGGCACGAGAAGTGGTTCGCCCTCTACCAGAATGTGCTCTTCTACTTCGAGGGCGAGCAGAGCTGCCGCCCGGCGGGCATGTACCTCCTGGAGGGCTGCAGCTGC
Source organism: Colobus angolensis palliatus (assembly GCF_000951035.1). Taxonomy (NCBI): domain Eukaryota; kingdom Metazoa; phylum Chordata; class Mammalia; order Primates; family Cercopithecidae; genus Colobus; species Colobus angolensis. The sequence continues at coordinate 3,263,452 of NW_012114422.1, forward strand.
GAACGAACGCCCGCGCCACCCAGGGCCGGCGCCGGGCCAGGAGGCGTCCGGGACGCGCTGGACAAGCAGGTACCGCGCGCCCTCTCTCCGCGGTCTCCCAGCCTTGGTCGCCGCACTCCCTTGCCGTCCTAACCCGGGGATCGGGGGTCGGGGGCCGTGAAAGAGTGCGGGGACCATGCTCCGAAATCCCCCCGCGGCACCAGTGGCGGGACATCTCCATGCGCCTCCCCATCTTCATCCAGGGATTCTCCCATCTCCATAACCCTCCACCCCACTGCGAAGTGAACAATCAAAATAGTGGCCTAACTTGCTTTCAGGACCCTGGTAGAGGTCGTCGAGTCGTTTCAGCTTCTCTGCCAACCATCCATTGCTTCTCTAGACCTGGCTCGCAAGAATTTTGTCTGGTGACATGTATTGACACCTGTTGGGTGTAGATTGGCAAGACAGAACTAACTTATTTGGAAAAGTTTTGTTTCTGCCATACCCGGCTGGCGCGTGTAGATTTCTTTGCCTGCAGATGTTTGACCACTGGTTGAGCTGGGAACAAGCGGGGCTCCCAAGCCGGACAGACACTTTCTGTTGGTCATTTTCAATCAGTCTTTGTGATTTAGGTCAGTTGGCTTTGCTAACATTTGACCTGCTGGGTCTAATTATGAAGGTAAATGTGTATTCATATTCCTCAGGATTAATATTTGGTAGCCACATTCTTGCTATGTTTAAAAATGTGGGCATTTTTAAAGGACGCTTCTGTACTTTTAAATGAATGCTTTGAAAATGAATGCGACCTTTTAATTCTGGGTCATAATTTTATTAGTTTTGCTGTGTGCTCATGGCCGCGGGGTGGGGGAGAAAAACCCTTTAAGTCTGGCGATCCCAGTCCCTTATTCCTGCAAACACAAAACTTGTATGTTTTCAATCACCGTTTGGTTATTAAAGTTAAAGCAGACTAATTTTATGCTCCTAATGTTCTCATTTAGCTTCTCGATCCCCACCTTGATATAAAAAAGGCTGATTGTTTTTGCTATTGCGTAAAAATATTCGCAGCTGAATTTTCCATGTAAGTCAGATCAGACAGCATCTACCGCAAACCACAGAGGCTGTGGGAGGTACTAGCAATGGAGTGATCCGCAAGATGCCTACCTAACCCCTTGGGGCTCATAAAACAATGTGTAAAATTAAGAGGAGTTAAAACTAGACCAACCAGAGGTTTGAGTTGTTTTCACTATAAATCATTAACAGACTTAAGTGATTAAACTTGTTATATCACTTATAAATCTGAAATTTTAAATATGCTCTTTAGTTTCTGAGGGCTTGTTCAGTCATTTGCAAAACTGATTTCTAACTTTATAGATATAGATACTAGACATATAAACATAAATTTCAAGTCATGCATTTTAGAATTTAAATTGGGAGAAGAATTTTGAGGAACCATTTTTTTCAGGAATATATGTATGTATATATTATATTGGTGGGATTTTTTTTTTTAAGGTATGTGTTCCAAGGCCCCACAGGAACCAAAATGAATAGGTTTCTAAGTGTTATTATGTCTAAAGTAGAATAGAGTATTTTAAGCTACTCAGGATATATATCATTTACTTAATCCCAAATTATTTGTTTTCTTCGTATTTATATTAATATAACCACTTTTGATTTTTTTTTTTTTTTTTTTAGTTAAGAGTGGGGAGTTGTTACCTGTTACAATTCATATGGCTCTCTTGACTTGCTAATGTTATGTGGAAACCAACATTTTTCCACTTGGAAAATATCTTGACTGTAATCTTCAGGACTGTTTTCTTTCTCGCACTTTAATAAGGAAACATAACTTCCAAACAGTTTGACTTTCATGCCACTTTCAAATGGTTGTCCAAAATAGGCCATCTAATGAAAAAATTGTTTTCCTTTTTCATGACCATACATATGATGAGTATTTCTCCATCATTTTATGCATCTTCAGGAGGTTAGAAATTAGAATATTTGGTGTTTATAGATAAATCTGAGATGTAGAGAAGCAAGCATTCCAGAATGGATTAGGAGTTGGGTTGGGAAACCTTCCACATTTTGTCTTGCATTAGATGTGCTACTGTGAGTTGGGTTAGCTTAGCCCACTGATGCTTTTCTCTGGCACTGCCAACTGGGTGTGTTTAAACAATTAAGAAGAAACTGTGAAAATAAGAAACAAGGAGAAACATTCTCCCTTAAATCTACAGTTTATCCAGTTGGTTCCCTTTCAGTTAATTTGTGTTGCTGAGGTGCTCAGATCATCCAGATCCTTCGTGGATCTGTGGAGGATGGGAGGATCTGTGGAGGATGGGAGGAGATGAGCACATCCCAAGGTTTGCTTCTGTCTCCTTATATGCTTCTGGAGCTTTCCGTATCAGTATCTCCCTCAACACTATCAACACAGTTGAAGGTTAGGGCTTGAAACAGGACTTAGTGAGGCAGAGTCATTTTTCTTCACCAAGTTTCCGTGTTATTTCTTTAAGCACATCTCTTCATCTTTTCTCTCTTTTTTTTTCTGTTAATGAAATCTCTGTTTCCTAATATGTAAAAATTAAGAGTTTGGCTAAGTTGGTTTCCAATTATCTTTCAATAATGGCATCTTCTATTTCTAAGGTTATGACAGACAGTGTGAGCTTTTTGCAGTGTGGAGAATGTGAAAGACCATTTCACAAGATTCAGAGATTACCAGCGTTTGTAATAAATACTGCGTCTAAAAAGCCGAGGACAAGCAGGTGACTGAAGTAGACGTTCTGATAAATTAGTTAGGTCAGCAGATGTGCAAACCTATAGTAACATCATTGCATGAGGCAGAGACATTCTTATTACTCACATTGGAGGGCGACATATTTATTGTAATCTCCTTGACAGTTACAATAGTTGATGTAATTATTGCTATAAACTGCCTCTAAGTATTCTTGGGAGCTTAAATTCCACGTATCCTTCAAATTATTTTTATGCTTATTAGTTGTGTTTTTAGGTAAGTTACAAGAAGAAAACACCCACTGGTTTGCTTCATCTAAATAGCAATTCAAAATAAGTTGGTTGACAACAAAAAAAAATCGGTTTTTTTTTTTTTTTTTACACTTGGACTTAAATTGTTTCCAGTTAAGCAGAAAAAAGAAAGTCACTTTCCAAATATGCTTAGGTTGTAGGAATATTTGTGTTGTTCTATTTTTTTCATCATGTTCTCAGATTTCACTTTGATGAGCCTTTGGAGGATTGCAAGGCTCTCTTATCAGCCTTCCACAGTGACTACTTCTTTGGGATAGCAACGGTGATATGATCAAAATGAGATCAGTCAAAAACAATTTTAAGTGGTTTATTTTCTCCAAAAGTGTTGTTCCTTTTCTTAAAAATGCGTCTGGTGGCACTTCTTTCTAGTTAAGCTCCATTTGTGGAAAATGAAAACCTTCCCTTTTGTTCCAGGTGAATGAGAAAGGGAAGTTGTATTTAGCAAGTACCTTCTGCATGGTAGGCTCTGTGCTCTTGGTGGCTGTTATCCTCTCTTACCTCATCTAATTTGAACTTCAGCTTTTGGAGATGATGATTATTAACATCATCATTATTATTACCTATTGCTAACACTGCAATTCAAAGACTTCCAGGGAGATGATCAAAGTCCAACTGAAGATATGAAGACTAAATCATGTTGTAGAGTTCCTTACTAAGACTGTATTTTTTTTTGAAACGGAGTCTCGCTCTGTGGCCCAGGCTGGAGTGCAGTGGCGGGATCCCAGCCCACTGCAAGCTCCGCCTCCCGGGTTTACGCCATTCTCCTGCCTCAGCCTCC
>NW_012114422.1:3267374-3333978 GCF_000951035.1 Colobus angolensis palliatus
TTAGCCAGGATGGTCTCGATCTCCTGACCTTGTGATCCGCCCGTCTGGGCCTCCCAAAGTGCTGGGATTACAGGCTTGAGCCACCGCGCCCGGCCCACTAAGACTGTATTTAAATCCACTGAGCAAATCTGGATGGATGGGGGCTTGGGGTATAGGATGTGAATCACTGTTTTGTTTATTCTTATTTCCTTTTCAAAACTATTTAGATTCTTGAGAAATACAATTGCAGACCATTACATGTTCAAAGAAAAATGGGATTTATTTTTAAACAAGCAGTTTTACATGACATTCCTTTACTTCAGGAATTCATTTACTTCAGGAATGGGATACCTTTACAAATATTTTCATTTAGGGTGAAAGTACACATCCCAGTTAGTCTGGTCTGTTTAAGTAGCAGTATCTGTCTTGCCTACTAGCAGGAGAAGACACATAGCAACAAAGCCATCTTTATTCTTATTTTTCTGGTGGTGGTAAATGTTCCATTCAGCCTGATTTCACTTGTTTTGGGGGTAAAATATCTCTTTAGCTCTGGAGGTTTAAAGAAGTAGACACTTGCATTTGTGCTGAATTAAACATGTTGATTTAATTTTAAAGGGATTAAAGGCTACGTGATTTCCTGTCGCTTCATTACTAGTCATTTTAGCCTTCCTAAATGGACCACAAGCAGAGGATTTTAATCATCGAATGAATTAGGCAGAGCTGCGTGCGAGCTCTGAAATATTTGTGGGAGATGGAGAGTGTGGATGGTGGATTTTCATGCTATTTCATGTTGTCTAATTATAACCAGCTCAACTTTTGTTCACTGAACACAAAGGGAAAATGGAATAATGATACTTGCTAAATCTTATACAACGTTAAAAAATATAATTTAGGGAACAAAATGATTTGTTACTTAAACTTTGTAATTTTCCTTCTCTTTAAAGTTAAATGAAAAAAAATCTCATGGATTAGCAAAATTGGGTTATTTTAATTTTGGCTACACTAAGCCTTACTATTTAGATTGTTGTATAAGAATTCAACACAGAAAAATCCATTCCTGATGTGACAGATGTATTAATACATAAAAATTCATTCTTGTTGTGAACAACTATTTTTCTGTGAGTTTCATTAAGTGACAACTGAACACACTGTTGAGGAGTAGAAAATATTTGTAGTATTGTAATACATTTTCCCTTCTTTTGACAATTAAAAAATAGAGAAATATTTCTCACACTGGATGATGACAAAAGCATGTGTGATAACCAAATGTTTCCGGTTTTAGCAAGCAAATGTCAATGGTTCATTAAAACGGTTGTTGATATTGCTGTCTAATGCAGATTATATTTTTAAATTGATTTTTTTCTACAGTTTTCAATACTACTTAAATATGCATGCCGCAGTCAGTATAATTTTAATTTTTTTGGGATAAAAATACTTAGTCTTTATGATTATTTTGTAATAAAATAAGTCAGATTGACCAACAATATGGATTTGCTCAAGTCTTAAATTCTACTTTTCACAGGTTTAAAGTGGCTTTCTATTTTTATACCTATGCATTTGTTATACAAGAAAGGGGTGTGTGTGTGGTGTTTATTCAGTTTGTTACCATTCTACCATTTTCTACCATTGAATATTAAACATTTCTTAGGCAGTTATATATTGGAGTTTGCAGATTTTGATTTGTATAATTAACATTTGAAGACCTGAGTTATAAATCCCATCTATCTATACTTTGGGGAGCTTTATTTTTCAGGACTAAGGATACGTAATGATTCTGTTAAATTACTCACAATATAAATTCCTCTCTGAAATTAGTCTGCCTTAAACAGAGACTGTAAATAGTAAAATTTTATTGATATCTAAATGAACTAGAAATGATATTTGTTAAGTATCAACATAGCACTGTGATAAATGTTTGATTATTTTATAACATTTGGCCTTTATTCTAAAATCTAACCATTATTCTAAAATTATTCATCACATTTTTATTGGTGCAACTTTTAAATTTTAGCTGATTGAGAAGTTATAAATACATAAATTTGGTTCCACCAAAGGGAATATGTTAGCATTTTTGCCCAAGGAATTAAAAATATAATTGTGTATATATTTAGAAAAAACCAGTAGCAGGTTTGTTGTTGTTGTTGCAGAAAATATTGGCATCAGTAGGTGGAACAGAGATGCAAAAAGCACATGTACTCACAGTTTTATTTTTTTACTGGCACTTGAAAAATTAATGATTTAGTGAAAAATAAGGATTAAAATCATTTATCCTAAAACTTATTACAGTGACTACAAAATGCTTCAAATATATTTTTAGGGAAAAAGCAGGACAAAAATAACAAGTTTGAGTTGGTCTGTGTTTATTTAACTAATATACTACAGTGTTTCTTTTCTTTGTTAAAAAAACTGTAAAGGAAGAAATGAAACAGAAAGTTGGGGAGGCCTATATAAAAATAATTTACAGCTTTAGATTAAGTAAGTTAATCAGAATTTTAATTCTCATAAGATCTGAGAAGATAAAGATAAAGCGATGTAAAAAAAGCAATCCTTAAAAATAAAATTTATTGGCTGGGTGCAGTGGCTCATGCCTATAATCCCAGCACTTTGGGAGGCCGAGGCGGGTGGGTCACATGAGGTCAGGAGTTAAGAGACCAGCTTGACCAACATGGCGAAACCCTGTCTCTACTAACAATACAAAATTAGCCAGGCATGGTGCAGCATGCCTGTAATCCCAGCTACTCAGGAGGCTGAGGCAGGAGAATCACTTGAAATCAGGAGGTGAAGGTTGCAGTAAGTCCAGATCACGCCATTACACTCCAGCCTGTGCAAAATAAATAGATAGATAAATAAATAAATAAATAAATATAATATCTCGATAAATAAATAAATAAAAATAAAATTTATTGATTCTTTAGTGCTTAATTAATAGCTCTTATGATACTTACCAGTATGACATTGCTAAGACCTATGGTGATGGAAACAGCAGGGATGTGAGTGGTACTTTTTATTATTTTCAGGGTACTGAAATGTTTTATTTTGTCATTGTCCGATTTAATTTAGACAATGCCTGATTCATTTCCTGAACTGTATTTACGAGCCCATGCCATTTGCGTGACTAATGTAAACAGTGGGATCAGTTCTTTCAAATAGAGGGACTGTTGGAAAGCTAGAAGGTTCCCTGCATTTAGCAATGTGGAAATAGGGAGGTGATAACTTGGTCTAAGGCTTGGTAGATAACATTACAGCTGATTACAAAAGAAGTCATGACGAGATAGTATCAGTGATTCACAGGAAGAGGAGGCCACTCATATTCAGTATGAATGTACTTTCTTTTAAGAATGTAAGAATATCAGTTTTTAGGTGAGGTGCCAGTGTTGTGTATGGTTTAGTTCAGGATTTAAACTGCATGGGATTCAGTCTTGGCTCTGCTGCTTACCAGACCCATGATCGTGAGCAATTTCTCTTTCGAAGCCTGGTTCCCTGCCTGGAGGATGGAGGTCAGGACAGTACCTGCTCCATCAGGTTGCTGTGAGGCCACAGGCCAAGCTCTTGGCATAGGCCTGGCACACGGTGAGCAGTCAGTACCTTTGCCAGTTAGTATTTTTATTACTCTCTTTGATGTTCCTCTTTTTATTTTCATTATTAGGATCACTTAGAAAGTATTTTCCTTCCTTTCCCTTTCAAAAATACTTTAACACACACAAAATAGAATATTTCAGGGAATGCCAACATGCTCATCCTCCAGTTTCAACATCCTCAGCTTTCTGTCATTATTCTATCTGTCTCCCTCCATGTGTACATTTTTTTGTTTTTTTGTTTTTTTTTGGTTAGGCTGCTTTAAAGCAAGTTCCAGACTTTGTATTATTTCACTTGTAAATAAGGAACTTTTTTCCTTTTTGGCATAGCACTTTTTTGGCACTGGAGATTGCACTGGATGTAGCTCTGAAAGGGACTATGTTGGAAAGAGTTTGTAATGAGTTTCTGTTAATAATGTGTGCTATTATAAAGGTAGCCCTCTTTTTTGTTTCTTTCGTGTTATAATAAAGGAAAATACTTAAGACAATAGTTGTGAAGACATAAAGGAGATGGAATTAGCTTTTAAATAAATCCTAGTATGTTAAATCTTAAAGAGAAGGAAGTTTGAAATTGCTTTAAAAAATTGAGATGGAGTCTTGCTGTGTCACTTGGGCTGGGGTGAAGTGGTGCAGTTATAGCTCACTGCAGCCTTGAACTCCTGAGCTCCAGCGATCCTCCTTCCTCAGCCTCCCAAGTAGTTGGGACTAGAAATGTGTGCCACCACACCCAGCTAATTATTTATTTTTCTGTGGAGATGGGATCTCCCTATATTGCCCAGGCTTGTCTCGAACTCCTGGCCTCAAGCAGTTCTCCTACCTTGGACTCCCAAAGTGCTGAGATTACCAGCATGAGCCACTCTCCCTGGCCAAAATAAATTGTATAACCATGATCATGGTGTAAAGTATTTTCATGATTTCACCCCACTCTAAGGGACAATTAAATCTTTGGTGATCCTCTTACTGAGAGATCTTCTTTCCATTTACCCAGCTCCTCCAGCTGTGCAGCACTCTTTTTTTTTTCTTTTTTGAGCTGGAGTCTCGCTCTGTCACCCAGGCTGGAGTGCAGTGGCGCCATCTCAGCTCACGGCAACCTCTGCTTCCCAGATTCAAGTGATTCTCCTGTCTCAGCCTCCTGAGTAACTGGGATTACAGGTGCGCACCACCACACCTGGCTAATTTTTGTATTTTTTTGAAGTAGAGATGGGGTTTCACCATGTTGGTCAGGCTAGTCTTGAACTCCTGACGTCGTGATCTGCCCGCCTTGGCCTCCCAAAGTGCTGGGATTACAGACTGAGCCACCGCGCCCAGCCAGTGCTCTTATTTAGAATCAAGGACAAGAGTTTTCTACGCAGATATCAATAATGCTGCTGCTGCTGCTGCTGCTTTTTTTTTGAGATGGAGTTCCATTCTTGTTGCCCAGGCTGGAGTGCAATGGCACAATCTCAGCTCACTGCAACTTCCATCTCCCGGGTTCAAGAGATTCTCCTGCCTCAGCCTCCTGAGTAGCTGGGATTGCAGTCATGCGCCACCACACCGGCTAATTTTGTATTTTTAGTAGAGACGGGGTTTCTTCATGTTGGTCAATCTGGTCTTGAACTCCCGATCTCATATGATCCACCCGCCTTGGCCTCCCAAAGTGCTGGGATTACAGGCATGAGCCACCGTGCCCTTTGCACAGCTTTTCAACAGTGAGGGCATCATCCATAAGCTAATGTTTCATCCAACTTTCACAATCAATTCTGAGACCCAAAAACTGGTCAATATTATTTTAGGGCAGTTACTAAGGCTTCATTAATCAAGTGTCCAGTATTGTTAAACTTTTATCTAGGGTTAGTTGGTTTCTGTCCTATGACCGATTGCTTTAGGCCCGTTTGATTGCAAGGGAGAGGTATGAACTGGAGTTGTCTTGAATAATGATCACCTCTGAGTGTTGACGGGCACAGTGGGAATATTATAAGACAATATACAGGTGAGTACTGCTCTTTATGGGGACTTAGCTCTTCTTTGGATATTGCTGCTGGCCAACCTTTCAGTGTGTTTATCCCCGTTTGCCTTCTCACTGAGTCTTTCCTCATAGGTTTTTTTCCCCCTAACTTCAGGTTGCCATAACCCTCATGATACTAACTCAATGTTTGGCCCCTTTTCTCCTGCTTCAGTTTTCACTGCAGCGTCTCTCATATCCACAGTCATATTCTTGTGAGATAGAATCTGATTGTCTCAGTTCAAATTTGGGGGCCAGACAAAATCATCAGTCTCTCACCAGCCCATGGCTGAACTGCCAGACAGCAGGCGCTATGGACGAGGGTGTTGCACAGAAAGTTTAATGAGCATGATAGTAATTATTAATACATCTAGTGCATTCATCAAGCTAGTTAAGATTCTTTTACCAAACTAATGTTCATTCACTATGATAGGCCACATTCTCTTCCTTCAGTAGCAGTTTTACATCCTTACCTTATCAATAAGATCTTACAATAATATACCATTTCTGTCCTCTGGTCCTGTACTGTCACCTGTACCGCCCAAGGTCCATGTTCAAAATTTTTCTTTACTTTTTTATATTTTAAAAATTATTTACAATTGTTCTTATAACAATAAATCAAAAATAAAAATATTTTTCAAAATGTAGCATACATCAGAAAAGCACACGTGTCATAGGTGTGCAACTTGATGAGTTTTCACAAAGTGAATATTTTTGTAATCAGCACCCAGATCAAAACATTGACACGATTAGCCCTCCAAAGCTAACCTCATGCCTATTCCTCTCCACCACCCCAACCGTGGGTAGCTACCATCCTTAATTTGTGACACCGTAGATTGCTTTTGCCAGTTTTTGAACTTCCTATTCATAGACTCATGAAGTGAGTACTCTTTCGTTTTGGGCTTCTCTTCCTCAGCATCAGATTTGTGAGATTCATCCACGTTGTTGGATGTTATGGTTCATTCCTTTTCATTTCTTTCTTTCTTTCTTTTTTGAGACAGGGTCTTGCTGGAGTGCAGTGATGTGATCATGGCTCCCTGCGCCTCGACACCCCCCAGGCTTAAGTGATCCTCCCACCTCAGCCTCCTGAGTAGCTGGGACTACAGACACATGCCACTACACCTGGCATTTTTTTTTTTTTCTTTGAGATAGTTTCTTACTCTGTCATCCAGGCTGGAGTGCAGTGGCATGATCATGGCTCACTGCAGCTTCGATGTCTTGGGCTCAAGTGATTCTCCCACCTCAGCCTCCCAAGTAGCTGGGACTACAGGCATGCACCACCATGCCTGGCTAATGTTTTGTATTTTTTGTAGACACAGGGTTTCGCCATATTGCTCAGGCTGGTCTCAACCCCCTGAGCTTACGCAATCTGCCCCCTCGGCCTTCAAAGTGCTGGTATTACAGGCATGAGCCACCGCACTCTGCCCCAGCTAATTTTTTTTTTTTTTTAAGAGACAATGTCTCCTTATGTTGCCAAAGCTGGCAAACTCTTGGGCTTAAGCGATCCTCCCACCTCGGCCTCCCAAAGTGCTGGGATTACAGGCATGAGCCACTGTGCTTGGCTGCTTTTCATTTCTTTGTAGTATTCCTCTGAATGAGTATACAAAGATTTCTTTATCTATTCTACATTTGGATTGGTTCCAATTTGGAGCTGTTACAAATAATCCTGCTTTGAAAATTCTTATACAAGTCTTTTGGTGTACATTTGTGTGCATATTTCTGTTGGGTGTGTATACTCAGGAATGGAGTTATTTCAAAGGGCATACATATATTCAGCTTCAATAATTTCTGCTAAATAGTTTTCCAAAATAGTTCTATCAATTTATACTTCCACCAGCAATGTTTAAGAATTCCAGTTACTTTCCATCCTTGCCAACCCTTGGTCTTATCAGGATTTTAGTTGTAAGCATTCTAGTAGGTGTGTAGTAACATGTCATTTTGATTTGGATTTTCATTTCTCTGATAAAAATGAGGTTGAGTACCTTTTCAAGTACTTAATCATTTGATTGGTCTCCATTTTTTTTTTTTTTTTTTTTTCTGAGCCAGAGTCTTGCTCTTTCACCCAGGCTGGAGTGCAGTGGTATGATCTCAGCTCATTGCAACCTTTGCCTCCTGGGTTCAAGTAGTTCTTTCACCTCAGCCTTCCGAGGAGCTGGGATTATAGGTGTGCACCACCGCACCTAGCTAATTTTTATATTTTTAGTAAAGACAGGGTTTCACCATGTTGGCCAGGCTGGTCTTGAACTCCTGACCTCAAGTGATCTGCCCACCTCGGCTTCCCAAAGTGCTAGGATTACAGGCGTGAGCCACTGCACTGGCCTGTTCTCTGTTTTGAAGTGCTTGTTCAACCTTTACCCACCTTTTATTGAATTGTCTAATTGATTTGTAGGACTTAGAAATATTAAGTTAAACTATATGACTTACCATTTCTGTACATCAAAAATGGTTAAATATCATAATTTCATATTGTTTATCCTAATATATATGATGAGTTCTTTGTCAGTTATATGTATTGCAAGTATTTTCTCCTACTGTGGTTTGCCTTTCTACTCTCTTAACGGTGTCTTTTAACGAACAGACATTCTAAACTTTAGTGTAGTATAAGTTATCTCTTTTTCTTTATGGCATTTCTCTGTCCATGAAATGAATGGAAATGAGGACAACATTTGAAGTTGCTTTATGTAGAAAGTACAGGAACTGGGGCCCCTCCCCTGCTGCTCTGATAGATCAAATTGTGGTTAAATCAATCAGATGGATCACAGAAGACCCAACCATAGGTGGAACAGAATGTGCTTACAGTAGGTTGGGGTTGCCACCCCAGGATGTCTTCCTTTTAGGGGACATCTCCAAGGACAGTTCTGAAAGACAAAAGTCATGACATTCTTCCCTCCCTCATCCTCCTGGGATCTGAGGTGTTCCCTCCTCGGGTGCTGGGTTGTTGTTCTTCCTGCATCTCCACATATTCTGCGTATCTCATTCCAGTAGCTCTAACTTCATGTTTTCCCGATCTTTCCTTACTCACACCTAGATGTTTCATCTGGAAGGGACAAGGGCACTTTATAAAACTTATCCAGGATTCAGTTTGAATCCTGGAGGTCCCTTTTAGCTTTGCTGCTACTTGGAGGGTGAGCCAACCAGGCTGGCCTGGGGGTGCTATGAGGGAAAAAAATGCATCCTGGACAGCAATGGTCAAGACAGTATCCTTAATTTTCAGAACAGGTCTCTATGATACTCCATAATCACCTCCCTCCCATTTTGTTCTGACCATTATCCAGGAAGTGGCCAAGAAGTGATGATCCCTTTTTGGGGATAGTACATTCAATGATCAAAGTACCTTACTAAAGTGTATGGACCAGGAGTAGACAAGGGAGAGAGGGAGCTGGACAGTCAGTCCATTGTTGAGTATATAGATTCGTTCAAGAGCTACAATGGTGTGGCTGGAAACAGCTGACCAGTAGTCACCTGAAAAGGTATCAACAGTGGTAAGGCAGCACTGATAGCCCTGAGAGGGGTTTGAAGGCCTGAGGTAGCCAATCTGCCAGGAGCAGGAGCGACTAATGCTCCTTGCAATATGACTTTCTCATTGCAAGACTAATGGGTCAGCTTTTGGCAGGAGTCACAATCCTGTCATTCGTTGGTAGCCTCTGCATCAGAAACAACCAGACTGGATCAGCAGTGGGTTCCATCGGAGAACCAGTCCTTATTTGGGAGTATCTGTGCAACTGTTCCAGACAGTTCAATCGGCAGCCATGATTTGTTTCCAGGTTCACATCCACAAAGAAGAGTATCTTTAATCTGCCAGTCTGTAGTTTTCCAAGTGGTAGCACAAACAACTATGCTGTTGGCAACAACCAAAAAGTCAGTTCTACCCCCTGAATGAAGCAAGAATATCTGTCTACAAGAACATCTATCTGCTTTTGCTTCTACATAGCTGACACTGAAGCTGAGTAGCAGCACCCTAGTGAACACCACTGGGTTTTAGCTTAGCCAAACCATCGGTGAACTAGGCCCAGGCATTTAGGAAATCTGTGCCAGGGCCTCATTGAGCCAGTGTCTTTGGTTCAGGTATTAGAGTTGGGGATAAATTTTCCCTCAGCGGGACACTAGCTACTTTTTCAGAAATGTAAAACTAAGATATGGGCGAGTCCGCCAGACCAGCTCCATTCTTCAGTATGCCATTTTCATTTGACAAGCAAGGAGGTGTCCCTTCCCACCTTGTTAGTTCTTGATCTGACCTGATCTGTCTTCAGATGGGAATTTCAGGCTGGAGAGTCACAAGGTCTCTACGAATCGGTTTTGACAAAGACTCTGTGGCAGCAAACTCATAGTTGCCTGTATACCTTGTCATTTTGATGAATGCTGGACACTGGGTGTGAAAAATCGTAGAGGTAATTTGAGGCCCTGTTATTTTTTTCAGAGAGGATTTACTTTGCTTTCTTGCAGGCATTAGTGTGGGGGTACATTCTATTAATCAATTTTGGGATTGAGCTGGTCAGCTAGGTTTCGGGTTTTCTGAGAGCGTGTCTATTTCTAGTTTGCCCTACTTTCTAAAGTATAGCCTTCCCAGAGTCCTCTCTGGAATTCTGGGATATTTCCACAATTCTTCCTCTTTCAGCTCCTCAGTCTCATGAGATTGTCAGGAACTCAGCGCCGGCCTCCCGCCTTTCAGCTGCTGCTTTCTGCTTGGTTTCTTAGCCTCCTGGCTCTGCACGCTGATAAAGTGGCAAAAGCCTCCAGGGGAAAAGCTTCCCCAACTGTCAGACTCACTGCCAGTGAACCTCCCTCCTCTCAGGCATCCTTGTGTCTTGGCTGTCTTGTTTGCTTAATGATGCTTTCAAATAGATTTTTTTTTTTTTAACTTTTTGGGATTGTGTCCAGCTTTGAAAATTGTTCTTAGTGTGTGTGTGGTGGAGCGGTGGGTCTGCAACAAGCTACTTGGCCTTTACTACTTAGCCAGGAGTTTTCATCTTAAATCTAAAAGTGGATGAAACGCTTTTTAAAACGGTGAAAAAGTTAATCCCCTTATTTTCTGGAAATTTACCTGTTAATTACTTCTAGCTCAATAATGATAAGCTAGTGATTAGTCAAATTACAACTAATCCTTATTTTATCAGTTTAATTCTCAACATTGTACATTTGAACAACATAAAAGAAAAATATCATTTTGTAGTCATAAGACTTTTTACAGCTATTTATCCTTATTTACTAATGAGTGGTGAGGTATGTATTTTGAGGGTACCAAGCTGTGAGTCCTATTTATTTATTCCTCACAAAGTTTAAAATTGGCTTTTAGATATTTTCTCATACCTGATGTCTGTCTGTTGATCTATTGTATATTTTAGTTGATGAACATTTAATTTAAAGCAATCATCTTTTTTTGTTTTTTGTTTTGTTTTGTTTTTTGAGACAGAGTTTTGCTCTTGTTGCCCAGGCTGGAGTGCAATGGCATGATCTCAGCTCACCACTGCCTCCACCTCCCAGGTTCAAGTGATTCTCCTGCCTCAGCCTCCTGAGTAGCTGGGATTACAGGCATGTACCACCACACCTGGCTAATTTTGTATTTTTAGTAGAGACGGGATTTCTCCATGTTGGTCAGGCTGGTCTCAAACTCCCGACCTCAGGTGACCCACCCGCCTCGGCCTCCCAAAGTGCTGGGATTGCAGGTGTGAGCCACTGTGCCTGGCTAAAGCAGTCATCTTTCTGTAGGCCTGTAGTATACTAACTTGTTAATTTTTTGTGAACATGTTTTGTGTTATACGATTGTAAAAGACAGTCTTTGTTTAATGCTAATTTGGGGTTAACACTGAGGCGTGCACTTTCCACATATTATCTCATTTAATCCTCACAACCACCTCGAGATATCAGTATCTTGTTTTGCAGGAGGCTTAGAATGGTTTAGTAATTCGCCCAGGGCAAACCTTTACGAAATGGCAAACCTGGTTAATAGAACCAAAATTAATAACAGCATTTGGTGAGCATGGCCCTTAGCTAGGAGCTGGAAGTATATAACTAGGAAAGAAATGTTTTTGTCTTCAGTCTCATACTCCTCCATCAGGACTAGTATACATAACCTCTATAATCTCTATGTGCTGGGCTCTGTGCTGAAGGCCTGAGATCTTAGACATGATAGAAAGTGGGGTGTTGGGGAACAGGCAGTCTGTCTGTCTCTGAAGAACCCACTGTCTTCCTCCTGAATCTCTTGACTTGCAGCTCAGGCTTCCTTCTTGGTGTCTGCCCAGCTCCACAGGGTGCTTGGCACTGAGGATGTAGAAAACACAGCTCTTTGCCATTTCAGACCTTGCCTATGGTATAGCTCTTGACTCCATGAGGACATTTCTTATATTTTAATGTGGGTCCACATCCTCTGTGCCTTGATTTATGCTGCCACTTTCTGGCTGCTAGCTCTAAGTTTCAGTCTCCCTGGCCCAGAGCAGTGAATACCATGTTGTCACACACTGGCAAACTGCAACCTGTGCCATTCACTGTGTGCGTAATTAAATGAGAAGGGGTCCTTAGATGTACACAGTCCTTCCATTTTGGTCCATAGTGTCCTCTTGTATTTGTTTTGTTGGCAAGGTTCACCTGTTTGGAATTGTGACATCAAATGGTTGAATAGTAGCATCCTGTGATTGTAGAGCCCCAACTGTCATTTCCTCCCATGAACATGAGCACATAAATTTATTTTCAGCATGGTGGTTTGAGCAGAGTCCATCCTCCTTCCTGTTTACCTGGCCTGTCCTTTGTTACAGCATGGAAGGAGCCATGGCATTCCACTTGGATGAGTGGTACCAAACGTCCAGTATATTGAGGCCAAATTTCCAAATTCAAGTTCTAGATCCATCTTTGACAAACTCTGGATCCTCAAGCTTACTCATGTCTTCATCTGGAAAATGGGCATGATAATTTCTACCTAATAAGGAAAGTGGGAATATTAAATTAACTGAGATAATCTATGTGAAAGGTGTTTGTAAACTATAAAATGCTACCAAAATTTTACGTATGTATGTATGTATGTATTGAGACGGAATTTTGCTCTTGTCCCCCAGGCTGGAGTGCAATGGCACAATCTCGGCTCACTGCAACCTCCATCTCCTGGGTTCAAGTGATTCTGTAGCCTCCAGAGTAGCTGGAATCCACCGCCACACCTGGCTAATTTTTGTATTTTTAGTAGAGATGGGGTTTCGCCGTGTTGGCCAGGCTGGTCTCGAACTCCTGACCTCAGGTGATCCACCTGCCTCAGCCTCCCAAAGTGCTGGGATTACAGGCGTGAGCCACTGCACCTGGCCCAAAATGTTATTTTAAATTCTTCACAATTACATTTTTTCATTTAAGTGAGGGCAACTTAAAGAGCAAATCATTTGAAAGTTTGGATGCTGCAGATGTGTATTCTGTTCATGTTATGGTCCCTTTTGAGAACCAGATAGCTTATCGGCCTAGTTTGTAAGCATGTTTATGAGTCCAAGGTTTTTAAGCTCTTCAGAGAATATTCAGTGGATGGTAAATTCCTTAAGAAATAGTGGGAGGCCGGGCGCGGTGGCTCAAGCCTGTAATCTCAGCACTTTGGGAGGCCGAGACGGGCGGATCACGAGGTCAGGAGATCGAGACCATCCTGGCTAACACGGTGAAACCTCATCTCTACTAAAAAATTCAAAAAACTAGCCGGGCGACGTGGCGGGCGCCTGTAGTCTCAGCTACTCGGGAGGCTGAGGCAGGAGAATGGCGTAAACCCAGGAGGCGGAGCTTGCAGTGAGCTGAGATCCGGCCACTGCACTCCAGCTTGGGCGGCAGAGCGAGACTCCGTCTCAAAAGAAAAAAAAAAAAGAAATAGTTGGGAGATTACTTTTACTAACTGCAGGAAACTATTCCCTTAGAGGATAGGTGAGTGAAGGAGTTTCTTTGTCATGTGATTTGTTTCTGGTATGTAAATCCTTTTGACTGTGATAATTATATTAAATATGTTAAAGTAAGAATAATAGGGTTTTTCAGAGGAAATACATAGCTACATTGACATTTATGCTTTAAAAATGCAGTTTTTTTAAACAGAGGATGTCTAAAATGTATCCTAAAAGGAAAATAATGCGAGTCCACGGCTTACTCTTTTTTTCTTCCTTTTAGTATAAAGTACCGTGTTAATAGAACATTTTTAAAAAGCAGCCTTTTTATTTATAAAAGTAATGTCTATCATGTAAAATTTGAAATCACAAAGAACTATACGAGAAAACTAAAATCTTCTGAAATCCCATTCTTCACAGAAAACTCTGTATTCAATTGTTGGAGAATTTTCTTCAAGGCCTTTTTTCTGTGTCTGTATATAATAAATAGACATTTTAAAGGGGGACAAGGCCAGGCACAGTGGCTCATGCCTGTAATCCCTGAACTTTGGGAGGCTGAGGTGGGTGGATCACCTGAGGTCAGGAGTTCGAGACCAGCCTGGCCAACATAGTGAAACCCTGTTTCTACTGAAAATATAAAAATTAGCTGGGTGTGGTGGTGGGCACCTGTAATCCCAGCTACTCAGGAGGCTGAGGTGGGAGAATCAGTTGAACCCAGGAGGCAGAGGCTGCAGTGAGCTGAGATCGTGCCATTGCACTCCAGCCTGGGTGACAAGAACGAAACTCCTTCTCAAAAAAAACAAAAGGAAACAAAATTGGGATCATACTGTACATAGAATTTGGGATCCTGATACTTTACTGAATGTTACATTGTGAGCATTTTGCTTGCCAATAAATATTCTTTGAAAACATTATTTTTAAGGACTGTACAGCATTCTATCACACAGATGTACAATAAGCATTCCCCTATTGTTGGATATTTAGCCTGTTTTAATATTGAAAGGCTTTGTTTTGCTATTGTGATTCTGTAGTGAACATCAGGATGGCATTTGTGAATAAATTTGCAGGGCCGGTGGAGCACATGCAGAGAAATGAACAAACAAAAAAGTGAGAAGTGAGAGTCTCCTTTTAGCTACTATGGTTAGGGTAGTTCCCAATTTCTCCACCTTACTGGAGAAGTATTTTATTTAATAAACACTCTACTTGAATTTCAAGGTAGCTCTGTAACTAATTGAAAAAATCCAACATAAGATGTAAATTTCTGGAATGAAAGTACAATCTGTGAATTAAAATATAGAAATGAAAGACCAAATGTAGTAGTCTAATTTCTTGAAATAAAACTAAGTTATAAATGCTTTTTGGTGATATTGGGGTGATATTTATTATAATTAAAGTGCCTAGGATTATTAATGAGCTCCATTTGAAGGCACAGAGTAGGAATGCCTCAAATTACCATATTTAATTGATTCTAAGAATACCTTCATTTTAATATTTTGCATTTTCTGAAATGAAGTTGTGTTTTCAATCATTGTGTACATATGATTGATGTACTAATTCTTTCCCTAAAATCTTCACTAACTTATATTGCATTTTACAATACCATCTTAGAAACAAAGGAATGTGGCAGTTTCCAGATGGGAGATACTTGTCATTTATTTGTGCTTCAGAGATCTTTGCTGCATGTGTATTTGGAACAGCATACAAGTACTGTATAAGAATGTCTATATTGCATGCTGTACTATGAGCTTTGGCCTTTTATAATAATTAAATTTAAGGGTAGAAAATATCATGGCTATGTGAGAAAGAAGAAAATTTGGTGCTTGGCTTTTGAGGTGTATGCTCTGAAAACCTGCTTGGAAAGATGGCAGATGTTAGTACCAGCCAACGTTTACCCTGGTTGATTTTTACCTTTTTTTGCGACCCCGTAGGACCACAAGATCTTTGCTCACTAAAAATCAAGATGCTACTGCTGATTCTTCGTACAGCTACAGCATTACCTACTCATTTGGCAGTGGGCTTTCATTTTTTCATATTCTTCCATTTGGCTTAGAGAATGGCATATTCGACAGTTTGGTAATTTTAGCCCATCGTTAAATTTGATTTGTTACCTTTGTGATTTGAAAAAACCAAAACAAAACCATTCAGCACTCCTGGATGAGGAAACTCATTCTTTCCTACTTTACTGTTGGTAAGGGCTGTCTTGCCTTCTCAGATTGACTGTTATCCTTTCCATCTAGAACATTGTGTCCCCGGGGCCCACAGGCCCTTCTCCATTATGGCTTTCCATGTGGCTTTTGGAAATGAGGGTGATTGTGGCCCCAGACAGTACTCTTGAAAGAATACTGGCTAGGTGCAATGCTTCATGCCTGTAATCCCAGCAGTTTGGGAGGCTGAGGCGGGTGGATCACTTGCGGTCAGGAGTTTGAGGCCAGCCTGGCCAACATGGTGAAACTCCATTGCTACTAAAAGAATACAAAAATTAGCTGGGCATGGTGGTGCATGCCTATAATCCAGCTACTTGGGAGGCTGAAGCAGGAGAATAGCTTGAATCTAGGAAGCAAAGGTTGCAGTGAACTGAGATTGCGCCACTGCACTCCAGCCTGGGCGACTGAGCTAGACTCCATCTCAAAAAAAAAAAAAAAAAAAAGAAAAGAAAAAAAAGGATGCCACTGAACTTCTTAGTCCCCTGACCCTTACCATTTTAAAACTTATACCCTTTGTGAATTTCAATAAATGAGTGTTCTAACTGTGACGTTTAGATGAAACTTTTTTTTTTTTTTTGAGACAGAGTCTCGCTCTGTCGCCCAGGCTGGAGTGCAGTGGCCGGATCTCAGCTCACTGCAAGCTCCGCCTCCTGGGTTCCCGCCATTCTCCTGCCTCAGCCTCCGGAGTAGCTGGGACTACAGGCGCCCGCCACCTCACCCGGCTAGTTTTTTGTATTTTTTAGTAGAGACGGGGTTTCACCGTGTTAGCCAGGATGGTCTCGATCTCCTGACCTCGTGATCCGCCCGTCTCGGCCTCCCAAAGTGCTGGGATTACAGGCTTGAGCCACCGCGCCCGGCCGAAACATTTTATTAGAAAATGATCTGGGGGTCTTAGAAGGCAGGTTTATAGGGCACGTCTCTGTAATTTTGAGGAGGGGAAGACAGCCTGTTGGTTTTTCACCTGGTAGCCTTGTTGGCTACAGAAATGGGATTCTTCCAGAGCCCACTTACCACACCCCTGCATGCCGGTTCTCAGACTCTTTAGGGTTCCTGCCAATAATATCATGGTAAAATACAGGCAAGCAAGCATTTTCTACATACTTCGTAATGTCTTCTCCACATTTGTCTAAAAGCCACTTAAAGTGTTAGAGCTGTGTATGTATTGATGATGTTACTTTACTCCCAATACAGCAATACTGCTTGCTTATTGTCACTGTTAAGAAGTGAAAACCTTCCATTTCAGGTTTTATTAGGACTTTTATTGTTGTTCTTGTTCATATGATTTGGCTTTTCATTGCCTAATTGATACCACAGCACAGGTTCCAAGATTTCCTGGATAATCTTGATTGAAAATATTCTGCCTCTGCAATTCCACAAATGCTTTTGGGTTTTCGGGTCATGGTGTCATGGTTTTGCTTTAAAAATTGTGGTACCTGTACTTTCTGATAGCTTTTAAAAAGTTTACAAATCCATGATTAGAACCTTAAAGGGTGTTCTCAGCAGTCCATGTGCTACAACTGAGATGCAAAGAGGCTTTCTTACAACAAGGGTTGCCATTTGTTGTTGCTGAGCTCTGAGCACACTGGCGTGTACTTGTGTGAGTATGTGTGTGTGTGTGTGTGTGTATGTTTGTAGCAGTGCTCTAGAGAGTGCTTTCTTTGAGACAGAGTCTCACTGTGTCACCCAGGCCGGAGTGCAGTGGCTTGATCTTGGCTCACTGCAACCTCTGCCTCCCAGGTTCAAGTGATTCTCATGCCTCAGTCCCCTCAGTAGCTGGGATTACAGGCGTGCACCATCACACATGGCTACTTTTTGTACTTTTAGTAGAAAAGGGGTTTCGCCATGTTGGCCAGGCTGGTTGCAAACTCCTGGCCTCAAGTGATCCACCTGCCTCGTCCTCTAAATTATTCTTTAGTGGGTGTCCCAGACATTTCCTTTCTCATACTAAAAATTGCTTTTTAAAAGCAAAGCGTCTAGTTTCAGTGGGAAAATTACAGTGTCATATGTGCCTTTAAAGAAAAATTATGTAAAGGATAAATTATATTATAAAGGGAAATACAGTTTTATCAATGAATTAATTCACTAGCCGTGGAGCACTAGAGTACTACGGCTTATGCCCTAAAATGATAGAGCAAGACAGGCATTAGTGGGCCTTTTCTGCCTGTGAAGGTTTGGAGGTATATTCTCAACTCTGATGGCTCCTGGGAGCCTTTGTCAGAGCCTGGGGACTTCATTCCTTCGTATACTCACTAAGCAGGTTTTGAGCACTTGCTGAGTATTGAGGGCTCTACTCGGGCCTATGAAAGAAGTTTAAGGTCTCATCTCTGCGGTCCTGAAAGCCCGTATCTATGGAGTAGATGAGATGGTGTATTTGAAGGCATTCTCTGATGACTTGGGGGCTTTAATAAAGGCTATACGTGTTCTTGGAGGGGGAAGACCTTTCTGGCTTTGTGGTCAGGGAGGGTTGCAGGAGCATCTGAAATCATCCTTGATGAAGGAGCCATGTCTAACCTGTAGGAAGAAGGAAGAGCTAGGCTCATTCTGGCTTGAGAGTGTTTGGGTTCAAGTTGGTAATAATGTTTGGGCAAGGCTGGAAAGTAAGATAGGGCTGACTGTGTGGCTGGGGACTGGGAGTGGGATAGGAATTTGGTTCCATATTATTATTATTATTTTCTTTTTTTTGAGATGAAGTTTCGCTCTGTTGTCCAGGCTGGAGTGCAGTGGTATGATCTCGGCTTGCTGCAAGCTCTGCCTTCTGGGTTCACGCCATTCTCCTGCCTCAGCCTCCCGAGTAGCTGTATCTACAGGCTCCCGCCACCACGCCTGGCTAATTTTTTGTATTTTTAGTAGAGATGGGGTTTCACCGTGTTAGCCAGGATGGTCTCGATCTCCTGACCTCATGATCCGCCCACCTGGGCCTTCCAAAGTGCTGGGATTACAGGCATAAGCCACTGCGCTTAGCCAGGAATTTGGTTCTATTATTAATCAAGTTTACTGTGGGGAATTTTTCTTGATATCAAATAGGTCTCCACAAAATTTGCAGTAGCTTGGAGCCATGTCTCTCAACGTTAGCCATGAGGAATATTTACTCGTATGCTTTGGTACCACTTTTTGAAATGGGTTAGGGCAGGATTTCCAGAACTTCTACTTTCCAAATGTCTTTATTAATCCTCCCTTACTTGATAACCTGTTTTCTAAGCAGTGTCTGCCCTCTGAATGTTGATGGACTGGCATCAGCAATTACAGAGACCAAGCTGGGGGCATCCCCTTTGTCCCTGTTCTCCTCTGCTCCCAGCATCTGCTCAAGTCAGTACCAACATGTTGAGATCTCCGCTGTGGCAACTGCAGGGCACTGAATGGTGGACTCTCCATCTGGGAGTCTCAGTTGCTAGGTCTCGTCCCTTCCAGCCACCTGCTCTAATTGTGATGACTTGGGCTCTCTGCATGGTTGGGGGACTCACTGGGATCTCGTGAAACTGATGACCGCAGCCCTGCCCACCCTAAGACCAGATGCTCTTCATCCTGAGGATGTCTCTGTCTGAGAGCACTTGGATGCAAAGCCACAACCCTGGGCAGCCCACCCTAGGCAAACAGTGCTATTTAAGTACCTACAGAATATCTTTGATTTTGCCTCTGGGTCTGCAAGGCCTAAAATATTTACTATCTGGCCCTTTACAGAAAACATTTGCCAACCTCTGCTTTACATCTGCACTGTTCATTATGGTAACCACTAGCCACATGTGGCTTTTGAGCACTTGAAATGTGACTAGTCCAAAATGAGATGTGCTTTGTGTATACTTAAACATGCTGGAATTTGAAGGCTTGGTACCAAAAACCCATAAAGGAGCTCAATAAATTTTTTATTTGATTGCATGTTGAATGAATATTTTGGATATACTGGGTGAAATAAAATGTATTATTAAAGTTAATTTTACTTATTTCTCTTTACTTCTTTTTCATGTGGCCACTAGCAAATTTAAAATTACATGCATGGCTTGCGTTTGTGGTGCGTATTATATTTCTGTTGTCCAGTGCTGATCTATATGGTAGCGTCCAAGTTTATTGTCTACAGAGTTCTTTTTTCATGGAGCCTCTTGAATAAACCGAACTCGTTTTTCCTTCTTCTTCTTTTTTTTGTTTTAGACGGCGTCTCATGCTGTTGGGCAGGCTGGAGTATAGTGGCGCGATCTTGGCTCACTGCAACCTCTGCCTCCCGGGTTCAAGTGATTCTCCTGCCTTAGTCTCCCAAGTAGCTGGGATTACAGGCACCCCACCAGGCTAATTTTTGTATTTTTAGTAGAGATGGGGTTTTGCCATGTTGGCTCAGCTGGTCCTGAGCTCTTGGCCTCAAGTGATCCACCCGCCTCAGCCTCCCAAAGTGCTGGGATTACAGGCATGAGCCACTGCACCTGGCCTCGTTTTTCTTGTGGTGCAAGTTTAGCAAACATGATTGATCCCCAAGCATGTTTTAGGTTGGGGTTTGTGTTTTTTTGACACCTAAGCTATAATTTAATTGATGTAAACTCTTACCTTTAAATAATGATTATACTTTCCTTTGTGTTTTCTAAATATAGATATGTTTATTACGCTGTTTTATTTTAAATCAGGTATTCCTTTGTTATTCTTCTATCATATGTGTTCTTAAAAATCTATGAGGTATACATTTTCTGTGATGTAAAAATTATGACCTTATCATGTCTAATCTTTGATCCAGCAACTCTACTTCTAGGATTATGTCCTAAGGAAACACTTGGATAAATGTGCAAAGGTGTGTGTATAATAAGTAGGCTCATTAGAGTGTTGTCAATAATGAAAAATTGAATACAACCTCAATGCCCAACTATAAAGATTGATTACTTAAATTATGGATTATCTACATAATTGTATTTTCAATGTAAATGATAGCAATGAGTTATTAGAGAGTCTCTATAGAGGATCAGTATTTTAAAGAGAAGTATATGAATTTATACTTTTAAGAGTTCTGAACGAGGCCAGTGTAATGGCTTATGCCTGTTATCCCAGCACTTTGGGAGGCGAAGGTGAGTGGATCACTTGAGTTCTGGAGTTCGAGACCAACCTGGGCAACATAGTGAGACCCCATCGCTACAAAAAATACAAAATTATTAGCCAGATGTGGTGACAGGTGCCTGTAGTCCCAGCTACTTGGGAGGCTGAGGTGAGAGGATGACTTGAGCCTGAGAGGCAGAGATTGCAGTGAGCAGAGATCATGCCACTGCACTCTAGCCTGGGCAACAAGGTGAGACCCTGTCTCAAAAACAATAACAAAAACAATAACAACAACAGCAGAAGTTCTGAATGAAACATATTCTGACTGTTCATACTGATTCTCTTTGATAGGGAAGTTTGGGGTTAATTTTTTTCATGCTTATTTATATGGTTTATTTTTCTGTAGTAGACTTGTATATCTTATATAATTAAAATAATTATTCAGCCATTTAGTAAATGATACATGATGCAGCTACATAAAAAGTTCAAAATTCTAAGTGAAAATATTTTTGTGGCATGAGAATTTATACAAGTCTATTTTATTGTCACATAATGAAGGATGTTAGATAAAGAGCATTATCCCCAGAGATTAGTCACATGTTGCAAACAAATTGTTTTGGTAGTAAAGTAAGGAGTAAAGAAATGTGTACTCTCTAAAAGATAAAGTTCTTATTTAAACACCTTCTGAGGTCTAACCTGGATTCTCTGTTTCGCTGCAGTTGTGATCGCCAGTGACTTTTCCACTAAAATAATTTCCTGAATATTTAAGTGCTTCATGGCTAGTTATTTTTAAGTGACCCAGCACAGGAAGGATGTGGAGGGGGTGGAGTATTATGGGAACTCCTGCCAGTTTGTGGAAAAACTGAAAGTGAACTAAGGCCACCAAAAGGAGTCTGGAGAGAGTGTTAGGTATGAAGCAAAGATTTTTATTTTTGAAGATAAATATAGAGTGTGTGCTTGACTCCAGTAGGTCTTTAGGTGTGTGTGTGTATGTGTGTGTATGTGTGTGTGTGTGGGTATGCATTTTGTTTGTTTCCATGGTGAAATTCAATGCGAAGAGTCAGTTTAATAGTTGAAACTTCAAAAGGTAAGAAAATGGTTTTTGTTATAGTAGTTAACAGGTGAGCCCTAGCTAGCAAGCAGACCTCTACCACTGGGATTTACCTTTCACATTCACAATATTAAATACAACTTTACAGATGCCATCGCATAGTCTATATCTGAAACTGTATGTTTTGGGAAATTTAAGTATAGCTTCAGCTAAGTTAATGGGAAACGTCACTGGCAATATGCACATTGTTTAAAAAATTGGTCATAAATCTTTTAGATCATGAAGACATTCACGGAGTTAAATGCTACCTTCTCAGTCCCAACCAAGCACTCTGAAAGTCTCCTTTGCACATCCACTGCCTCACACACAGCTCTTACAGCACTGGGATATTGTTGGTTATTGTCTGTGTATCTGTCTGTCTTTTATTCAACTCTGAACTCCTTAGAACTCTTACTTGTTTTTGTATTTCTAACTACCAGTACAGGTATGTAGTTAGTTTCACATAGTCAATGTTTACTGAAACAAGGAAAGTAGGACAGGGGCATTCTGTGTGGTAAAATTTTTAATTAGTCTCTGTATTCAAAAGGCTGTAGTCTGAATAATCTGAATTGCTCCATAGTGGATGTCTTGGGGACATAAGGAAATGCGACAGTCTCTAACTTGGAGTTTAAGCTACGTGTTGCAAGGAGAAATCCACCACTCATACCTGTTAAGGTTCATCTTTTCATCTTACTCATCACTGCTTGAATTCAAACCTTTATATTACCTCAGTTGAACTGCCAGGTGACCTCCACACCTCCTATCCAATTCGTTCTCCACACTGCCATTGCACCGGTTTCTCTAAATTGGTCGGATCATATTATTTTCCTGCTTAATATCTGCTGTTGGCTTCTTGTAACTGCTAGATAATCCACCCTCTTTCCAGAACGTTGGAGCCCTGGGAGGTCTGGCCCCTCTCCTCACACTACCCCCATATCTGGGCCCCAGTGACGTCATATGAAGCTACTCATCACTGTTGAACAGGCTGTGTGCATTGCTGTTTTCTTTGCTTGACATGCCCTCCAGCTTTCTCCTTCTGCCAGATGAACTCCTTTTCTATAGAAGACCAGCTCTCTGACCCTCTAGGAAGTTTGCCACACCTTGCCAGTGGTCTCTACATAGTACTTACCAACTCTTTGATTTACAATGACCTTATGGGTCTGGCCTTTGCTTCTGGACTTTTTCTTTAAATTCCCATTGTTCAGCTACAATGCTCAAGAGGTGGGAACTTCCATTTGTTGAGCACTGACTGTGTGCCAGGCACTGTGATAGACTTGGTTCCCACTGGATTAAAAAGTCCTTGTGGGTAAGAACCACAGTTTACCCTAGGCTAAGCATTCAGTCGAGTGAGAGCTCTTTAAATAAAATGCATTGGTTGAGTGTAGACCTCCTCATCATCATTTAAAATAGACAAGTAGTTCAGTCATTTGAATTCAACACTAATTTTATTTCAGCTTCATGAGAAGACAGTTTTTGGAAATAAGTGCTGGGTGATTTGTAGTGACATCACTTATTTACTCTGCTAGTTTGTTTTTGGACACATGATGCGTGCTTGTGGGAGGGCAGACGAGGGAGGGAGCGCAGGGAGCTGACTTCACTTAATACTCAGAAAGTTGCTCTGGAACACTGGGAAAAGAGGGGATAAAGTCAGAATAGTGATGAGCGTACAACGTAGATTCTTCGTTAAGGAAAACCACTGTGAAATAGCTCATCACAGTTTCATACAACTTGAAATACTTCGTGACATACATTCTATTCTCCAGCTGCCACCTCCATGTCTCCTGTTCCTTTTTGTCTCTGTTTTTGATCATGGTGTGAAATTCTCTTCTCCCATCACTCTCTAATCCAAGCATTATTTTCTTAGAAAGCTACTTAGAGATCACCTCCACAACACTTCCTATTATATCTGTCATCCTTCTCTTTGTTTCATTTATGCCACATTATCATCTCAACTCATATGCAGTTTTGAAATAAATGTGCGTGTGTGTGTGTATGTGTGTGTGTAGTCTTCTTCTTCTTTAAGACAGAGCCTTGCTCTCACACCCAGGCTGGAGTGCGGTGGCATGATCTTGGCTCATTGCAACCTCCACCTCCTGGGCTCAATCAGTTTTCCAACCTCAGCCTCTCAAGCAGTTGGGACTACAGGCTCATGCCACCACACCCGGCTAATTTTTATATTTTTTGTAGAGACAAGGTTTCACCATGTTGCCCAGGCTGTTCTCAAACTTGTGGGCCGAAGTGATCCCCATGCCTCGGCCTCCCAAAGTGCTGGGATTACAGGGATGAGCCACCACACCCAGCCTATCATCTCTTTAATTAGTCTGTAAAGTCCTTTGAGCCAAGGACTATGTCTTATTTTTCTTTTAAGTTACCTAGAGTTCTTAGTACCATTCTATGAAGGTTGTTAATAAATGTTAAAGTCTTGCTGAATTAAATCATTGTTAAGTGTTTAAAGTCTTAATTGATGTATATAGTCCAGGTCCTGGTGGATACTTTCTGCACTTCTCTGGCAATTGCTACTTTTTTTTTTTTTTTTGAGACGGAATCTCGCTCTGTCGCCCAGGCTGGAGTGCAGTGGCGGGATCTCAGCTCACTGCAAGCTCCGCCTTCCGGGTTTACGCCATTCTCCTGCCTCAGCCTCCCGAGTAGCTGGGACTACAGGTGCCCGCCACCTCGCCCGGCTAGTTTTTTGTATTTTTTAGTAGAGACGGGGTTTCACCGTGTTAGCCAGGATGGTCTCGATCTCCTGACCTCGTGATCTGCCTGTCTCGGCCTCCCAAAGTGCTGGGATTACGGGCTTGAGCCACCGCACCTGGCCTGTCAATTGCTACTTAATAGCAATTGAGAGAGCCACATACTGTCTGCTTTGGGGTGCTGACTTTGCCACATATTAGCAGTCTAACCTTTCTGTGCTTCTGCTTTCATCTCTTAAAGAGGCAGAAGTAACATCTCCTCATAGGATTGATTCAGGGATAATGTTAGAAGGCATTTGTAAATATTGCTTAACAAACCTTCCTTAAAAATGTTGTAATGTTGCTTAATAATGTCTGGCACATAACAGATGGTTGATAAATATTAGCCATTATGTATAGTTTGTACATACAAGCAGAAAAAAAAGCATAACAAAATAGGCATAGTTTGGACATACATAATTTACCCTAATGATTGTAAATTTTACTTTTGAAATTGCAGAAATTAAAAAATTAAAGTGACATTGAGCATCAGAAAGTTGAGCATTGTAACTGATTTTTTTTTTTTTTTTTTAGATAGAGTCTTGCTCTGTCACCCAGGCTGGAGTGTAGTGGTGCAATCTTTGGCTCACTGCAACCTCCACCTCTGGGATTCAAATGATTCTCATGCCTCAGCCTCCTGAGTAGCTGGAATTATAGGCATCACGCCTGGCTAATTTTTATATTTTTAGTGGAGATGGCGTCTCTCCACGTTGGCCAGGCTGGTCTCGAACTCCTGACATCAAGTGATCCACCCGCGTCTGTCTCCCAAAGTGCTGGGATTACAGGCATGAGCCACTGTGCCTGGCCATATAATTGATATTTTTTAAAAGAAAGCACTCCTTTACTGTGTGTTGATATTCAAAATCAGATTAAGTTACTCTAAATCAGATGAAGTCAGTTGTATAAAGCCTTACCTAAGGATACCAGATGTTAAAAGAATTGATCCAAACATACTTATGAAAATGTTATTCATGATTTTGCTCATTTCTGTGTAGCTACTGTTTTTTGTTTAGACATTCTACTATAATGGGGGATGCTTACAGACTCCTTTGTGTGGAATTCTGTGTTGGAGCAACCTTTATCATCAGAACAACTAATAATGTTGTTGCAGACTTTGGCACTATTACTGTAGAGTGAAAAAATGTTTTCATAAAGTGCCACATTGTGTTAGTAAATGAGATCTGGAAGATGGAGATGGACTCTGAACAGAGAGGGAGCTAGCCTGCTCTCCTCACATGCCGAAATGAAATGTTCCATTTTGAAGCCTGGCTTCATTATATTCTTGGATTTTGAAACGTATACTGTTCTGGTCATTGTAACACAGTGTAGTTCTGCTGTAGTTAATCATGCTATCAGTCAACTTGTAAAACTCAATATAATTATTTTGTTGTAAAATACAATTATAATAAAAGTTATAATGAGATGAGAGGGATGGTGAGCCCTTGGAGAGCTATTTCCTCACTTCAGACCACTATTGTTTGTCTGGATTGTTTATTGGACTCGAGAATTCTCTGCTCATGTCCTCTGTGTTCCCCTTTTCCCCACCTACCTTACAGGCTGCCAAGGTGGGGAGGGCAGATGCCTTTGTGTATAAAGGCTGCATACATGTTTTTGCTGGGGACAAGTGGGAGCTGTGTCCCCTGGAGAAAGTAGGGTCATTTTCTGAGAATTTAGAACACAGGCTGTTTGCTTAGCCCAGTGCTCTGTCACCTAAAGGAAAGACCTCTTACTTATTTGACTGCCAGATGTTTTTTGTAATTTTCTTTTTCTGCCCTGCTGGAGCACCACTGATTAAATTGCACAAAGGCACCAATGTGTTGTTTAGTGGTGGCTTGATTTCCAGGTTCTGTAGGAAATAGGTCAGCTTCCCTCGTGCCCAATTTCATATCCAACCCAGAGCCAATACTTGGAATCCTGAGGATTTTCCAAACACTCTTATCATCCTCTTGCCAGTGAAAGGAGTCGGGAGGGGGCTCCAGGAAGAAGTCATCTAGACCCCCATTGCTAAGCCAAAAACGTTCTCGTGTTGGAGCTTCTTATCTGTTAGGCGCATTTTCCCTTCTCTAGCTGGCTTCTATTAGGAGCTCTTCGCGGCAGGAGCCCTGTTATGGTGAGCAGGGCTGTGGTCCACACCTTTACTGCCTCACCCCAGTGCCCCACTGGACTCCTGTTTAGTGTCATCCTTTTGTACTTCCAGGCTAGGTTTTTCCTTCCCATGGGTTGAATCGCTGGCTGGCTGGTATCTTTCACATTCTTGTGGTTTCTAAACTCTAGTGGGAATTCCTTGGTATAAATCTGGGAATGAGCACAGGTAAGGACAGTGAGTTCAAATGTCCATTGTACACTAGAAGTGCTAACTGTTCTAGTACATGGAGGTTCACAAAAGGTGAGCTGCATAGCTCAGGTTAGTGATAGTGCTTTTGTGGGTCATAGAAGTTTGTCAGTTTGTAGGTCGTAGGAGTTTGTCAATTAGACTAGAGCAGGAAAGTTATTTAACTTGAGAAATGGCATAATCTCATTTTTCATGTTGCTGTAGATGTCTGGGACCCATTTTTTTTTGTCAGCACTTCTTAATTTTATATGTTCACTGACAGAATATCTGAACTTCAGGTACCTTAGAGCAAGGCCTCTCAAACCTTACAAAGATCTGCAAATTCCCTGGAGGCATTGTAAAATGCAAACTCGGGCCAGGTGTGGTGACTCACATCTGTGATCCCAGCACTTTGTAATGCCAGCAATTCAGGAGGCCAAGGCAGGCAGATTGCTTAAGCCCAGGAGGTTGAGACCAGCCTGGGCAACATGGGGAAACCGCATCTCTACAAAAAAGTGTGTGTGTGTGTTGGGGGACCTGAGGTGGGAGGATTATTTGAGCCCCGGAGGTGGACATTGCAGTGAGTGGAGATGGTGCCACTGCACTCCAACCTAAGTGACAGATGAGACCTTGTCTTTCAATCAATCAATAAATAAATAACAGAATCTCAGGCAGGACCTGAGAGTCTGCATTCCTAACAAGGTCCAGGAAGACCTTATCAGCCTTCTCTCACTCAACAGGACTTTGACTTTTCCACATTTTTCCAGTTTTACCCCAAAGTCCCACCTTACACACCCATTTTTATTTTGTTTTATTTTATTACTAGAGCCATCTCTAGTGTGCCTGTTTGCTTTAACATCAATGAAATGTATATTGATGTACATTTTTAAAAAACCTTCTGAACTATTGAATGCATTTCCAAGATAATATATACAAAAAGTAGTTGCTCTTATTTTAAAAACGTTTTTCTCTTTAAGTTATGTAGCCATGTTCCAATTTTACAGAAATGCGTTTTTGAGCAGCTGTAGTTTACATAAACCCTTTGCCAGAGACAGCGGCTTTTAACCTAACAACACTGATGTGAATTCTGGAGGCAAAAGGCCCTTAGATAAGTAAGTGCTGCTGTGGCAGGTGAATTTAAAATGTAGGGAGACTGCATGGACAAGGGAATAATGACTCTTTGGATGAGATGTCCTGGGAAGAAATTCCCATTAGGAAGATTGTAATGCACACGGGCTTCATATCGATGCCTGCTGTATCTGTTCCAACCTCTCCTGGCTCTGTGATGCCCCACCTCCACCCCCATCCTGGACCAGAGAAGGCCCCAGTGCCTCAGTTGAATTTCCTTTTAATATACACAATATCAGTCTTTTTTTTTTTTTTTTGAGATGGAGTTTTGCTCTTGTCGCCCAGACTGGAGTGCAGTGATACCATCTCGGCTCACTGCAACCTCCACCTCCCAGGTTCAAGCAATTCTCCTGCCTCAGCCTCCCGAGTAGCTGGGATTACAGGTGCCCGCCACCATGCCTGGCTAATTTTTGTATTTTTAGCAGAGATGGGGTTTCATCATATTGGTCAGGCTGATCTCGAACTCCTGACCTCAGGTGATCCGCTCGCCTTGGCCTCTCAAAGTGCTGGGATTACAGGAGTGAGTTACCACACCTGGCCCAGAATATCACTCTTCTTTCTGTTACATGCACACAGAGACACACACACACACACACACACACACACAGAGAGAGAGAGAGAGAGACAGAGAGAGAGATAGAGACAAGAGAGAGGAGAGAGGCTCTAAGAGACCAAGACTCTCAGGAAAGCCAGGACTGTCCTTGGTAGGACCCTGTCTCTTAAGGTCTAAATGCTCCCTTTAGTGTTGAGACTGCAGGAGAAAATTGTCTCCCCTATCCCACTCAGGGGCATCAGTGGCCTTCACATCTCCATGCCTGCAGGGAATTGACTTTTTTGAGGGTTTCTGCAAGTTTACTCAATGTAGTGTAGCATGTATTCCACCTTTATTTCTGGTTAATAAAGTGGAAAATGAGAGTTCTAATTTGCAGAAGAGAATAGGAGGGAGATACAACCAGGTTCTTGCTTGTGAAAGAGGGAAGAAACTCTCTGACAAACAGAAAACAGTTGGTTCCAGGATAAGCCTCAGGGTAAGTTATAAAAGTTCTCATTCCCATTTGAGCTTGTTTATTGTTTTAATGGAGTAAATATAGATAAAGCTTCATGAGGAAAGATACATGTCACTATTTTCAGTCTTTTTTGAAAGTTCATTCTGAATTTATCCCTGCCTCATTTCAAATGGATTTGATACAGCCCACAAAGATACACCTACAAAGATTAAAAAATAAAACAAAATACACAAAGAGATGAGGTGGAAAGAAAAGAAGCAGAGAGTATGGTAAGCACATGAAACATTTTCTAGAAGATGCTATTTACTTGTTAGAAGTGAGGTACAAATTCGGCCAAGAGCTTCCAGGCTCCTTGAGTCAGTGATAGGATTCGTAATGTTGAAAAGATTAACGTGAAACCATTTTTTCCTGGGCTGAGACGTGAAAGAAACACCTTATAAAAGGAATCCTGTGTGTGTTTTGAACTGTGCTCTCAGCAACATTACTGAAATAAATAGTACAGTGTTTTGTGGGGTCATTTTTCAATCTGTCCCTTGCTAGAGGTTGATGGCATAATGCCTATGCATAATTTAGTGAAGTCTTTTCTATAGGGGCCCCAAATGATAAAGTCTAAGCCTACACCTCTCTGGCTGCCTCCAGGGATGAAATGACAGTGTCTGGAAATGGATGGACACCATATCCATGATACAGTCTTCTGTGAATATTAGTTTGCTCAACCAAACTATATTTTTAGAATATGTTAAGTTAAATGGAAATATTTTAGATTAATCGGTGGAACATTTGTGCCTAAAACTTTTGATAGCAGAAAGTCAACAACTTTAATTTCAGGGCAAGTATATACAAAATAGAGTAAATCCAGTGGCTTATACTCATCATTCCATTTCCTAATTTATGTAGTGAGAGCATTTAAATGTTTCATCCAGGTCCTTTTTGTCTCCAAAGCCCTCTGTAGTAACCAGGATCTTGGCAAGAAAGAGCTGACATTCTCAAACTGGGTAATTGAGGCACGTTCAATAAAGAGACGATTTATCAAGGGAGGGCAGAGCTTTGGGAACCAGTAAGGCCTAGTGCAGTGCCTGTGGCTGGCTAGAGCAGGGAGCCATTCTCACCTGTAGGCCTGAAGGCAAGAGGGAAAGGAGTGGTTATGGAAGTTAGAGATTAGCTTTAAGGAATTATTTGACAAAAGCCATAGAGGGGTGCAACCAATCGTGGTAGGGAGTTGAGTTGGAGAGATGGCTACCTCAGTTTCACCCCTTTCCCCTCTCATCTCCTAACGGTGGCCCCTGTGGGTCAAATCCAGCAGGAAGCCAAAGGGTTTCCATGTACCTCAGCCTCCAGGGGCACAAATGGGGTGAAGAGGAGTGGAGAGGGTGGAGGGGCAAGTGGAAGAGCCCTAGCACTTTCCATAACTTCATATTTCTAAACAAATGCTTTGAGTCTTTCCTCAAGGTAAGGAAATTCTGCCTTCCTGTCAGCTTGAGGAGGGCCCTTATCTCTGTGGTTATCAGTGTGGCTCCAGGGCCCCCTGGGAAGTGCACTTTAAGAAGGGGTAGTAGTAGGTCAAAGCAATGATCAAACTCTACAGTGCTGAAGAAATCAAACAGAAAGGACCAGCTGATCTGGTCCTTTGAAGAATCTTTGTCAGATTTCTTCAAGTCTTTGTTGTCCTAGTCCAAATAAAATCTGTAAGAAGATAGTTTTCAGGCTGGAGGGTAAAAATAAAACCTTCATAAAATTTCATTTGCTGCTTTCATCTTTCTAGCGTTGGAGAAAGCTCCCCATTTTCTGATCCATACATCTCACAGATATGCAATAATATGGTATTGTGGACTCTCCTGTGTGACTGCCTCTACTGTGAAGAACCCCCTCTGAGCTGGTATTCACTGATGTGAGCGCTTGAAGCAACATTGCCTATGCCACAAAAACATGATTTGAAATTAAGCATGGGTATGCACTCTCTTGAGGGAATTACAGTGGATTTTCTCCATGCTTTTCAAACCATTAGTGCAGTTTTCAAAAAGTTTGATTGGGGTAGAGTTTATAGACAAGAAAATTTATCCATTTTAAGTGCCCATCTCCATGAATTTGGGCACACATATACAGTTGTGTAATTACCACCAAAATTAACATATAGATTATTTTTTTCACCTCCAAAAGTTTACTTAGGCCCCTTTGTGGTCATTCTCTCCCTAACTCCAACTCTAAGCAATCCGTGATCTGACTTTTGTCACTTTAGTTAGAATTTCATATAAATGGAATTTCATGTGTGTATATATATGTGTGTGTATATATATACACATATATGTGAGATACGTGATATTCATATTCTAGAACCAGCCTTTATACATGGTAACAATATTTATTCAAGTATATACACATGGTAAAAATGACCTGGGTAGTATAAGAGGATTTAAAATAAAAAGATGAGTCTGCCATACCCCACTCTTTCTCATTTCTAATCCCACTTCTCAGAGCCAACAGCATGAGGTAACCTTTAGTTCCTCTGGAAGTTTTAATTAATATACAAATCATTGTTTCTTTCCCTTCCTTTCATTTTCCTTTTTTTTTTTTGGTGACACAGAGTCTCACTTTGTCCTGTCACCAAGTCTGGAGTGCAGTGGTGCATTCTCGGCTCACTGTAACCTCCACCTCCTGGGTTCAAGCGATTCTCATGCCTCAGCCTCCCAAGTAGCTGGGACCACAGGCATGAGCCACCATACGCTAATTTTCATCTTTTTAGTAGAGATGGGGTTTAACCATGTTGGCCAGGCTGGTCTCAAACTCCTGGCCTCAAGTGATCCGCCCACCTCAGCCTCTCAAAGTTGTTTTACTTCTTTGGTGAATGTATTTATAGGCTTAGTAAAGCAAAGTCAGGAAATTTCCTTTTTCCAGCAAAAACATGAAATTTAAAAGCATGAGGCACATGATAAAAATTAGCTGGCAATAAAAATTTTACAACTAAAGTCTCTTTATTTGGCAATTAACTGAGTCAGAACATTTTCAGCCAATATTACAGAAACAAAACTTTCAGGGGACTATTTATGAACTTGAGGCTACTTTCTTCGCACTTTTATAAACAATCATCTTTGAGATGACTGTGGTTTTCCCTCTAGAATAAGGAGTTGCAGATGCAAACAGGATGTCTTAGCAATTTACCTTCTCGAAGGCTTCTTGGAAGTTGTAGGATTTGACTTCATCATCTAGCATATGGCGTCCAGTTTGCAGGTCCACCCTCTCCATGAACACTGCAAATTAGAACGTCTTCACTAAGCAGAGGGCTTCTTTGATGCTCAAGGATACTACTAATAGATTTGCCAGTGCTTGAGGACCTCACTTAAGGTGAGTACAAGGAGACTTCTTAATACAGAAACAGACCCCTCTTACAGCAACCACAGTTTCAAGAGATTTGTTTAATTCAATCTAGCAACAACAACAACAACAAAGTGTGATCTTAATGAAGCTCAAACAACTATTTGTCTTTCTTGGTGTACTTATCTAGGCAAGTTGGCTAAAATGAGAATTCACTGAAACAGCAATAGCTTCACAGTTCACATCAGGAAAAGTACTGGTTTGTCACAAAATGAAATAGTTTCAGTAGTTCATATAAAAGTGAAATGTAAAACATGGAAGGAAATCAGCGAATATTTATCTTTAAAGTTGTTAAGACTTTGGGCTCTCCATTGACAACAGCTGCATCTTTAAAATAGGAAGATGAGTGACATTAGGAACACAGGGTAGGAACTGGTGCCAAAGGAGGGCATTGAGTGACCAGAACCTGAGGACATTGTGTTTGCTGAACACACTTTCTTCCTGAAGCGGAAATGTCTGGGTGTTCACATGTTGTGTGGCTGGAGTAACCTTCCCCCACTGGTTACCATCTTCCCAGTTTATAACTTTTAATAATACTTGTAAATTTCTATTTCCTGTTTCATCCTGTTTCAACAGTACCTTTTGATTCTCTACTTTCTGCCCTACCTCTTCCTTTCTTCCTCCCACCTTTACTGTGAGACTATAATGTTTGATACCATACATTCTGAGATTTAAATGGTCATCTGGGCTTTACATGTAGGTTGATTCTTGAAAGATAAAAGCTGAAAATAGGTTTTGTTTCAGCAGATAGGGGTATACTCTGATTGCTTTCCTTCTCTGTGGTTCCTACACCACAGCTTCTTTAATAAATGAGTTTAAATATATTCTCTTTCCAGTGTGCTCACTGCATCGTGCCACATTTTAGCAGACTTCCTATTTGCACTTGACTTTCTTTTACATTTTCCCCTTCCTGGAGTTTCTTACTGACTTTCATTTTTCTCTTTGGAAGACACATAGAATGCCTTCTGCTGTGCCTTCTACGCCCACACTCCACCCTTTTTCACCCTGCTCTGCCTGTGTAAGTTGCATCAGCAGACAGCCAGGCTTGGGGGCTTCTGGCTGGGTTCAGCCAACAAGGAGCCAGGTAGGTGATGAGCAGGAGTGGGGAGAGTTAGCTCGGGGTTCATTCTGCTGTGAGATTGCCTCCGTTTGGCTGTGTACATCTGCTGAAAATTACTTTCCCTCTCAAGATAACTTTTTTTCTTTTTTTAATGGACCCTTGACCTTTTTCACTTGGGTAAAATACTCTGTTGGTCCCTGGGGCTTGGAGGAGTGATAGTTCCACTTTTGCTATCCCCCTGTTATTGCACTATCTCTTTTTCTTTTTCTCATATTTTAGCAAATAGACCCCAAATTATCCTAATCTGAGGGTGCCACTGGTTTCCTGTTGGGATTTTGACTGATGCAATGGCGTAGGAGGAGGAAGCAAGATATATTTAGAGATCAGAGTTTGTTCACCCATTCCTATTTAAGATGGAAGAACCAAGAGGGCTGGCGGGTCTCACTGTACTTGGCTGGGAGGATCTTCACTTTATGGGGATCAGATGGGGAGCCCTCTATCCGACACTACATCTCACCCCGAGAGACCCCTCTCTCCTTAACCATTTTTTATTTTTATTTTTTGATTTTAGAGAAAGGGTCTTGCTCTATTGCCCAGGTTGGTTAGAGTGCAGTACTGTGATCATAGCTCACTGTAGCCTCAACCTCCTGGGCTCAGGCAATTCTTCCACCTCAATCTCCTGAGTAGCTAGGACTATGGGTGTGTGCCACCATGCCTGGCTATTTTTTAAATTTTTTGTAGAGATGGGGTCTTGCTGTGTTGCTCAGGCTGGTCTTGAACTTCTGGGCCCAAGCAGTCCTCCTACCTGGGTCTCCCAGAATGCTGGGATTACAGGTGTGAGCCAACCATACCAGGCCAAAATGGTAACAGTCTTGATTCTGGGTGTGGGTGGAAGGGGGTGTGGGTTTTATATCCATGACGTCTGCTTCAGTTCTCCTTAGTTTAATTTCTTTAATGAAGAGCTTTCTGTGTTTTTTATTTTGTTTTGCTTTTTGTTTGAGCCTGCTGATAAACTGCTTAAGCTTTGTGCCTTGGGGCAGGAAAAGCAGAGAGGAGTTGGTTTCATAACACACTAACCCACCTACCCCACTAAATTTTAGCAGTTTAAAACATCAATCACTTTATTATGTTTACAGATTCTGTGGGTTAGGAATTCAGAAAGGGCATGATGGGGAGGTCTCTTCTGTGTTCCATGGTATCTAGGACCTCTGCTGGGATGGCTGGGGCTGGAGTAGCTGGACTGGGAATGGCCAGGATTGCAACAGCTGAGGCTGGTACTGCAGGAGACCAGGGCATATTTCAGTCCTTATCTCAACCGCATAAGACAGACAATCCCAGAGCAGTTGTTTATAGACCCCGCCCACGGAAGGCATTCCTTTCCCAGGGTCTTTATTAATATTCCTTGCTAGGAAAAGAATTTAGCTATGTCTTCCCTACTTGCATGTCCGTTTATAGGCTCTCTGCAAGAAGAAAAATATGACTCTATTCTGCCCAACCCTGCAGGCAGTCAGATCTTATGGTTGTCTTCCCTTGTTCCCTAAAATCGCTGTTATTCTGTCCTTTTTCAAGGTGCACTGATTTCATATTGTTCAAACACAGATGTTTTACAATCAGTTAGTACAGTTAACACAATAATGGTCCTGAGCTGATGTACATCCTCAGCTTACGAAGGTAACAGGATTAAGAGATTAAAGACAGGCATAAGAAATTATAAAAGTATTAATTTTGGGAACTGATAAATGTCCATATTAAAATGAAATCTTCACAATTTATGTTCAGAGATTGAAGTAAAGGCAGGAATAAGAAATTATAAAAGTATTATTTGGGAACTAATATATGT
Organism: Colobus angolensis palliatus; assembly: GCF_000951035.1. Classification (NCBI taxonomy): domain Eukaryota; kingdom Metazoa; phylum Chordata; class Mammalia; order Primates; family Cercopithecidae; genus Colobus; species Colobus angolensis. The sequence continues at coordinate 3,302,490 of NW_012114422.1, forward strand.
CCATATTGAAATGACATCTTCACAATTTATGTTTAGAGATTGAAGCAAAGGCATGCATAAGAAATTATAAAAGTATTATTTGGGAACTAATATATGTCCATATTAAAATGAAATCTTCACAATTTATGTTCCTCTGCTGTGGCTCCTGCCGGTCTCTCTATTCAGGGTCCCTGACTTCCTACAACATTCTTGGTTCACATTCTGGTACCTGGGCTGGGGTGGCTGAAGGAAGGACTTGCATATGGAGCCCTAAGACTGTGTAAGCAGCCCACCTGCCCTGCAGATGCCAGGCTGGAGAGACCACATATCCATGCTTTCCTTTAAGTCCCAACTGAGCCATGACCTCAGTCTGCAACGGAGGCTTGCTCTTGTCACAAGGCTGGAGAACAGTGGTGCGATCTTGGCTCACTCCAACCTCCACCTCCTGGGTTCAAGCAATTTTTCTGCCTCAGTCTCCCGAGTAGTTAGGATTACAGGTGCCCACCACCATGCCTGGCTAAATTTTATATGTTTTAGTAGAGACAGGGTTTCACCATGTTGGCCAGGCAGGTCTCAAACTCCTGACCTCAGGTGATCCAGCCACCTCGGCCTCCCAAAGTAATGGGATTACCGGCAAGAGCCAGTGTCTCCTACATTTGAACAACTTATTTCAAAACAATGCTGTTAGTAAATGAGGCTCTTGTACTAAGTCATTAACAATAATTTATGATTTTTTTTTTCCTTAGTAAAAGTTAATGTGTCAAGAGCATATCTGACTTTACCCAATGCTGGTGTTTTTCAAGGCATAAGACTGCTCTGATAGCATGGGACTGGTGTTTGAATACAGAGAGTTTCACAGGGTGCATTACCTTGGTTATGTCCTATGCATCTCTACACATCAGCCACTTTAGCAAAGAAAGGCTCTATTCAATCTGGATTTCTTCAGCATGATACACAAAATACAGAACAACGTGCATAACTGGACGTAGCAGCTAGCTGCTGAATCTAGCCTTCGTCACTCTGGACACATGTTCTTAAAAAATAAGAATCTGTTAGGAGAATGGTGAATTGTTGCATTGCCAAGTTATGCACCAGTGAAGGCAATCTCAATTGCTTAATATATTTCCTCATTTACTGTTTAGATTGGGCATGTCTACCAGACCCTAGGATGCATGCAGTCTTAGTTAAGAAGTTAAGAAGTACTGGTCTAAGAAGATGAAGCTGATATTTGGATCCTACACAGATTTGTTTTCTGTTGTTCTTCATGTCTTCACTCCTGGGAAATACAATTACTTCCCAGACAGTAGCCTTCCAGCAGCAGTCTTTTTTATTAGATTTACGAATGAAGCTAGTCTTGATTAGATGGGTTTTCTCTAAGATAATTTTAATCAAGGATAAAGTACTAGGAGCTAATGAGGGTTTTGAGTGGTGAGTTGCCTTTATTAGGCTTCTTTGCTGTCTGAGTTTGGGTTCATGACAGGCTTGTGTTCCTGAGGACCCCGTAGACTTCCGGTGCACTATTTGAAATCCTTGCACAATGCGTCTCTGCATTCTTGGCAGGCTTTATCCTTTTTGTACATGAGCATGTCTGTTTTCACGGCCATTCTGGGCCTCAGATCTCGTGATTTTTCCCTTGGGAACATGAAGATATTTCTTGACACTCTGAGAATCAAGTGTTCCCCCCATTTTTGAGCATGGATCCTATTCCTGGGCTGTTGAAAGGATATGATGTGAGTGTTTGATGCCCAAAGAGCCTTCCCACAGTCATCTACACATACTGTTCTCCTCTTGTGAAAACCCAGAGCAACATTTTTGAGATAATTGTACCCTGACTTGTATTTATTTACTTATTTTCTTGCCTCTGTTCTGCTGTAGGATTATAACCTCCTTGAGGGCTGCAAGGAGGAATTTCTCATCTTGATAGACAAACAGTGCCCAGCATAGATTCTGCAATATGGTAGATACTTGGAAATCTATATTAAATATAAGGGAATTGTGGGTTTCTCCTCATCGACTGGTTTGAACAAGGTCTTTGTCTTCCATGTCCTATTGAGGGGTGACAGAATTGGTAGCTTCTAGGGGAACTGTTTATAATCTGGTCAGTTTGTCTATGAAGAGACATGTATGTGTGATAATTTGGTTATCACTGTAGTTTTTTAGCAAATGGCTTTGCAGCAGTGGTCCAGTTGGTAAAATACTGTATATATTCAGTGGTAAATCTATTTTTGAAAAGGATATCAACCAACTTTTTTTCCTTCTAGTTTTGCTTTGCTGGAGGAAGTAAAGATAGCATATTTAGCATTTAACATCCATTCCCATTTATAGAGGGAGTAGTTATCTAATCTGTCAACTTTCTTTTCAGGGCTTTTTTCTTGTCCATAATACATGTAATTATTTAGTTGCATTTTCCCTCCTGCATTTGTATGCTGGGTATTGGATTTAGTGCTTTGTTTTGATCAAAGTATTTACTAGAGTAGGTAGATGATGATTAAGATGCCATTCATTTGCTACCTGTTTTAAACGAATAATGATGAGGGATGAAAACAAAACTATAACTGAGGGATAGCCAAGGAACATCTGGGCAATAATTTGTGGTAACCTGTCCATATTTAATATTTTCTGTGACTCAGAAAACATGATCTTATCATTGTAAACAAGGGAAGGGCCTTTAATTACTACTGGGTAAATGCATCTTTGGAAGAAGTGAAAAAGAAAAAGTCATTTTTGCTGTGCCTTTATTTAGTAATGATCTAGATTTTTAAATGTTTGTATTTATTGAATATCAAGGCTGTATAAATAAGATTATTTGTCGTGCTGATCTGGAAATGTTGTAATTGAGCCATAATCTTTCAGGATATTGCAAGGTGTTATCTCACTAGGCAGAATGAGATAGAATATTTGATAATAGGGTTATTTTCCCTGACAATAAATTATTAGCATCATATTACATTTATTATGACAGGTTTAGCAGCTAGAATGGCAGAACTCCCTTTGTTCATTAGGCTGCTTATGGGGAAAAAGTGCCTTTTGATTATCTTGAAACCGCATGGAATCTGTCAGTGAGGGTTCCTTGAACTCTTTTGTTCAGTTGACATGAATTTGGTCAAAGTAATTGATTACTTGCCAGAAGAGAGTAGCTATGAAGTCTCAGTATTTTTTAATATCACAAAGAGACTATTTTTTTTTTTTTTTGAGAGAGAGAGAGAGAGTCGCGCTCTGTTGCCTAGGCTAGAGTGCAGTGGTGTGATCTCAGCTCACTGCAACCTCCACCTACCAGGTTCAAGTGATTCCTGTGCCTCAGCCTCCTGAGTAGCTGGGATTATAGGTGCACGCCACCACACCTGGCTTTTTTTTTTTTTTTTGAGATGGAGTCTCATTCTGTCACCCAGGCTGGAATGCAGTGGTGCGATCTTGGCTCACTGCAAGCTCCGCCTCCTGGGTTTCACACAGTTCCGCCTCCTGGGTTTCACACCATTCTCCTGCCCTAGCCTCCTGAGTAGCTGGGACTACAGGCACCCACCAACACGCCCAGCTAATTTTTTTTGTATTTTTAGTAGAGACAGGGTTTCACTGTGCTAGCCAGGATGGTCTCGATCTCCTGACCTCGTGATCTGCCCACCTTGGCCTCCCAAAGTGCTGGGATTACAGGCATGAACCACCGTGCCTGGCCCACTAATTTTTGTATTTTTAGTAGAGATGGAGTTTTGCCATGTTGGCCAGGCTGGTCTTGAACTCCTGGCCTCAAGTGATCCTCCTGCCTTGGCCTCCTAAAATGCTAAGATTACAGGCATGAGCCATCATGCCTGGTCAAGACAATTTTTTAAATAATGGAAAAATAAGTTGGCTTGGATTTTAAGATTTATTCATAAAAATATTAATAAAATGTTTACTTGCAAGTATAAAAATAGAAATCTGTGTAACACAGGGCCAGTGCTAAGGCTGAACTGCAGACCTAAAGAAACAGAATGTCTACTTTTTCTGCATTTTAGGAAATAGAAACCTGTATGTTTCACCCCAAACCATGGTGAGCTGAGCCTTCTGAAATGTTTACCATTGTGTTAGATCTTTGGTGAGAGTCCTGGATCACAATTAGGGGACTTTAACTAGAGAGGGGATCATTTAACTTTACATCAATGGTGCTAACAAGGGTGCTAGTCAGTTGCACATGGTACCACCCTCCTGTTTAAAAATTTCCTTCTGAAAGCAGGGTCCCTGCCCCAGAGCTGTTGTTGATATGTGAACTGGGAGTTGAATTCTGTGCCTTGTGTTTGTGTTAATATTGGCAGGCACCTCTGATCACAGCCTAAGAGCATGTAAGGTTCTCTGGAAGGATTTGAGGCCTGTAGTCAGAATAAAGTTCCCACTTGCTGCTAAACTGTAAGCGCAATGAGCAGTTTCCTGTCATTTAACAGGGGAGACAAGTATGCTCAGCTACTGTTTTTGATGTATTTGGATTATAGGTCTCCTCCTTTATCTGAAATGTGATAGGATGTGGCACGTTATGTGTTGCAGCCCTTTTTGTAACTGGGCAGTGGCCGACCTACTGATCACAGAGTGGTATTTACTTACCATTGAGTTCACGGATTTCCGTGGGAGAGAACTGGGCTTGCTAAGAGGCTGTGCTGGGTATGGCAGGCCACGAGGCTGCATATCCAATAGCAATACTCCAACATTCCACCAATTTGGCTTGTGAGTGAGAATCACCAGACACGTAATTACTTGCTCAAACCATTTGAAGCAGATTCATTGCTTACATCTTAATAATGTACTTTTCCTTAAAGCATGTGGCTGTCTTGGCCAAGCCTGGCTTGTTCCTTGAGATGATATACACAGCAATTTAAGGTGGTCATTCCATCAGTTGAAATGGCTCTGGATAATTGATCATTTTGGCAGATAGAGGCAAGAGTCCAGTCTTGGATAACATAACCAAATGCGGTGCAGCAAATATGGAAAAGGTACAGATGCCCTGATTGAAATGATAATCTATGTAGCTGATTGTTCTTTCCTCAATGTGACATTATCGGTATTGTTCTTTGCTTGGAACAGAAGTGCAGTGCATGTTGATATTAGCATTTGTTTTCAACTGCACCTGTCACCATACTGAATTTCCAAACATTTTCATTACCTCAAAAAAGAAACCCCTCAGCCCTTAGCCATCGTCTCCTAATTTTCCAAACCTACTCCCAGTCCTGGGCAACCCCTAACCTACTTTGTCTGTTTAGATTTGCCTATTCTGGACATTTCACATAAGTGGAATCACACAATATACGGTCCTTTGTGTCTGGTTTTATTTAACGTTAGTGTATTATTCTGTTCTCACACTGCTAATAAAGACATACGTGAGACTGGCCAATTTAGAAAGGAAAGAGGTTTAATTGACTCACAGTTCAGCATGGCTGGGGAGGCCTCAGGAAACTGACAATCATGGCGGAAGGGGAAGTGGACATGTCCTTCTTTATGCCGGCAGGAAGAAGAAGTGCGAGCGAAGGTGGGGAATTGCCCCTTATAAAACCATCAGATCTCGTGAGAACTCATTCACTATCATGAGGACAGCATGAGGGTAATAGCCCCCATGATTCCATTACCTCCCACCAGGTTCTACCCACAACCTGTGGGGATTATGGGAACTGCAATTCAAGATAAGATTTGGGTAGGGGGCACAGCCAAACCATATCAGTTAGTGTTTTTAAGATTTATTCATATTGTAGCATGTATTTGTATTTCACTCCTTTTCATGGTGAAAAACAAATCCCATTGTATGGATATACCACATTTTGTTTATCCATTCCTCAGCTGATGGACTTTTGGGTAGTTTCTGCTATTTGACTTCTATGAATAGTGCTGCTGTGAACATTCATGTACAAGCTTTTGGGTAGACATATGTTTTATTTCTTTTGGGTACATACTGAAGAGTGGAGAGACATATTTTGCAGTGCTTTTTTTCCTTTCTATCTGGAAGATTGTAGGGGAGTGTTCCTTGGTGAGATGGGCTGTCTGTGATAGAGAGAGCGTTAAGTCAGAGGCAGGAATTGCTGACTAGAGTTCCAGGTCAGCCCCTGACTGGTCATGTGTTCGGAAATTCACTCTGTTTCCTCAGCTGTAGAATGAAGTAGTTTTATCAGACAATCTTTAAGGTCGCTTCCAAGTTAAAATGTTCCAAGTTAAAACGTCTTCCTGAGTGGAATTGAAAGGCTTTCAAGATATGAAGGGAAATATTTCCAGCAAAGTCTATGTAGTAAACCACACCCCACCAAGGTCCCGAGCTGCTGAGGTTGCTTATTGTTTCCTATTTGAAAACAACTTGGACTTTAATATTTATTTAGTTAAGTTTTGTGTTTTTAATAAAAATAAATCTTTAAAAATTGGATGGATATAGAACCAAACTTACGCACATTTGTATTACCCAAGGACATCTGCTTTAATATTTTGGTGTATTTCCTGTCTAACTTGCCCCTTTAGGTTGTTTATTGGGCTGTAGTCATACTCAGTGCACAGTTTTCTATGGGGATCCTGTTTTGATTGCCCTTCAGACTGGTCTTGATTTCACTTAACATGCTTCTAACTTTGGTTGAAGGACCTTTGAAAGTGAGAAGTCTTTTGAGTTCAGTGGTTTTGGTAAAGTCATGATAGTTTTGAAAATGTAAAGGTGTTTCTGAAAGTATGTTTACCTTCTAGAATAGTTGGTAGAAAGTTTCATATGTAGTAGACAGAGATAAGTCTGTGTTAGAATCTAATAGTTCCATACCCCAGAACAGCTAATCCACTTCTTCCTCCTGTGTTTTGGCTGATTTAAAAGCTATCAAAATGCTTATTCCCTTTGCTGGAGTTCAGAAGCTGATGCTCCAAACTATGGTGCTTTGTCATGCTGAACCGAGGAAGGAGACTCAAGGCCTCTCTGATCCCCCTTTCCCCATTTCTCAGTCTGCCCCAAAGCACAGGATGAAGTTGTTCTCTTAAGTTCCCTTATCTGCCTAAAGTCCAGACCTGCTGAAGAAGAAAACAATTACTTCTGATCACTTTCCTGAGTTTTCATTAACTGAACACAGGTTTCAGGAAGAAAGATTCCAAGTCCATCAACACACTTGTACAGACTTGTCACAAACCATTGTCTATTCTGCGGGCCCACGAGACATTGTCCCAGGCCATTGTGTGTTCCATGACGTTCTCCTAAAAATGGTTTACAAACCCCCTAAAATAAGCCACACTTCCCCATCTTCATTTCTCCTCAGAAGAAGGGTACATAACAATTAACCATCTGTACCTCATAGTGTGGTGGAGTAATCACTGTGTGATCCGCCCACCTCTATACGCGTTTATAAATGTGTATGCCTCTTCTCCTGTTAACCTTCCTTGTGTCAGATGTGGCTCCTCATTTGGGAGGAGGTGTGACTTTCAGGAAACCCGCAGAAGGTGAAAGGGAGGAGTTTTCCCTTGGCCTCTACACTTTCATAATGCTCAAAAAGTTTCTGATTGTGGTTTCAAATTATTTCCTGTGTTGGAGGAAGGTTGAACTTGTTTTTCTTTTTGCCTACTTTCTGGTTTTTAAGCTCTGCAGCTTCATTAACTTTTCAAGCTCCTGAGAGACCACTCTGTGCAGTGAAGCAGGCTCTTCTTCCCTGAGGAAGGCGTTCGTTCTTTCCCAGGGACGCTCTCCCTGGAGCTGCCTTGAGGCCAGAACATCTCCACACTGACACCAAGTGTTTAGAGAGCCCCATTGTCAGCTGCCCCAGGATGTCATTTTTTCCTTCATGGTGAGGGTTAGTTGGCCATATACTATCTCACTTTCTTTTTTCATGAAAAAAATTCATACCAACAAACTCAACTTTCTCAGGGTGGTCCTTGCATTTATGGTAAATATTGAAGGCTGGCTTAGGACGAGGAAAGTGAACTATTCAGATCAGCTGCCCCTCCACAATAACTGCTTGCCTTGCTCACCTAATCGCAGGTGCAACTGAGAGAGAAGGATAACCATGTATTGATCTTCAAAGGAGTGACCTCATCCACAGAGGAGTCACCCAGTAAGTGCAAAATGCTGAGCAAGCAGATCCGATGCAGCTTCTCATTTGGGAGGAGTGAACTGAAGATAGAGATGTGAGCAGGAAAAGCAATGGAAGCATCCTCATCCCTTTGCCATGGCAGTAATGGAAGAGTTCCAATACCCTCAGCTTCCCAGGACCATCCAGCAAGAGGCTTGTCTCATACATGCCAGTCTTTTCACACCTACTCTCTCCATATTCTGGACCATTCTTCTTGCCTGAGGTGCTCTAGTCTTCTGGGATTCATCCTTTGGGAGCAACTCAAATGTATTTTGCTCTGTTTGTGCAATGAACCTTGATATTTATTGTCTTCATCTATGGTAAACACTTTCCGTTAGGCCAAAATTACACTGTCTAGTCTGATTTACAGAACCAGCTATCTCAAATGTGTAGGAATTGGAAAAAGTGGATGATGATGGATTCAGTTTTCTCTTTCTGTCTTTCTTTCTTTCTTTCTTTCTTTCTCTCTCTCTCTCTCTCTCTTTCTTTCTTTCTTTGTTTGTTTTTTTGAGACAGACTCTCTTCTTCACCCAGGCTGGAGAGCAGTGGCACGATCTTGGCTCACTGCAACCTCCGCCTCCCAGGTTCAAGCAATTCTCCTGCCTCAGCCTCCCCAGTAGCTGTGATTACAGGCATGTGCCACCACTCCTGGCTAATTTTTGTGTTTTTAGTAGAGACGAGGTTTCACCCTGTTGGCCAGGCTGGTCTCAAACTCCTGACCTCAAGTGATCCACCTGCCTCGGCCTCCCAAAGTGCTGAGATTACAGGCGTGAGCCACTGTGCCTGGCCAGTTTCAGTTTTCATACAGCTTATTTTAGCACTTTGACACATCTTGACACATCACTTAATCTTATAATGTTATTTAATTGCTTTATGAGTGCCTAATTTAGCTCTTCAGCTAAACTGTAATCTTCATAATCTTCTTAAGATCAGTATATGTGTCTCTGTAAAATACATACCAGCATGACACTTTCAAAAATAAGATGGTTGATAAAATAATGGATAAAATGGATTGCTCCCCTCTTTCTTCCCTTCTTCCTTCCCTCCTTCCTCTTCCTTTTGTAGCACCTCCTGTCTCTTAGGCTGCTGATGTAATATTAGAAATGAGAACAGAAATGGCTAGGGTGGCATCTAGAACCATTATAAAATTCAAGGGCAGAACAGAGCTTTGTAAACTTGATGATTTTTTGGAAATGTATTTTCTGGACATACCTCTTATCTATACAGGCTCCAGCCCATCTATTTTTTCCTTTCCGTGTGATCCATCCTTTTGTGGTTGATTGTCTCGGCAAGTAAAGCTTCATGTTAGATTCCTGGGTTTTGGACTCATATGACCTGGTTGGCTTTGCCTCATAGATAGCTTTCACAACAGAGACTCACAGCAGAGTGTGGTGGACCAGTGGGAGTCCACTACTACCCCTCAGCCTGCAGCTTGAGAACACATGCCCTGATGGGTTGTGGGTGAGTGTCCTGCCTCTTTCAGCCTGTTTCCTCATCTGTAAAAGGGGAATAAATTATGGGCTCATCATGAGAACTCAATGAGAAAATGCAGGATGAATCTCAGAGCAATGCCTGCCATATATTAAGCAGTGAATGGATATGTTACCATTTTCATGCCTAGATAGGCAGATAATGAACATCATCATATGCTGCCCAGGTTAGTGAACTCCCCTTACACCCTGAGAGCAGATGTAAGCTTCTAGAGGGTAGGAGCCATCAACTGCCTAGAATTTCCAGATATAGCATCACATATGGGGCCACTCAGTCGCTAAAATTGTGATGTGAGTGTTGTTCAGTAGCTGATTATCATGTCTGTCAGATGGAGCATCACATCAGACTTGGCAAACAGGAGGAGCAAATATCCCTAAAGCAAGTCTAAAAACAAGCTTCCAAAAACCAAGTTATTCATGTCTTTCATCTGTTCTTGAGAATCTCCACCAATGGAGTAACCCAAAAGTCAAATAAAAAATTGTATATACCAAGATTTATAAGGAATAATTAAAAACCTTCCAAATGTTAAAATAGGCAAATATAATTTAAGTAAATATTTAAGTAGTGTATCATCTCTATGTAACATTATGTATGCTTTATAAATGTTTACTACATTTTTAAGTAATATGCAAAAATGCTTAAGCTATCATGTGACCTGGAAAATATGCTAGAATAGCATTGCATATGCAGCATGAGCATGACTGTATTAAAATGGTTTTAGAAAATAGATTAGAGAGGTAGGGCACATTGGCTCACACCTGTAATCCCAGCACCTTGGGAGGCAGAGGCAGGCGGATCAGAAGGTCAGGAGTTCCAGAGCAGCCTGGCCAATATGGTGAAACTCTGTTTCTACAAAAATACAAAAATTAGCCGGGCATGGGGATGGGCGCCTGTAGTCCCAGCTACTCGGGAGGCTGAGGCAGGAGAATTGCTTGAATCTGGGAGGTAGGTTGCAGTGAGTTGAGATCATGCCACTGCATTCCAGTCTGGGTCACAGAGCGAGATTTCATTTCACAAAAAAAAAAAAAAGAAAGAAAATAGATCGGAGAACTATACATCAAGATTTAACAGTGGCTATCTTTGGATGATGGTAGGGTTATGAATGAATTTTCCTCTCTAATTTTGCTCTCTGTATTTTCCATATTTATATATGTGTATTATTTTCATGGACAAAAAACTCAAACTTTTTCTTAAGAGGGAAATAATGTGCATAGATGGTGGACAGAAGCCATGCTATTTGGCTTGTATTTTTACAATGAAAAAAGGTCAAATGTGTAAGGCACAGAACTGAATTATTTGTTATGTATGAGAAATAAGAGTGTGGTGTGGTGTGAGCTCAATGAAAAACACGTTACTCTGGAGAGTTCGAGAGAAGTTTTGTTTTTTGAAGATTTTTGGAGAAGCAGCAAAAATGTAAAGCTCTAGGTAATGCACATGAGCAAGTGCCAATTTTCTTTCGCAGCACTGAAGTTTGGTATTCTTAGCCATTCTGATTTTGGGTGATTTGAGACTGTCATTTTCTTCTAAAAGTCTGACAGCTGTAAGCTTTCAGCTATCAGCAAATGAGGTGAAAATGTATTTTTAATATTAAAAGTCTTCTTAGGGAAAGAGGCCCAGCAAAACCATCATTAGTAGTCACATTCAGGCAACATTGTAAGCTCCCTTCCTAATCCTGCACCTGTGGTTTTTGATAGCCAGACATGTCCACCAGATGTGCTTCATGTTCTTTTATTTACATAAATGTTTCCAGTAACTCACTGTATATTTTCCTACTTCTAAATAAATGCATACCGAATAGCTGTCTTTTTCACACTGCTATGTTGCAGCATTACATTTGTATGTTTTAAAGCAGGAAAATGTTCAGTAAGCCCTGAATATTTTTTGCATCTTTACTGCACATAGGACTGTTGACATATTTTAAGATGTATATGGTATATTCATTATGGCTAATTTGAAAAATGCATAAAATATATGGATAAGAGGATAAAAGTTACAGGTAACCACTATTATCATTTTGGTATATTTCCTTCCAGTTACTTTTATGAATACTTTTTCATAATGTTACCGATTCTGTATTTTTTCTCTAGCTTGCTTTTTTTTTATTGCCTGTCCTATTTATCTTGGTACATGTAGATCTAACTCATTCTTTGAAACTATTTATTCATGATATGACTGTGTTATAGTTTATGCAGCTATCGCTTTATTGGTAGACATTTAGGTTGTTGCTTCTTTTTGCCATTAAACCAACATTACAATGAATATTCCTGTATTCAGGAATCTGAGCATCTGAGCATCTGAGTGAGTGTTTTACTAGAAAATAGTTACTTGGGGCCCGGCATGGTGACTCACACCTGTAAACCCAGAACTTTGGGAGGCCAAGGCAGGCAAATCACCTGAGGTCGGGAGTTTGAGACTAGCCTGACCAACATAGAGAAACCCCATCTCTACTAAAAATACAAAATTAGCCGGGCATGGTGGCACATGCCTGAAATCCCAGCTACTCCGGAGACTGAGGCAGGAGAATCGCTTGAAACCAGGAGGTGGAGCTTGTGGTGAGCTGAGATTGAGCCATTGCATTCCAGCCTGGGCAACAAGAGGGAAATTCCGTCTCAAAAAAAAAGAAAAAGAAAAGAAAAGAAAAAAAAAATAGTTACTTGGAATTGGCATTTACATAATTTACATTTTCCTCATTTAGTATGTGCTTTCAATATTTTTCTTTATCCATTTACAAACATACATGTTATATATACATAGACATTATATATATTTCTTTTTCTTTTAGAGTGAAGGGTCAGTTCGAAATTGCTCAAAATCTTGCTTTTTGTCACCTATTGACATAAGTGCAAAAGCTATACAATGTTGCTGGTGGCCTGAACTTTTACAGCAGATCCATGATGCCTGAAGCTATGACCGTGAACTTGCCTTCTAGCATCTCAGCTTTGAAAAGCTTTTTATTTTGTTATTATTTCAAACATCAGGAAAACTGCAAGAGGAGTACAAAGAACTCGTGTCCTTTACCCAGATTTCCTAGCTATGAACACTTAACCCCATTTGCCTCTACACTCTCTGTATAAACTTATAATTTTTTTCTTGACCTTATTTACTTGGGTATGATGCTGCCTGCCAGAGCTCTCCATGATAAAGTGATTTTTTTTTCCTGTGGAATTAATAATAATTTATGGGGAGATTTATTCATGTTGTTGTACATATCAGTAGTTATTCTCCTTGCTGAACGGTTTTCCACTGCATTAACATACCACACATCATTTATTTACCTGATGGTAGATAGTTGGGATTTTGGTAGACAGGGAGACATTTACATCCAGCAGATCTCTGCCCCAGAGAAGGAGTTGCTCCCCAGCTATAGCGTGTGGTCAGCAGACAGGCTCTAGACAGCTTCTGTTGGCTCTTTCAGAGTCACTGCAGCTGTAGAGAACTACCTTGTCCAAGGTTATGCCCTTCCTGAGGCAGCCCACATTCAGTGCCTGAGTGAGGGGGTGATGTAAAGGTCCAACCACTTCAGACTGAGGTGGGACAATTCTGACACAGTTTTTACTATTCATCTCCATAGCATCCACCACTGGTAGAACAGCACCCCTTTTTCAGCGAACACTCATTGCTGTCTAGGGGATCCTGTACAAGCAGAGGAGGCAGAAGGAAAAAGCCCAACCTTGGGTTATGGATGGCACAGCTCAATATGGCCTTGAAAGACTGTGTGTGACAAGGTTGTGCACCTGGTCATCCACTTTGGGTGGGAAGGAAAGCTGCCTGATGTTCAAGCACACACAGAAGCATGGCAGTGGTGAATAGCCTGGCTGGAATCAGGGGATTGGAAGGAAAGTAACTGAAAGTTTAGGGACAACAGACTTGGAAGAAGCATATGAATGGACCAAATATGATAATGGCTGCATCACCCCCAGAGAGTTTTAAGACACTCTGTATTCTGTTATTTTCCTCTGAAGAGTGTTCATTTTAACTCTATCAGGCAGTTTACTTGGCTGACTCAATCTCTAAACTCTGTCTTTCCTTTAGCAGGTAGTGGCTGAAATATTTGATCAGTTTTTCAGTCTTCCAGCTCTTGCTTTCTACTGGGTTCCTTGGAACTTCCTTTCACAATTCAGGGTCCAGTCAAAGATTTGAGCAAAGTTTCTAAGGCAGATTTTGGGACATCCTCTCTGCGGTTCCCTTAACCATTCTTTCTCCCTTAAATTGTTATTACTCTGGCATATCTCAGTTCTGTCCTCAGTTACTCCTCAGACCAGTGAAACTGTGGCTTTCTGCTTGACTTGTGGCTGTGCCATACCACCTGAGCTGTGGTGTGCCCTCATGTGAAAAGCTATATAGACATGGAGCTCATGCACAATTCCCTTCTGTCAAGAATCAAATCCTCTCTTGAATTTTGTTGTCAGATAGTTATATATGTTGTCCCAAATGTATTTGTGATATATATCTATATATATATATATGTTATGCTACATATTATGGGGTGTGTGTGTGTATATAGATGTTATTCCAAATGTATGTATGTTGTATGTATTATCCCAAATTTTTAATTGTTTTCTGCTGGAGGGTTAGTGAAAGCTACTATTACTGGAACTAGAAACTTATTTAAAATTTTAATAGATATTATCAAATGACTCTCCACAGTTGGTGTTATCAGTTTTGTCTTACCAATGTTGTATCAGTGTTCCCATTTCCCCATGTTCAATAATAATTTTGTAAAGCTGTTATAGTACCCTGTCTGATGGGTGACAATGTTTTGATTGGCTTTTCTCTAAATTCTAGTGAGAGTGAGAATGTTTTTACATTCATTAGAAAGTTCTCTTTTTTATTTTGTAACTTGCCTACTTATAGTTTTGCCCATTTTCCTATGGATCATCTTTTTCTTATTGATTATATATGTGGATTCTAATCAGTTAACCTTTACATTGTAAATGACTTCTCAGTCTATTTTCACCTTTGCTCATGGTGTATTTTATCCTGCAAAAGTTTTAAATTTTTATATAATATTTATCTTTTATGTCTTCTACTTCCATATACTAGTGGTTTTCTAGGCATATTATTATTATTATTTACAAAATTTGTTTCATAATTGTATTAGTCTGTTTTCACGCTGCTGATAAAGACACACCCAAGACTGGGCAATTTACAAAAGAAAGAGGCATGGAGGAGCAAGTCGTATCTTATGTGGACGGTGGCAGGCAAAAGATGAGAGCTTGTACAGGGGAATGCCTCTTTTTAAAACCATCGGATCTCATGAAACTTATCCATTATCACAAGAACAGCACAGGAAAGACTTGCCCCCATGATTCAGTTCCCTCCCACTAGGTCCCTCCCACAACACGTAGGAATTCAAGATGAGATTTGGGTTGGGACACGGCCAAACCACATCAACACCCAGTCACCAAAGTCTGTATTCCTGTGGTGGGCAGTAACTGAAATGTGCTAATATGCTCTTTTACAACTTGCTTTAAAACTTATTGTTTAAAATAAGTAATGTTCCTAGGAATAATCCTGAAAATATTCTTAGGGAGTATGATTATTAATTTAGTTGCTCAGAGTATTCCAGTATAAATATTCCACGGTTTATTTAACTTGTCCCCTATTGTTGGACATTTTTAGCATTATTAATGATGCTAAGAACATTCTTGTACATAGTCATTATATATATTTCCAATTATTTTATTGGTATAGAATCCTCTATGAAAATGGGAATCATATATTTATTTGTTTATTTACTTTTGAGACAGGGTCACATTCTGTTGCCCAGGTTGGAGTGCAGTGTCACAGTCATGACTCACTGTATCCTTGACCTCCCGGACTCGAGCAGTCCTCCAACATCAGCCTCCCAAAGGGTTGGATTACAGGTGTGAGCTACTGAGCTTAGCCTGGGAATATTTTAAAGCCTGTCATGCAGATTGTCAACCATCTTCACAAAGATTGTAGCCATTTTTATTTCAATCAGCACACTACACTTTCCAACTCCAGATTTTATTATTTTAAAAAAGTTGTAATTTGACTGCAGTAAACATACTTGTACATGTGTGTTTAGAGTACAATGATTTATAATTCTTTGGGTATATACCCAGTAATGGGATTGCTGGGTCAAATGGTATTTCTGGTTCTAGATCCTTCAGGAATTGCCATACTGTCTTCCACAATGATTGAACTAATTTAGTATCCCAGAACTTAAAGTAAAATTTAAAAACTAAGAATAAATAAATAATAAATAAAGGAATCAGCTCAAAAAGGTATTTACAAAAAAAAGTTGTAATTTTGGCAAAATTGTCTTAATATACAAATATACATTTCTTTGATTATTAGTGATTTTTTTTCACATTTTCAGGTGTTTTATAATTTTTTCATTTTGTTTTGTTTGTGGGCATGTGAATATTCTGTTCCTTTGCCCACATTTCTATTGGTATATATAGCTTTTTCCTACTGATTTAGAAAACCTCTTTATGAAGTACATCAGTTAGTCCTTTTATATTATCTAGTTATTGCTTCATGAGCATATGACATTTTGGATATATATGATAATTTGATTATTATATGATTATTGTTAGGGCTTCCATCTCTGAGTGTTGGTCAATGAATTTGTGTTAATAATTATTGCACTTAAATTCATTGAGTAGTTAGCACTTACAATGCAAAAAATGAAACAATGTTTTTCAGTATTCTTTCTGGCACTTTTATAATGTGATTAACCCAATGCTTCTGATTAAAATTCATCAATGCAATGGTGTTTCCAAGCTAATTTGATAAGTGTAACTGATGATTACCAGTATAAACCAGGCACAACCTTATAAAAGACTTAGTCATCACACTGTAAGAGAAGATGGTGACAATGGTGACTGAACTCATAAGTGTGCTCAGTCAGTGGCTCTGAGGCTGATGAGAGTTGGCTATCTCTCTGTAAACAAGTAAATGAGAGAGCTGGGAGTGGGCTGAAGAGAATCATATAGATCAAATGTTATCTTCAGCATCAATCCCTAGCTGGAATGGTAATACAAGAGAAAAACAGGAACTTGTATGAGAATTTAACAAAACATGAAGAGGAACCATTGTCTTTCCCTGCAGATTGGGGATTATGACTTAAGCCCCCATGCAGCAAGCTTCCCTTTGCATAAATCTCAATAGGCTTGGTGACTTATGGGAGCTCAGATTCTCAGATTCCTTGGTTGATAAAAGTTTCTCTGTCCACATTTTTATAAGATAGCCTTTCAGAGATTTGAAGAGCAACTTAATATATTAAGGTCTCTTAGCCATTCTTAAAATGACAGGCTTTCTGACTCCTTGTTGTCCTTGTCACTCTCCAGTGAGCACAGTTTAATTTGCTTCAGTTGTTTGTAAAATTTGGAAACCAGACTGAATGTGTTTTTCCTGTTGTGGGAGAAAACCGCAATAGGATGCAGCCAAACTCCATGAGCTGGATTCTAAGTGGAATTCTTATCTATCAAAATGTATTTAATAGAAGAATATATTCATTACCTCCTTTAAGAATGTAAAAAATAGAAATAAAAAGGGAAGCATATATTTTAAGGCAGTGTATAAAAGCTGATCTAGTAGCATAGTGTGGATTTTATGAAGGCTAATGCTTTGCTTTATTCATAATTTCAAATTTCTACTCTGTGTGTTGTCTTCTGTTGGGACAAATGATTTAGAAAACTCTTGCCTCTGGGAGAATCAGAACTGTTTTCGTTATGACTGTCAAACATCTGCCCAAAAGTCCGCAAAAACAGAACAACTAACAACCACCGCAACAAAGATAGTATGACAACACTGGGTCATACTGTTTTTTGTATGTGCTGGTTGGTAATTGTCATACATCCCTTTCTTCTTTTCCCCATGCATGAGCACATTTATCTGAGGCAAGAAGGGCCAAAAAAAGGAGAGAACACTGAAATTACCCAGTTTCACAGCTCCGGCAGGAGTCCAGTGTCCTAGGCAGCCTGGAGGTGACTAGTTTCCAGGTGCACTCTGGCAGTTCCACTATTACAGCAATGACAGGATGCACTTCATGCTTTTCAAGGCATGTTGATGTGTGTTACTGCATTTGATCCTCACCTAGGGGTTACTAGGAAGGGTTTTTTTTCCGCTTGACCCAAGAACAAACTGAGCACAAAGTGGGACTTGCCAGAGTTCACGCTGTTTCCCCAAGAGAGTCCCGATGTCTGCTTTCTAGCCTCTGGCTCCTGCTGAACCACACGGCCTGCTCAGTGCTGGTGTGAATCTGAGAAACTGGCTTCTACTGAAGCAAAAGT
This sequence comes from Colobus angolensis palliatus, assembly GCF_000951035.1. NCBI lineage: Eukaryota > Metazoa > Chordata > Mammalia > Primates > Cercopithecidae > Colobus > Colobus angolensis. The sequence goes on from NW_012114422.1 coordinate 3,320,260, forward strand.
GCCCATGGCAAGGCCTCTGAATTGAGGGGTTTAAAGGGAATGGAACCAATAGGGCGGGGGTGCTAAGAATTCAGCCTCTTAGATCTTTGTTCCTCAGAAGATGCGGAGGTGGCAGCTGGATGATTTGACAATAAAGAATGAACTTTAACATGCTGTATAACCATGATATGAAAAGATAGACTCTATAAATGAGTTGGGAAGTCAGTCTTCTTTAATTCATATAGAATATTCTTGGAGCTAAACCTGCCCATGGGATAGAATTATGGTAAACACCAGTCACTGAGCCACGAAAATGAAATATTTCTGCTCCTAGAGAAAAGCTGGGACAAAGATAAGACTCTAGACTTTTCTGGACAGGGTGCAGTGGCTCACGCCTGTAATCCTAACACTTTGGGAGGCCAAGGCAGGTGGATCACTTGGGGTCAGGAGTTTGAGACCAGCCTGGCCAACATGGCAAAACCCCGTCGTCTCTACTAAAAATACAAAAAAGGAAAGAAAAAAAAAAGTAGCTGGACATGGTGATGGGCACCTGTAATCTCAGCTACTTGGGAGGGTGAGACAGGAGAATCACTTGAACCCGGGAGGCAGAGGTTACAGTGAGCTGAGATCGTGCCACTGCACTCCAGCCTGGACGACAGAGCGAGACTGTCTGAAAAAAAAAAAAAAAAAAAGAAAAGAAAGAAGGAAAGAAAGAAAGAAAAAAAGACTCTAGGCTTTTCTTCTTCAGTTGATGCCCCACCAGCTGGCACAATGATTAGCTGGGATAGGTAGAGAAACCCCTTGCAAGTAACATTTTACTAGTGAGAAGTATGAAGGAGTAGAAGTGTGAGGAGAAGGGAGGGAATGGTATCAAGAAACAAAGTGTTTCCCCCCGTCTTATGCTGACCCTACTGTTATTTTTGTTCTGCCTCATCTTAGTTCTCTGTCTCCCATTTGCTATCTTACAGTGGCAGCAAGTCAGGTTTAGAGGGAGTTCTCTGTGCCTCTAGGGCTCAGGGATGGGATACTTTACCCTTCTGAAGGGCCAGACGTACCAGGAAAACATTAGTTGAAGCTCCCACGAGTGTTAAAGACAGCTCAGTTGTCAGTTTGGGTTAAGTACTGAGATGTGAGGATTCAATTCAGAGTAAACATTAGAATAAAGGAACATAAAACTCAGTTTCATCAATACATCCAATGTTTAAAATGCATTTCATTTCCACCTCATAAGCAGCTACAGAAAGAAGAAAGGGATAAAACAAGAAAGAGGAGGAGGTAGTGAATCATAGGGTGAATAACATGACCACGTACTTTTTTACTGCTTTTGAAATGTACCTAGACTGGAGAATTGCTGTCTGGTTTTGTCCATCTGCCCCCCATTTTTTTTTTTTTTTTTTGAGATGGAGTCTCACTCTGTCACCCATGCTGGAGCGCGCAGTGGCGCAATCTTGGCTCAACTGCAACCTCTGCCTCCCAGGTTAAAGTGATTCTCATGCCTCAGCCTCCTGAGGAGCTGGGACTACAGTCACCCACCACACCCAGCTAATGTTTGTATTTTTGTAGAGATAGGGTTTCGCCATGTTGGCCAGGCTGGTCTCGAACTCCTGACCTCAAGTGATCCCCCCCACTTCAGCCTCCCAAAGTACTGGGATTACAGGCTTAAGCCACTGCACCCGGCCCATCTGCACATCTTGAAACACTTGGAATCTCTCCTCTGACTGGGATGGATGGTCATGGCCACCCATAGGATGTCAGGGAAAAGAATACCCTGGACTTCAGAGGGCCATTCAATAGCATTATTCAAATTTCTGGGGAGTAGGAAGGCTGGACCACAAGGCGGGTGAGATGGAGAGCTTCACCTCATTTTAGGGCCCTGATGGAATCTCAGAGGCACCGCCCTCCAGGCTGCTGCGTTACTGTTACTATGATGGAACAGTAGTCCCCTGTGTGTTGAGATAAGTCACGGAGCCAGGCATGTGTCCTTTGAAAGGCAACCACTTCTTTATCCATCTAGCATCTGACTTGTGAGGTCAGGGGTACCGCAGCCTGAGAGGAGGTGGGAACCTCCCTTCCCTCCCAGCAGGAGCCTCGATGGCTGCACAGAGCGGGCTGGAGTATCTGTGAGAGGCGAGGCTTTCATTCTCTTTATCTGAAACTGAAAAAACTGTCCAAATAGTAGTATGTGTGGAGCAGCATAATTTTTTGAAATTATTTTTCTGCTGTATGCTTTTAAAGAAAACCAAATATGTTTTTAAATCTTAATTTGAACATCCCTGATTTGACCAGTATCATTTGCTATCTATAGATATATGAGCAATATTAGAAGAACCTGCACACAGTTTTGAAAATTGAATAAATATATTTATTGCTGATTATAAAGTGATACATGTTTATTATAAATGATTCAAATAATATAGAAATGTGGAAAGGGAACGTAGCCTGGTAATACCATTCTCTGGAAATTGCTACTGTTAGCTGTAAGTCTGTTGCAAAGCTGCAGAAGCTTAAGGACTCGAGTTTTAAGTGAGCTTGTGTTCTCATATTGGGTTACATTTGTTCTCTGCAAAAACACATAGCATAAACAGCAGAAAACACGTTATAATAAAAACCAGAAGGCTGAAAATGAAAATTCACACAAAGCTACAACTGATACCAGTAAGACTCAGAACCTTTACATTTCCTAGATGTGTTCATTTTGTTGCCTTTCTGGCATGTTATGGTCTTTGCAGATGAAGAGTCTTTCGTGAACCTGCCAACCTCAGTATCTGTTCTTTCTGTTCTACTAGGGGTTTGTGAGATCATTGTAATGTTCTGGTTTTCCATGGCTTATGATAAAAAGATATATTGGGAGGCTTAAGAGGTCTTTTTTTTCTTAGAGCAATTTACCTGTAATCTTTTAGAAATCTGTATATAAATCCCTTCTCTGGATGACTACCTGCATGTGACTATGTAGTCATCATCGTGGATGACTGCGTGAAGCACATTTATTAGGTTCATTACATCTCATGTTTCTTTATTGACGATCATTTATTCACTCAAATATTATTAAGGACTGCCTGACAGTGCTAGGATTGAGGGTACCACAGGACAAGGCTGACCGGGAAGAGAGACACATTAGTGGACAGCTCTCGGCCCGTGTGAGAAAAGAAGGTGCAGAGGAGGGAGGGACCGCTTTCTGCCAGAAAGCTCCAGGGGAGGATTCTCTTGGAGTCCTGGTGTTACATTTCAGTGACATGAGTCAGAAAGTCCAGCAAGAATCTGTAGGTGTGGAATGGCCCAGGGATGAAGAAAAAGTCAAAATATGTCAAGATAAAGAGATACACTAATAGAGAAGGGAATTGGTATTTGTTAAATGCCTACTGGGTGCCAGGCACTGGAAGTCAGCTGCACTCAGTCCTATGAGGTACGTATCATACATATCATTGTCCTCATTTTGCCCATGAGGAAACTCAGGCTCTGAAAGGTGAAGTAACTTGCTCCAGGTCTCATAACTTGAATTACCACGTGGAGGCATCAGGATTCACATACAGGTGTGAACGCGCCACAGATTACACTGTCACAGCACAGGGCTGAGGAGAGAGCGTGGCTTCTTTGGGGAGTGATGTGTTGATGGGGCTGGAGTATGGTGTGCATTGGAAGAAACTGGCAGAAATGAAATGAAAACAGAGAATGGGGCCAGTTTGTGAAGGGCACTCGCAGCCTATGTAAGATTTGCTATTAGAGTTTGAGAATACCAGCAAAAGTTTGTAAGCAGATCTGACAGCTCAGATTTATCTTTTAGAAAGAAAACCCTGGCTGCCTTGTTTGGGATGAAAGGATTTGAGAAAATTGGAGGAGGGTCACAGATTTATCCTCACTACGCTTAGATATACAAATACAATATTTTTCTAAATGTAGTCTTTCTCCTTAAGATCCCCTCCCCACTGAATAAGTAGAGAAAAATGAACCTGCATTTGGTGGAGAGTAATAAACTCAGCTAGATATTGAAACAGTAAACTCTAATAATATAAAAGGCCCCTTTTAGTAATTCACTCATCCTTCTGTGCCTCACTAAAATGGTGTCATAGTAAAAGAGGGCTCACATGTTCTTGAGGTTGTGTGAGCGTGTGTGTGTGTGTGTGTGTGTGTGTGTATCAGAGGGTGAGGCAGGGATCATGCTGGTGCCAATTGGGAGCTGGCACTACACTGCTCAGCCTTGGCCATTTTATTGATATCTGAAGTGTGTGGCTGCTGTAACAGGTGGTTCTATAACCACAATCCGTCCATTTGCCCAATGCACAGTGGTCAGCGTACCAGGGCACTGGGATAGAGCAGAGAAGGAGTTTCATAATTGTAGGGTGGCCAATGAGGAGATGGGAAGAAACCCCAAATTCACCTCCCTGAAAGGTTTGGGGATAGGGTTTTTAAAGGATCTGGACAGGGCTGAAGTGTGGGGATCACTGATTGGTCAAGAAGTGAGAGAAGTCATGGGACAGGGAGGTGAAAAAACTGCATTCTTGTGTTGAGTTGGTTCCTTGGTGGGGGTCTTCAGACCGGTTGGTGTCAGCCATTCCACTGGAATTCAGAATCTGAAAAACACCTTAAGCAATTCTTGAGCTAAAAGATCTTATGATTAGATCGTCGGAGATTCTGTGTATAGGAACGATAGGAGAGCAGTGGCAGGTGGTCAGCGTGCTACGTGACTCGCTCAGCAGCTGCAGGAGAGTGGGTTGAAGTGCACCAGTGCGCAGGTCAGTGCCTAACTATGATTCTGCCCAGAGCAGTGAATTCTCTCCCAGGTCTCTCTTGCTGGGGCTTCATGGCTCCAGGCCATGAGTTCTGAGAGTGCACTTCCCTCCGCAGTCCCCCGCAGCATAGTTGGGAGCGTCCATCCTATGGAGATGCTCAGGGAAGCTCTCAGACCCTTTCTTTACCTAACTAATGGGACACCAATCTTACTGATTTACAGGATGTGGTCCCCACCTCTAGGGTCACCACCCGTATTGTCCTGAGGCTTGGGGTGGGGCGAGGACATTCTGTGAGAGGATGTCCTCCAGAGCCCTGGAGGGAAGTGGCACTGAAGCTCTTTGGCATCAGCTTTGTCATCAATGCTTTAAACTCCTCACCCTTCTCTAGGAGTTTATCCAAGTGGGGAGAAGCTGTACCACGTGTGTCCCTGCCTCCCTCTGTTTTCTCCATGTACCTCGGACCTCTCCTTCTTGCCCCACTCCTCCTTGTGCTCCCAACTCACTGAGACTTTCCCTAGTTCATGCTGTCCTCCTCCCTGGGAGGGGGGGCACTAGCTTCGACCTTTGGGCTGTAATGGCAGCTGGGATACAAGGAGAGAAAGAGACCCGCTGTCAGACAAAGCGGCATAGCTTGGAAAGTGTTTCACAGCTGTGACATCTGCTATCCCAGTGATAAAGGGGCGCATCAGTGGGTCTAGTTCTAGGTGAGGGCTAATAAATTCCAAAGAGAGTCCCAGGAGGGGGCACCAGTGAAACCAAATGGGCGAGGGTTGATAAGGGGGTAGAAATTGGAGATAACTTTGAGGTTCCTAGGTGGAGCAGCTGTTGAGTCCAGATGCACTTTTCTCGAGAGAAAAGACAAGAGAAGGAATCTCTGTGAGTGCAGAGGGTAGAGGGTGGGAGGGAGGGAAGGAAGGTAACAAGTACATTCCATTTTGGTTGTAATAGGAATGCTGTTTAGCGTAGAAATATAGGGCTGGTGCCTGGGAGAAAATCTGCCTGGAGAAATAAATTTGGAAACTGATGAGAATATCCAAGGAGGAAAAAGATGAGGAACTCATTGTCATTGTAGATATTGAATTTGAAGACACAAACAAGGTCATCACTCTGTTTTAATTCTTTCACTTTGTGATGACCCAGTGCTTGGTAATGTCTGCTCCAGTTCCTGCAGTATGACAGGTAAAAGGTCACAGAATACCATCCTGCTGCTCTTTTCCATCCACTAGGGGACCTGTGAAGCCCCAGGTCTGAGACAGATCTCTGATGCACTGAGTTCTTATCAGAGTGAGACTAGACATACAAGACTTTTTGATGAGTGGCTACAAATAATGATTTGCAGGCACATGCAGGGGCAGTGTTTGATTTTTTGTGATTTAGCTGAATTTGTTTAACTCCTAAAAGTGTAACGTGTACTTCTCACAACTCTTTCCATCATTGTTATGCCTGAGACATGCTTTAACCTTTGGATGTACTCTGCTAATGTAATTGCCTTGCTGTCTTTTAAAGGCTGCTTTTAATTGGGTTCCCAAGCAGCAGCTGCTGTTAAGGTGCAGGCTGCAGCCTTTGGATACATCGGGCTGGTTCATTAAGTGTTTCCTCTCCCCAGACTGGGCATTTGGGTTTGGATGGTAGCCAGCAGTTACTGAAATGCCATCAGTTATAAGATTGCCCTTTAAGCCACTGCTTTGTTATTTTATTGAGTTTTGACTCTTTTCCTCTCAAATTTAAGTGGACATTTATTGAATGTGATGTTAACCTCAATACTTCCCATTCCCAGTTGTCTTTTCATAAGGGTTATTTTCCCCTAGTTTATAGCATTTAGTCCTCTGCCTGAACTGGAGATTTAAGAACTAAAGACAGCTGTCATTTATGGGACTCATGACTGTCTGGGAAGTGTGGTGGGTTATCTTATAGGCATGGCCCAGAGTCCTTAGTCACTGATGACATGCACAGGTAACCTGAGAGGTCTCTTAACTAATTTTTCCTTTTTGGTAAAATTGTGCTGAAAATTTCCCTCTCCAGGACTAGAGGTATTCATATAATTATTTATTTATTTATTTATTTGAGACGGAGGTTTGCTTTTGTTGCCCAGGCCAGAATGCAGTGGCGTGATTTCGGCTCACTGCAACCTCTGCCTCCCAGGTTCAAGCAATTCTCCTGCCTTAGCCTCCCAAGTGGCTGGGATTACAGACACCCGCCACCACACCAGGCTAATTTTTGTATTTTTAGTAGAGATGGGGTTTCACTCTGTTGGCCAGGCTGGTCTTGAACTCCTGACCTCAAGTGATCCACCCACCTTGGCTTCCCAAAGTGCTGGGATTACAGGTGTGAGCCACAATGCCTGGCCTCATATGATTCTTGACCTGAGGGTTTTTACTTCATTTGAAGAAAATGACTACGTAACTGTCATACGGAATAAGCAGGACTGGGGTAGGGGGAAGTGGAACAACTGGAAGAACTCTGTTTTGGTTTTTGGTTTTCTTTTTCAGAGCAGCTCTGTGGGGCTGGTTCTTTTCATGCTCCAGAATGAAGTCTTGGGCAGGCCCCAGGTATTTTCTGTTCACTCTAATACAATAAAAAGTTATCTGGTCACATTTTCCTTCCAGACAACAGTCTCAGTTTGGTGATTAATATGTCCAGCCTCAGGCAGACGAATTTAAAGTGAAAGCTTCTCTCATCCCATCTCTGGCTGGAACTTGCTGCAGGGAAAGCCAATGCCAGCTGTTCCTCTGTCCCTGGGTCTCCTCACCAGCTTCCTGGGTTACTCTGACTTTTCCAATTTGGGACCCATCCAGCATGGGTTTCCTCTGTGTGTGGTCTGAGTTTAAAGCTCAGTCTTTGGGGATGCTCCCCTTTCGAAAGCAGGAAATGCGTCTCCTCTGCCCAGTCACCTATGATCCCCCATCCCATCTCCTTGGCACCGGGTGGGATTCCTGCAGCCTGTCTGTGCTGCAGCTTCTTGCCCTGCAAGCTGCCCTCTTCGCTGTCCTTGCAGCTGGCTCTAAGACAGGCCCAGCCTGGCTTTCTCAGGTGTGGCCAGCTTGTGGCCCAAAGGAAACACTCCCTTTCTACTTGCCGTTGGTGGAGTATTCCTTCCCACATGCAGCACCCTCTGCTTTGAGCTGCCTGGCAGGCAGCTCCCAGACATTAGCCTTTCAGATTCTTGCACAGGCAAGGCATCAACTTGGGAGGACACGGGAACGACCCTTAGCGAGCTCCTTGGAGCCCCTCTCACTAGCTTGAGGCCAAGAGAACACCCTTCCCCCTTCTCCAGGGAGTGTGTTGGGGCACAGGTGGTGGAAGTGGAGGACCAAGCACACACAGTTCTCCATGAAGAAATCTATGATCTCCAAGAGTTTGGCCATTTCAAATCTAACCCTTTTATGGCCTTGAGTGAGTGAAAGTCAAAACCATTTTTAGCCACCTCTTTTCCAAGTCCAACATGGTGGTTCAACACCTCACCTTGACACATGGCATTGGTTTCTGTTTGTTGTCTGGAGGCAGCACTGAAACTGAAACACAAAAGTCCCATTTTAATATTTGATTACATTTGGCTACATTGCCAGTTGTATATAGTATGATTCTTAGATACAAAATACAGACTGCTACTGTCACTGTAGTTGGGGGCCACTGGAGTAAAAGGATCTCCAAAGTCTTTTGCTACCTCAGATTAGCTAGAAATGGTGATATCTTCCCCCCACCAAGCTAGTTTACCTATTTGGTAACCTGTTTGTATTTTTTATTTTTTTTCACAATTAAACAAACTCCCTCCCTCCCCACACAGCCCTTCCTCCCTCCTTCCTTCCCTCTTCCCTCCCTCCCTCCCTTCCTTCCTTCCTTCCTTCCTTCTTTCCTTCCTTCCCTCCTCCTCCCTCTCTCCCTTCCTTCCTCCCTTCCTCTGTTCCTTCCTTCCTTCCTCTCCTTCCTCTCTTTCCCTCCCTTCCTCCCTCCCTTTCTTCCTCACTTCCTCCCTTCCTTTTTCCTTCCTTTCTTCTTCCTCCCATCTTCCTTTTTTTCGATTCTTCCTTTCTGTCTCCCCTTTTCTTTTTTTTTCTTTCTCTCAGGGTCTCTGTTCTTTCTCCTGGCCAGTGAAGGAGACTTTCTTTCTATCTTCTCTACTTAAGCTCCCCCAGTGGTCTCCATAGGGCTCCCCCAGTGGTCTCCATAGGGCCAAGACTCTGTAAGGTGTCCCCCAAGGAGCCTTTTTGCCTCTTCATCCAAACTTTTGCTTAGAAGATGCTCCCCTCAGTGTTGGCTGGGATTTATATATGTACCCACACTGGAACTCTTGGCACACATCCTGGAACCCATGACACCAATGCATTCACTCCACTCTCAACACTCCCAACGCACATACAAACAGAAAAGAAATAAGTAGATAGAAGGCAGAATAGTGAATGGGAGAGAGAATGCTTGGCAAATGGTAAAGTAACTGTTGGATGCTGCCGCACTTCCAGTCAACTTCATTAATGTAGCTAATCTAAGCAGGAAATCCAGGTACGTTAATTAAAAAGTATGACTAATGAAATGGTTTGAAAAAGCTGCCTATGTATTTTTAAGGGCTGAAAAAAAAAGCAGGCAACTTTTTGGACGCAGAGGGCAGGTTGAATTAACTTTTTTATACTTCAAAGGCCTACTACAGTGTTTTATCAGTAGTCACAGGAGCCCGATAAACAATTGTTTAATAAAGGACAGGTCAAGGTAAACCAGCTTGTTGAAGCTGACACATTTTGGGAAAAGATTTTGTGAGTAGATAAGAATGAATGGAATTGAGTAAATCCAAGAATTTTCACATAGGTGTTTTCCCCCCAGTTTCCTGCTGCTTATTTTGTCCCCATTTTAAAAAGTTGAGATAGAAATCACATCCCATAAAATTCACCATTTTAAAGTGTACAATCCAGTGGTTTTTAGAATATTAGCCAGCTTGTGAAACCATCACCACTGTCTATTTCCAGAATGTTTTCATCATTCAAAAAAGAAAACCCACTAATGGTGGATGCATGACTTTGTACATTTGTCAAAACCCATAGAACCCTAATGTAAACTATGGGCTTTAGTTAATAATTATGTATCAATATTTGTTCATCAACTGTAACAAATATGTCACATATATGTAAAATGTTAATAATAGGGAAAACCGTGTGTGGGGGAGAGAGCATATGGGAGCTTCCTGTACTTCCTGTTCAGTTTTTCTGTAAACCAAATACTATTCTAGAATGTCTGTCAATTGAAAAATAGTAATAAAGAAACTCCTCCCCCATTAGCAGTCACTCCCCGCTGCCCATTCCCTTTGCTCCTGGCAACCACTGACCTGTGTTTTGTCTCTTGCACAAGTTCTTTTGAAGAAGCATTTAAACCATTTGTTTTGGTAGTTACAGTTAAGAGATTGCCGAGTGTTTCTACATTAAAATATCACATCCTTATAACTCCCATCTGCCCTTGCTGCAAACATTAGTGAAGGATGAAATATGCTTTGAAAAATTAAAATGGCATAGCTATTCATAAAAATAGGAGAAAAATAAAAATCTTGTCAGTCTAAAAGTGTAATAAAAACATTTCTGCTATGTGAAACCTGAAGCTCCAGGTCTGTAAACTCTGCAGCAGGCAGAGACAGCTGCGACTTTGACACCATGGGGCAGAATCACTGAAAAGCATTCTAGGAATGGCTTGGGATCAGAGTCACACTCAGAGAACTTGAACTGGGAACCATGTTGGGGTCGTTCTGGAGCAACATGTGTATGGCAGCTTACCTGTAGTGGCTGAGAAATCAGAGAAAATTCTAAAGAGATATATCTGTGTGGAGAGGCTTGATGACTATATCAGCAATATCTCTGCAACATCACCATGGAGTAGGGGTGGGGAGTTGGAATTTGATCTGCCAATCAAAGAGCTGGTTCTGGTCTGGGATTCTTGAGGGGCCAGCTATGCAGAATTTAAAATTAAATGCAAATTAAAATTTATGATTTGCATTTCACGGAGAAAAATTTATTTCCTAATGGTTTGTATTTCTGATGTCTCTCTGGTAACATAGTGTTTTAAAATCTCAGTTTTCAGGCTCATCTAGAATAAGAAGATTTCCCTCCAATTCTGTATATCTATCTGGCCCCTCAAGGTGAGATATAATTTTTAAAGTACATTTGGGACTCATAAAGATATGGAAATAGCATCTCTGAAAAGGACAAGAAATTATAAATCAAAAACAGGTAGCTATGACTCAAGGACAGGTAGACATGAAAATAATTCTACTAGAAGCCATGAAAATAAAAAAATTGCTATTAAAATAAAAATAACTTGGGAGGTTCCAAGATGGCCGAATAGGAACAGCTCCAGTCTACAGCTCCCAGCATTAGCAACGCAGAAGGTGGGTGATTTCTGCATTTCCAACTGAGGTACCGGGTTCATTTCACTGGGGCTTGTCGAACAGTGGGTGCAGCCCACAGAGCGTGAATAGAAGCAGGGCAGGGCATCGCCTCACCCAGGAAGTACAAGGGGTCGGGGAATTCCCTTTCCTAGCCAAGGGAAGCCGTGACAAATGGTATCTGGAAAATCGGGACACTCCCACCCTAATACTGTGCTTTTCCAATGGTCTTAGCAAATGGCACACCAGGAGATTATATCCCACACCTGGCTTGTAGGGTCCCACTCCCATGGAGCCTCGCTCACTGCTAGCACAAAGGTCTGAGATGGGACTGCAAGGCGGCAGCAAGGCTGGGGGAGGGGTGTCTGCCATTGATAAGACTTGAGAAGGTAAACAAAGCGGCCAGGAAGCTCAAACTGGGTGGAGCCCACCGCAGCTCAAGGAGACCTGCCTGCTTCTGTAGGCTCCACCTCTGTGGGCAGGGCATAGCTGAACAAAAGGCAGCAGAAACTTCTGCAGACTTAAACATCCCTGTCTGACAGCTTTGAAGAGAGTAATGGTTCTCCCAGCATGGAGTTTGAGATCTGAGAATGGACAGACTGCCTCCTCAAGTGGGTCCCTGACACCCAAGTAGCCTAACTGGGAGACACCTCCCAGTAGGGGCCAACTGACACCTCATACGGCCAGGTGTCCCTCTGAGACGAAATTTCCACAGGAAAGATAAGGCAGCAACGTTTGCCGTTCTGCAGTATTTGCTGTTCTGCAGCCTCCACTGGTGATACCCAGGCAAACAGGGTCTGGAGTGGACCTCTAGCAAACTCCAACAGACCTGCAGCTGAGGGTCCTGACTGTTAGAAGGAAAACTAACAGACAGAAAGGACATCCACACCAAAACCCCATCTGTACATCACTATCATCAAAGACCAAAGGTAGATAAAACCACAAAGATGGGGAGAAACCAGAGCAGAAAAGCTGAAAATTCTAAAAATTAGAATGCCTCTTCTCCTCCAAAGGAATGTGGCTCCTCGCCAGCAATGGAACAAAGCTGGATGGAGAATGACTTTGACAAGTTGAGAGAAGGCTTCAGATGATGGGTAATAAAAAACTTCTCCAAGCTAAAGGGGGATGTTTGAACCCAACACAAAGAAGCTAAAAACCTTGAAAAAAGATTAGACAAATGACTAACTAGAATAAGCAGTGTAGAGAACACCTTAAATGACCTGATGGAGCTGAAAACCATGGTATGAGAACTACGTAATGCATGCACAAACTTCAGTAGCCGATTTGCTCAAGAGGAAGAAAAGGTGTCAGTGATTGAGCATCAAATGAATGAAATGAAGCAAGGAGAGAAGTTTACAGAAAAAAGAGTAAAAAGAAATGAACAAAGCCTCCAAGAAATATGGGACTACACGAAAAGACCAAATCTATGTCTGATTGGTGTACCTGAAAGTGACAGGGAGAATGGAACCAAGTTGGAAAACACTCTTCAGGATATTATCCAGGAGAAATTCCCCAACCTAGCAAGGCACACCAACATCCAAATTCAGGAAATACAGAGAATGCCACAAAGATACTCCTTGAGAAGAGCAACTCCAAGACACATAATTGTCAGATTCACCAAAGTTGAAATGAAGGAAAAAATGTTAAGGGAAGCCAGAGAGAAAGGCTGGGTTACCCACAAAGGGAAGCCCATCAGACTAACAGCGGATCTCTCGGCAGAAACTCTACAAGTCAGAAGAGAGTGGGGGCCAATATTCAACATTCTTAAGAAAGGAATTTTCAACCCAGAATTTAATATACAGCCAAACTAAGCTTCATACATGAAAGAGAAATAAAATCCTTTATAGTCAAGCAAATGCTGAGAGGTTTTGTCACCACCAGGCCTGCCTTACAAGAGCTCCTGAAGGAAGCACGAAACATGGAAGGGAACAACCAGTACCAGCCACTTCAAAAACATGCCAAATTGTAAAGACCATCAATGCTAGGAAGAAACCACATCAACTAATGAGCAAAATAATCAGCTAACATCATAATGACAGGATCACATTCACACATAACAGTATTAACCTTAAACGTAAATGGGCTAAATGCCCCAATGAAAAGACATAGACTGGCAAATTGGATAAAGAGTCAAGAGCCATCAGTGTGCTGTATTCAGGAGACCCATCTCACGTGCAGAGACACATAGGCTCAAAATAAAGGGATGGAGGAAGATCTACCAAGCAAATGGAAAACAACAACAACAACAACAGCAGGGGTTGTAATCCTAGTCTCTGATAAAACAGACTTTAAACCAACAAAGATCAAAAGAGACAAAGAAGGCCATTACATAATGGTAAAGGGATCAATTCAACAAGAAGAGCTAACTATCCTAAATATATATGCGCCCAATACAGAAGCACCCAGATTCGTAAAGCAAGTCCTTAGAGACCTACAAAGAGACTTAGACTCCCACACAATAATAATGGGAGACTTTAACATCCCACTGTCAACATTAGACAGATCAACGAGACAGAAAGTTAGCATATATCCACGAATTGAACTCAGCTCTGCACCAAGTGGACCTAATAGACATCTATAGAACTCTCCACCCCAAATCAACAGAATATACATTCTTCTCAGCACCACATCATACTTAGTCCAAAATTGACCACA
>NW_012114422.1:3334696-3335964 GCF_000951035.1 Colobus angolensis palliatus
GGATTCACAGCCGAATTCTACCAGAGGTACAAAGAGGAGCTGGTACCATTCCTTCTGAAACTATTTCAATCAATAGAAAAAGGGGAATCCTCCATAACTCATTTTATGAGGCTAGCATCATCCTGATACCAAAGACTAGCAGAGACACAACAAAAAAACACAATTTTAGGCCAATATCCCTGATGAACATCGATACAAAAATCCTCAATAAAATACTGGAAAACCAAATCCAGCAGCACATCAAAAAGCTTATCCATCACGATCAAGTCAGCTTCCTCCCTGGGATGCAAGGCTGGTTCAACATATGCAAATCAATAAACGTAATCCATCATATAAACAGAACCAAAGACAAAAACTGTATGATTATCTCAATAGATGTAGAAAAGACCTTTGCCAAAATTCAACAGCCCTTCATGCTAAAAAGTTTCAATAAGCTAGGTATTAATGGGACATATCTCAAAATAATAAGAGCTATTTATGACAGACCCACAGCCAATATCATACTGAATGGGCAAAAACTGGAAGCATTCGCTTTGAAAATGGGCACAAGACAGGGATGCCTTCTCTCACCACTCCTGTTCAACATAGTGTTGGAAGTTCTGGCCAGGGCAGTCAGGCAGGAGAAAGAAATAAAAGGTATTCAGTTAGGAAAAGAGGAAGCCAAATTGTCCCTGTTTGCAGATGACATGATTGTATATTTAGAAAACCCCATCATCTCAGCCCAAAATCTCAAGCTGATAAACAACTTCAGCAAAGTCTCAGGATACAAAATCAATGCGCAAAAATCACAAGCATTCCTATACACCAATAACAGACAAACAGAGAGCCAAATCATGAATGAACTCCCATTCACAATTGCTTCAAAGAGAAGAAAATACCTAGGAATCCAACTTACAAGGGCTATGAATGACCTCTTTAAGGAGAACTACAAACCACTGCTCAACGAAACAAAAGAGGTCACAAACAAATGGAAGAACATTCCATGCTCATGGATGGCAAGAATCAATATCGTGAAAATGACCATACCACCCAAAGTAATTTGTAGATTCAATGCCATCCCCATCAAACTACCAATGACTTTCTTCACAGAATTGGTAAAAACTACTTTAAAGGTCATATGGAATGGAAAAAGAGTCTGCATTGCCAAGACAATCCTAAACCAAAAGAACAAAGCTGGAGGCATCATGCTATCTGACTTCAAACTATACTACAAGGCTACAGTAACCAAAACAGCATGGTACTGGTACCAAAACAGAGATATAGACCAA
>NW_012114422.1:3336893-3344839 GCF_000951035.1 Colobus angolensis palliatus
GACCCAAATGTCCATCAATGATAGACTGGATTAAGAAAATGTGGCACAT
This sequence comes from Colobus angolensis palliatus, assembly GCF_000951035.1. Taxonomy (NCBI): domain Eukaryota; kingdom Metazoa; phylum Chordata; class Mammalia; order Primates; family Cercopithecidae; genus Colobus; species Colobus angolensis. Next base: position 3,336,943 of record NW_012114422.1, read on the forward strand.
ATACACCATGGAATACTATGTAGCCATAAAAAAGGATGAGTTCATGTCCTTGTAGGGACATGGATGAAGCTGGAAACCATCATTCTGAGCAAACTGTCACAAGGACAGAAAACCAAACGCAGCATGTTCTCACTCAGGTGGTATTTGAACAATGAGAATACTTGGACACAGGGCAGGGAACATCACACACTGGGGCCTGTCATGAGGTGGGGGGAAGGGGGAGGGATAGCATTAGGAGATATACTTCATGTAAATGATGAGTTAATGGGTGCAGCACACCAACATGGCACATGTATACATATGTAACAAACCTGCATGTTGTGCACATGTACCCTAGAACTTAAAGTATAATTAAAAAATAATAAATTTAAAAAGTAACTCAGTAGACTGGCTAAGTTTATGCTAGATACAGCTGAATAGAGAATTGGTGAATTATAAGAAAGTCTTAGATAATTCGGCACAGCAAACAGAGAGATAAAGAAATGGAAAATATGAATGTAAAGTTGTTGTTAAGGCATATAGACGGTTGAAAGATTCAAACATACATCCTATGGGAGTTAAAGAACGAAAGAATAGGAGGCATGGCAAATTAGTAACATTTGAAGAGGTTGTGCCTGAGAACTCAAGCACTGAACTCAAGAAGCTAGAAGAACCGCAGAACAAATATCCAAAGAACAGATGATAAAAGGAATATGGAGAAGAAATTAATAAAACAGAAAAACAACAGCAATAATCAAGAAGTCCTACTGATTTCAGAAGACATTTTTAGAATTACCATTTTTTAAAAAAGGCATAAATAATATTAAACATGGAGAAAATGTGCCAACAAATACTATAAAGAAAAATTGAAAACTTACATGAAAAGGATAATTTAGAAGGAAATGTTTTTCATTTTGGCCTTTTTTCTTTTCCTGGTACTTACCTTCATATTTTAAAATAATATGCTTATAGATGTATTTCTTGGGTTATGAATTTGAAGTATTTCCTGTTGAATTGTTATAGTCATTGCAGATTTAGCTCTATTTTCCTCCTGCCATCTTCTTACCTCCTGCCTCCCTCTCTCCTGTTCTGTATATATATCAATAATTTTGGTAAAATCAGCAATTTTGATTAACACTATGATAGAAATACTGTTATTAATTAATTGTTATTAACACTATCATTGGAAATATTGTTCACTGCAGAGCCAAATAATATACTATTTTTACTTTTCTGGATAAGTTTATATTTTCTTCCTGGAATTAATAATTGCCACCCCCCACATCGAATTTGCTTAGTTTTCTATTTGCATGTCCTTATTTTTTGATAAATATTTTAATATATCTGTGCCACTCTTAACTACAATTTTTTTCACCAAATACTTAGGGACATTGTATACCTATTCCAGATATTTTATCCATTTTTTTACATTCCTAGTGGCTTCCCTTCCAGATACTCCCATCTTGTCGAAATTGGGCTGATTGCTCTCTGAATCTTCTGTATAGCTGTCATTCAGATATTTTCCTATGTTACATTCCTGTGTTGGAACCATAGTTTCCTGAGCCCTCTGTATTCCTATTTCTTAGTTAATCCCTTTATTTGCAATAGAATATATACAATAACTTCCTTAGGAAGGGATTTGTATTAGTCCGTTCTCATGCTGCTAATAAAGACATACCTGAGACTGGGTAATTTACAAAGAAAGGAGGTTTAATGGACTCACAGTTCCATGTGGCTGAGGTGGCCTCACAATCATGGCAGAAGATGAAGGAAGAACAAGGGGATGTCTTACATAGCAGCCACAAAAGAGAGAGCTTGTGCAAGGCAAATCCCATTTATAAAACTATCAAATCTCATGAGAATTATTCACTATCATGAGAACAGTATGGGGGAAACCACCCCCATAATTCAGTTATCTCCCACCAGGGCCCTCCCACAACACATGAGAATTATAGAAGCTACAATTCAAGATGAGATTTGGTTGGGGACGCAGCCAAACCATATTAGGATTCTACAAGGAATATTTTTCAAGCTGCTAAAAAATATGTATTCTGTCCTACTACTTGATTGGTAGTTTAGTTGAATATAGAATTCTATGTTGAATATATTTTTTTCCTCACGACAATGAAGGCATTGCTCTACTTTATTCCAGCAACTCTCAATGCTATCCTAATTTCACATCCTTTTTATGTGGCTTCTTTATTTTTTGTCTCTCTCTGGAAGCTTGTAGGATCCTCTTTTTGTCAGTCCTCTTCTGAAATTTCATGATGATATCCCTTTGTATGGATCTTTAGTTATTTGTTTTAAATTTATTACACAATGTTAAGATACAAATATAAAGAACATTCAATATTTGTTTACTTTCACTCAACCTGGGATATAAAAAGATCAATACAAAATGATTTATGTGAGATGATTGAGAGAAAGAGAATATAAATGAGGCAAAAAATGTTAAAAGGTGCACCTAGGTGAAGTCTTTATTGTGCTCTCGAAAAATTTTTAAAGATTACAAAAAAAATCAAAATAAAAAGTTTTTTTTAAGAAAAAAAAATTCAGTTGAAATCCCATGTACCCCTCCTTGAAACCTCTTCCTATCCTTTCTCCCCTAGAGAAACCTATTATCTTCAGTTTAATGTTTATATTTCCTTGTATTTCTTTATATCTTTCTAGCTATGTACATATCTAAAAATAAATAGCTTGATATGCATAGTTTTAAGCCTTATGGAAATGATATCATACTGTATATAGTCAGAAACATTTTTTGCTGAACATGGAATTGGTTCGTTTGTGCTGTTCTTTGTAGCTCTAATTATTCATTTTAATTGCTTTATGCTATATTATTGTACAGATACTCCTTGTAGTATTTGTCCTTTCTCCTGTTGGTGGACATTTAGATTGATTCCAGTTGTTTTGTATTTCTAAAATGTGAATATGTTTACTTGTACCAGTATGTGATTGTTTATGGTACATGTGGAGGAGTGATATTGCTAAGGTGAGAGGATATGTGCATCTGCAGCTTTACTAGGTTTTGCCAAATTGCTTTCCAAAGGACTTGTGCCAATTTGTGTAACCATAGTATATAATTCTTTCCAGTGCTGTCTCCTTGTCAACATTTAGTATTGTCAGGTGTTTTAATTTCTGTCCATCTAATGGGAATGAACTGTTGTTTTTTTTTTTTAATTTTCATTTCCCTGATTATGAGTAAAATTAAATGTCTTTTAAAATTTGTTAATCATTTGTATCTCATCATCTGGATGTGGTGTGTTCATATCCTTTGCCTGTATTTATATTGAGTTTAAAAAAATATTGATTTGTAAACATTTGTATATTCTTTTTTTTTTTTTTTTTTTATAGAGACGTGGTTTCACTATGTTGTCTAGGCTGAAGTGCAGTGGTGGAACCATGGCAAACTGCAGTCTCAAACTCTTGGCCTCAAGCAGTCTTCCTGCCTCAGCCTCCCAGGCAGCTGAGATCACAGGTGCATGCCGCCATATCTGGCTAATTTTTAAATTTTCTGTAGAGATGGGGCTTTGCTATGTTGCTCAGGCTGGTCTCAAGCTCCTGGGGTCAAGCAGTCCTCCTGCCTTGGCATCTCAAATTGCCGGGATTACAAGAGTGAGCCCCTGTGCCTGGCCTATATTCTTGACACTAATTTTTATCAGTAAAATATGTTGCAAGTATGTTTTTCAAATCTGTGGCTTGTCTTTCACTTTTATGGGTATCATTTGTTGTATAAAAGTTTTAAATTTCAATACAATCAACATTTTCAATCTTTTTTTTTATGATTTGGGCTTTGTGTCTTGTTTAACACATACTTTTCTATCCCAAGATCATAAAGATATTCTCTTATATTACTTTCTAACAGTTTTAAAGTTTTGCTTTTACCAGGATTTGACTCTTCCTTAGAATCAGATACTAAAATTTTCTCCTTAGCCTATTCATATGGTAAGTTATATTAACAGATTTCCTAGTATTTTCTGTATTTTGATTTTTCCAACTTTCTGATAAGCTTAAAATTCTTTCAAAAATATGTTTACAAATTGAGTTACTGTAAAAGTGATTTAAAAGGGATATACCTAAAGTATAAAAAGAGAACATTAAAAACAAAGTGATAGAAGAGACATAATATGTAAACACTAACCAAAAGACAAAGTTAGACTATGATGCCAAATGTGTATAATTTGGGCTAAAGAGGGCCACTATATCAATAAAATATTTAATTCATTAGAAAATGTAGCAGGTCTAAACTTGTCCACACCCAATAATATATATTATACATTAAAACACATAAAGCAAAAACTGACAGAACAAATGGAAAAAAATGGAATGTGCTCCACTTCATTGGATTTTAAACTGGCTCTCATTAATATAAACATCAATCAAAAAAGAAAAAACAGAATATAGAGGATATGCATCTTTCAACTTATGAACTACATAGAACTTTGTACATACAAGTAATATAACTGTAGAGATTGTAAATATTAGTAAATCCATTAATATAACTTACCATATGTATAGGCTAAGGAGAAAAACCACATGATTTTATTTATTAATGATATTATCCTTTTTATACAAATTGCTTATATTTTTTCAGTTTGTCACACGTCTTTATGCATTGCTTACAGTAGTTTTGTTATGCAGAAGTGTTTTATTTTTGTGTAATCAAATCATTAGTCTTAATGTTTCTGGATTTCAAGTCCTAGTTAGGACAGTTCATCCTATTCAGAGGTACAGTGGCATTCACTCCTTTAAAAAAATACTCATATGGCGATTCCGGGGCCTCCACTCCGTCCCCCGCGGGTCTGCTCTGTGTGCCATGGACGGCATTGTCCCAGATATAGCCGTTGGTACAAAGCGGGAATCTGACGAGCTTTTCTCTACTTGTGTCACTAACGGACCGTTTATCATGAGCAGCAGCAACTCGGCAGCAAATTGAAATGACAGCAAAAAGTTCAAAGGTGACAGCAGAAGCGCCGGCGTCCCCTCCAGAGTGATCCACATCCGCAAGCTCCCCATGGATGTCACAGAAGGAGAGGTCATCTCCCTGGGGCTGCCCTTTGGGAAGGTCACCAACCTCCTGATGCTGAAGGGGAAAAACCAGGCCTTCATCGAGATGAACACGGAGGAGGCTGCCAACACCATGGTGAACTACTACACCTCCGTGACGCCAGTGCTGCGCGGCCAGCCCATCTACATCCAGTTCTCCAACCACAAGGAGCTGAAGACCGACAGCTCTCCCAACCAGGCACGGGCCCAGGCGGCCTTGCAGGCTGTGAACTCTGTCCAGTCGGGGAACCTGGCCTTGGCTGCCTCGGAGGCGGCTGTGGACGCAGGAATGGCGATGGCTGGGCAGAGCCCCATGCTCAGGATCATCGTGGAGAACCTCTTCTACCCCGTGACCCTGAATGTGCTGCACCAGATTTTTTCCAAGTTCGGCACAGTGTTGATGATCATCACCTTCACCAAGAACAACCAGTTCCAGGCCCTGCTGCAGTAGGCAGACCCTGTGAGCGCCCAGCATGCCAAGCTGTCGCTGGACGGGCAGAACATCTACAATGCCTGCTGCACGCTGCGCATCGACTTTTCCAAGCTCACCAGCCTCAACGTCAAGTACAACAATGACAAGAGCCGCGACTACACGCGCCCAGACCTGCCCTCCGGGGACAGCCAGCCCTCGCTGGACCAGACCATGGCCGCGGCCTTCCGTGCACCTGGTATAATCTCAGCCTCTCCGTATGCAGGAGCTGGTTTCCCTCCCATCTTTGCCATTCCTCAAGCTGCAGGCCTTTCCATTCCCAACGTCCACGGAGCCCTGCCCCCCCTGGCTATCCCCTCGGCGGCGGCAGCAGCTGCAGCGGCAGGCTGGATCGCCATCCCGGGCCTGGCGGGCGCAGGAAATTCTGTATTGCTGGTCAGCAACCTCAACCCAGAGAGAGTCACACCCCAAAGCCTCTTTATCCTTTTCGGCGTCTACGGCGACGTGCAGCGCGTGAAGATCCTGTTCAATAAGAAGGAGAACGCCCTGGTGCAGATGGCGGACGGCAACCAGGCCCAGCTGGCCATGAGCCACCTGAATGGGCACAAACTGCACGGGAAGCCCATCTGCATCACACTCTTGAAGCACCAGAACGTGCAGCTGCCCCGCAAGGGCCAGGAGGACCAGGGCCTGACCAAGGACTATGGCAACTCACCCCTGCACGGCTTCAACAAGCCGGGCTCCAAGAACTTTCAGAACATATTCCCGCCCTCAGCCACGCTGCACCTCTCCAACATCCCACCCTCCGTCTCCGAGGAGGATCTCAGGGTTCTGTTCTCCAGCAATGGGGGCGTCGTCAAAGGATTCAAGTTCTTCCAGAAGGACCGCAAGATGGCGCTGATCCAGATGGGCTCTGTGGAGGAGGCGGTCCAGGCCCTCATTGACCTGCACAACCATGACCTCGGGGAGAACCGCCACCTGCGGGTCTCCTTCTCCAAGTCCACCATCTAGGGGCACAGGCCCCATGGCCGGGCCCGCTGGCGACAACTTCCATCATTCCAGAATAAAGCCACTTTAAAAAGCAGCTGAAGTGACCTTAACAGACTAGAGATTCTATTTTTTTAAAGAGAAATCAGTTTACCTGTTTTTAAAAAAATTAAATCTAGTTCACTTGCTAACCCTGCGGTGACAGGGACAGCTCAGACTCTTGGGGACTGTGGCAGCAGGAGTTCCCAGCCCTCCACACCCGGGGCCAGACCCTCAGGGCCGTGCCTTGGTGGGCCTGCAGGTGGGTGCTCCGACCACAACACGGCTTCGTTGTGCCTTAAAAACCCTGCCTTCCTGCAGCCACACCCCACCCCGGGGTGTCCTGGGGACCCAAGGGGCGGGGGTCACACCAGAGAAAGGCAGGGGGCCTGGCCGGCTCCTGCAGGATCATGTACCTGGGGCTCGCCTGCGGCGGCTGCGACTCCCCAACCCCAGCCCTCTAATCAAGTCATGATTGCCCCACCCTGCCCCCAGGGCCTTCCCTGCTGCCCCCGGGCGGGCTCCCCACTGCTCCAGCTGCGGAGCTGGTCGTCATAATCTCTGTATTATATACTTTGCAGTTGCAGATGTCTGTGCCTAGCAATATTTCCAGTTGACCAAATATTCTAATCTTTTTTTCATTTATATGCAAAAGAAATAGTTTTAAGTAACTTTTTATAGCAAGATGATACAATGGTATGAGTGTAATCTAAACTTCCTTGTGGTATTACCTTGTATGCTGTTACTTTTATTTTATTACTTGTAATTAAGTCACAGGCAGGACCCAGTTTCCAGAGAGCAGGTGGGGCCGCCCAGCGGGTCAGGCACAGGGAGCCCCGGTCCAGTCCGATCTTAGAGTCCCTGAGCTTCAGGGAAGGGGCGGGCGCGTCGCCGCCTCTGGCATCGCCTCCGGTTGCCTTACACCACACCTTCACCTGCAGCCCCTAGAAAACTTGCTCTCAAACTTCTTCAGGGTTTTTCCTTCAAATTTTGGACCAAAGTCTCATTTCTGTGTTGCGCTTGCCTCTGATGCTGGGACCCGGCAGGCGGGCCGCTCCTGTCCTCACTGTGCTTTCTCCCGCCCCCGCGTCCTGTCCCGGGGGCTCTCCTAGGATCCCCTTTCCGTGAAGAGTGTAACAAGGGTGTAAATATTTATAATTTTTATACCTGTTGTGAGACCCGAGGGGCGGCGGCGCGGTTTTTTATGGTGACACAGATGTATATTTTGCTAACAGCAGTTCCAGGCTCAGTATTGACCGCGGAGCCACAGGGACCCCACGCACATTCTGTCGCCTTACCCGATGGCTTGTGATGGGGAGAGAACTGATTAAAACCGTTTGATGAACTCCTCCCTTGTCTAGCCCTGTGTTCGCTGTGGAGCTGTAGAGGCAGGTTGGCCAGTCTGTACCTGGACTT
>NW_012114422.1:3345197-3353471 GCF_000951035.1 Colobus angolensis palliatus
AAAAAAAAAGAAAAGAAAAGAAAAGAAAGAAAGAAAGAAAAAGAAACAGGGTGTCACTATGTTGCCCAGGATGGTCTCAAACTCCTGGGCTCAAGCGATCCTCCTGTCTCAGCCTCCAAAAGTGGTGTGATTACAGGTGTGAGCCACCATGCTCAACCTATTTTATTTTTTTAAGTCACTTGATACTATTCCTCAACTAGGGAAATGGAATTGTTGGGAAATAAGCAGAAGAGGAATAAGATACTTTATAATTTCTTACTACTACTGATAGTAATATTATAAATAGTATTTGATATTGTAATAATAATCAATACAATAGAGCATTAAAATTTCTGATTCATTTGGAAATTTTCCTAGTGTTTAGTGGATTTGGGGGAGAGTTTTTCTAGTCTCTGTTACACGGAGGTGGTAACCCTTCATTGTTCCTGATGTTATGCATGGATCTTAGCTCCAACTTGGTGCCCTGCACAGAGCCAAGACCGTGGGGACCACCCCCTTGGATGTTAGAAACTTGGTTCCTGTGCTTTTGGCTATGGCTTTGCCTTTCACCTTTGTTTCTATAACTTGAGGATTCCTTTTTTTCTCCCCTACTTTAGCTTGGCTATGTATATTTCACCTAGTTTGGGATTTTCCCTCATCTTGGTTTACTGCTTTGCCCTATATCGGTTCACAGTGGTCAGGAACTTGGAGAGGACATAGCCTAAGGGGCTTGGAAATAAAATGGGGTAGAGATGAGCATTAACTCTGGACCACTACTAGTTTTTCTGGATCTAGTGGCTTGTTTTAAAGCATTTTGAAACTTTATAGGCTAGAGCAAATCTTCAGATAGCCCATGTGTTCAATTACAACTTAAAAATATCTGAGATTGGTGGGACGCGATGGCTCACGCCTGTAATCCCAGCACTTTGGGAGGCCAAGGTGGGCAGATAATGAGGTCAGGAGTTCGAGACCAGCCTGACCAACAGTGAAACCTCATCTCTACTAAAAATACAAAAATTAGCCGGGCGTGGTGGCACGTGCCTGTAATCCCAGCTACTCAGGAGGCTGAGGCAGGAGAATCACTTGAACCTTGGAGACGGAGGTTGCAATGAGCCAGGATCATGACATTGCACTCAGCCTGGGTGATAGAGTGAGACTCCATCTCAAAAAAAAAAAAAAAAAAGTCTGAGATTTTACTGACGGATCGTGATCTACTGGGTGTGTTGTTATTCGTGAATATTGTCGAGGGGCAATGCATCTTCAACTCAAGACATCTGTCACTTTGTCTAATTCAAAGCACACTCTAAACTCAGCATACATATATATTTCTGCATATTTTACATGAGAATTCTCCATATCTTAACACAGATTATTCCAAGATGATTGTAAAATATTTCCGCTTTAGAACTGTCATCTGAGGACTCTGCTTACCGTTGTAAAGCTCCCCATTCTATGTCTGTCTTTGCTGGAACACGGAGTGGTTGAGTAAACTAGCATGAGTTTGGGAGTCTTTGAATCTTGGTCATATGATTATCTCTGTTGTAGAATCCTGAGAAGCCATTTACAAATTTTTATCTGTGTATTTACAGTATAAAATTGTCCCTCGTTTGGTGCACAGTTCTATGAATGTAAACACATGCTTGGATTTGTGTAACCTCCATAATCAGGACACAGAACCATTTTATCACCACCTAAGCTCCCTCATACGATTCCTTTATAGTCACACACTCCCACCCCTGACCTCTGGAGACCCCAATCTGTTCTCTGTCCCCATTTTAAGAATATCACACAACAGGAATTGTATATAGTATGTAACCTTTTGAGACAGACTTTTCTATTCAACCTGATGTTTTTGCTCCATGTTGTTGCTTTTATCAAGAATTCTTTTCTTTTTATTGATGAGTAGTATTCCATTGTTTGGATGTACTGCATTTATTTATTCACTCACTTATTAAAGGATATTTAGGTTGTTTCCAGTTTTTGGTGATTATGAATCAGGCTTATATGAGAGAAATTATTTTACCCCTGATAAATGTCAGTCTTTTCCCTACTTAAGCCCAGTTCCTTTCATCCAACAATAACTTATGTTACACCTCTACCAAAAAGGAATTCTGATCACATCTTGACCCCTAGGATGGCAATTGGCATTTCCTTTCCCATATCAAGTATTCTGGACGTACTGTGTTGGAATACTGTGTTGAACAGAATTGCAAGGCTACCTCTGGGAAAACAGGGACATAAGCAACTGATGACATCTGCTAAGGTTGCAGAAGAGGCAAATGGCAGCAATTGGACTGCGTAATTATAGGCATATTGCTTCCCAGAATGGAGAATAGATATAGAATATAATAGATAATAAAATTAGCTAGTGCCATGATATAAACTTATGCTTCCCTGCAGCTTTATCACACCACAAAAAAGGAAAACCTTTTGGAAAATATCATATTACCTTTCATTTATCTGCATAGCCCAATGTGTGCAATATTCTTTTTTGTACTTGTAAAAAAGGTACATAATAGGAGTGTTAAGGGTTGACTCTTACTGAGAGCTGTTAAGCTGCAGTCTATAGTATCTTCTAGGTGCAAAGTCATTGCCGACTGGACCAAGAGTGAAATGTTGCATTTTGAAATAAAATTTGCATAAGCGCTGATGTGTTTTGTAAATATATACCCTTTGTAGGCAAATACTGTGTTATTATGCTGTTGTGCTTGAAAAATAGAACTCAACTTTTTGTGTTTGTTTTCCTTTCCAGTATTACTTTACTGTTCTTTTTGGCCATGAAGGTCAGAAGCCACTGGAGCTGCGCTGTGAGGAGGAGCAGGATGGTAAAGAGTGGATGGAGGCCATTCATCAAGCCAGGTATAGGCTCAGTCCTCCAGGGTGGCACTTAATTGTCTGGGTCCTGCATTGGGGTTATCACTGTTGGTGGTAGTTTTGGAAGAACTTGCAATTCTAAGATGAGTTTTCTCCTGGTACCTGCTCCTTAGTCATGTGTGAGATAATTATTTGAGCTTTCCGTGGCTACATTCCAGCTAAAGATTAATGGTAACAGATAAAATGATAATAATAAGTAGTGGTAGTAGTCACTTTTATAGATTTCTTCCTATGTGCCAGGCATTGTTATGTGTGCTTTCCAATTACAGAATGTATTGAATGTATTGACTCACTTATCCTATCAACAATTGGCAAGAGGGGCATTATAATTCCCCTGTCTGCAGATAAGGAAACTGAGGCCTGGAAGGTTAGTTTTCCCACCTGAGGTCACACAGCTAGTAAGCCACAGAGCTGGGAGATGGCCCTAGCCCAGCCTACATTTGTAAACCCTGCTTTGTGCATCTCGGTTATCAAAAGAAGGTGATGACATCCTCTATCTAGAGAAATAGAACAGTGTGATTTCACTTCCCCCTAAGAAACATCAGGAAGGTGGAAAGGTGTGTACAAGGTCTTAAATGGGAACTAGAAATCTGAAAGAGCTGCAGGGCAGGTCTCTCTCTTTTGTTTTCTGATTCAGTCCCTAAACCTGGTTCAGTTTTGTTTCCCATGGCTCTCAAGCTCTTGCTTTTTGCCTGTCCACCCCCTAATCCAGGCTGCCGCTCCACAGTTCCCTGCTCTCTTGTCTTGCTCATCTCTCGGGTATTTTGGGGCAACACTCTAGCTGTGGCATGCTTTCTTTTTCTTCACCTGATGAGCCTTCCCTTCTCCATCTGTCTGTTCCTCTCTCTACCACTCCTGCCCTGAGACATCTCCCTGCAAGTCAGCCCTCATTGGCGCCCTCTTCAAATGGCTGCAGTACTTGCATTGTATACTGCACGTGGGCGACAGCAATTCTGGTTATCATTGCCTTTTTAATATAGTTAATGTGTTAGATTTCTGTTTCCTGAGTAGGATTGTATACACCTTGAGAAAGACGAGAGGGATTGGGGCACATTCGTGTCTGAGTGAAGCGCATTGCTAATTATGTAGTAGGTGATCAGGAAGTTTCTTCAGTTTGATTATAAGAATGAGGCATTTAGGATGGACATGATGGTTTATGCCTGTAATCCCAGCACTTTGGGAGGCTGAGGTGGGTGGGTCACCTGAGGCCAGGAGTTCGAGACCAGCCTGGCCAACGTGGTGAAACCCCGTCTCTACTAAAAATACAAAAATTAGCCGAGTGTGGTGGTACATGCCTGTACTCCCAACTTCTCTGGAGGCTGAGGCAGGAGAATTGCTCAAATCTGGAAGTCGGAGGTTACAGTGAGCCAAGATCACAGCACTGTACTCCAGCCTGGGGAAGAGAGCAAGACTCCATCTCAAAACAAACAAACAAACAAACAAAAAACAACAAGAAAAAGAATGAGGCATTTCTGAGTGAGTTCAGGCTGTTCTTTGAACCCTTGATGCCATCTCTTCAGCTACTTATATTTACCACATTCTCTGACAAGCAGTGTGCCAAGTGCTTTATGTACTTATCTTTTTTTTTATTCTTCACAACAAGCTAATAAGGCATTATTATCCCCATTTTACAGATGAGAAAACAAAAATTTGTGACAGGCAGATTGGCCAAGTTCTAACACAAAGTTGTCAAGCTGCAGATCTGGAATTCAAATCCAAGTCAATTGGACTTCAGGACCCTTAGCTAGTGTTCAATATTGTACTTATCTGCATTGTCCTCTTTATCTCTACAGTCTTTTCTTGTTCTATTTTTTTTCTCTTCCTCATTCAAAGATGAAAATAGATTAATGTGAGACTAGGGTCGAGAGTAGATGTTATTTGCAAAATATTTCAGTTCCCTTTCTTTCTCTGAGATGCATGGGGCTGGCAACTTAGTGCCGCTCTCCATAAGGGCCCCAGGGGAGCTTGCCACGAGTCATCATGACCCCGGCACATGGTTCAACCGTCCTTGCTCTTGGTGCTCTCCGTTTGAGGGTTTTGATCCAGACTTAGGACTAATGCAGAATGACTTGCTGTAGAAAGAAAGTCAAGCCTTCAAAGATGAAAGAAGCATCAAGCTGGCAAGGTAGAGCCCTTGGGTCATTTCCAGACACAGTGTTTTCCTTTCTACAATCTCTATTCCTTTCTACCTAGGAGTTAAAATACATAATTTCAAACATGCCTGTTTTCCGGTCTTTTTCATTCCAGGAGAGCAAGCACCATCAGTAGCCCAAATGCCTTTGTAGTTGCCAAGCAAATATCTTGGTGAACCAAACACAAATAATGCAAATTGCTTTAAAGATGATTAGATTTCAAGTAAGAAATTTTTTTTCTGTCCCAGGAATGCATTTTGTCATCTACAGGAAACTGAGTCAGTAATTATTTGGTGGTGTTTGACATATAGTCAAAACCAGGGCATGCGTGATCTTGTCAGGAGACAGACTTTAGAAACCACTTAAGTGGTTTAGGTGATACAATGGTGAAAATTCTCTTCTTTTCAGATTTGAAGATTTGGTTAATAATTAACTTTTTTCTTGATGTTTCGACTTTTTGGTCTCTTACGTTTGCTTTTCCCTTGACTTGAGATCTGGGACTGGGTTCTTTGATAACTTCTTTTAATCTGACGGCTTTATTCTGAGTTTTTCTATTTTACTTTTTGCATTGAGGTATTTCTTAAGCTTTTGTTTTCTAAATCAGGGAAGAAAACGTTTTGATCTAAGATTGATTAAGTTGAGTTTTTGGTGTAAACTTAGATCTGTAAAATTCACCTTGATTTTGTTCATGTATGAACAAAGCCAGAAAGTTAATGAAGCTGATTCGGAGCGAGAATTGATCAGCCATTTTTGCTTGACATTGTAATAAAACACAATTAATTAATTATGGTTGGTTGACTAAACATTTCACCCTCAAAGGACAGTCTGATGGCATTAATTCAGTACTGCTGCCTTTCCAATATAAAAGTTTTAACTACTCAATATTTATGGTTTTATTGATCCCCCTTTTAAAAAGTCAAAACTTTTGATTAGTTTAGCACGAGACGTTCTTTTCTGAGCTGCAAATCCTCCTGTAGATGCTGCTTAGATTCAAAGACTGCTCAGAACCCCTTCTCTATTTACTTTTGTTTTCCTGGGATGGCTTTTCAGTACCAGCCTGGGTGTGCTGTCTTTGTGTGCTATGAAAATCACATTGTTCTATTGGCTTTCATATCTCAGAGCAGAATCTGCTTGCCCCCACTTTGCCTTCAGAGAATCTTAGGGTCATTTTCTGGGATTCCAGTTGCATGTTTTCTCCTTTAGATCTGGCCCAGAAAAAAAAAATCATTTTGGAATTAACATTTTTCATTTTGAAGCTCTGACCAGTCCAAGAAGCTCATTTTAATGTTTTGCTTACCATTTGCCAATACTGCATTTCTAGGAAAACGGGCACATTTAGGATATCATTTTACCACATGTTATGGCACTAGTTCACGGGAAGCTGCTACCAAGACCCAGTCTTGTTTTTGTCCGGTCGAGCTGAGACCAGAGCATTTTCATAGCAGTTACGTCTATGCTTATTTCGTATGTGGTTTGCTACTTGAGTATGGAACTCTGGACATATAAAATAACCTGACATTTCTTCTTTGTTTTCTTGTCCATATGTGTCCATCATGGTTAATTTAGTTGTAGACACTAGGACAATCAAAGACACTGACCTGGTTGATTGTGAGTCCTTAGGGCTTGTTAGCTGAAAAGATAACTTTTCAGTGTTTCATCTGCTAGAACATGGACCAAGCAAAGTATCAGCAGTTAGGAGATAGCCATGGCCTGGATGTGGATCCAGTTGTATATCTTCCAAGGGTCTTCCCATCTTGGACTAAGCCTAATACCCACAGGACCTAGATTATGACATTTGGGAAGAAACAAGGAAGGTTAGACTAGGGTGGCATCTAACACATCTCTCAGGCCCCAATTTGGATGGTGTCACTCACTGGGAGAAGAAATGTTGAATGAGGACAGGTTTGTGGGGCAAAGATGATGAGCACTGGCCAGGAAGCATTGGGCAGTTTCTGCTGGAAATTGGAAGAGTATGATTATCGCTGGGAAAGGAAGGGAACTGTGAGATACTGAATTGATCCCTTGGTATGTTGAGTATCCAGGGGGCTGATAGAGAAGCAAGGTGTATCCTGAGGAGAGAGGAGAGTTTGGGTTTCTACCAAGGTGGAGGGATTGGGAAAACAGATATTAAGAACGTTGAGCCTAGCACAGAGCACTGTTGAATGTGTGTAGCTTTGCACACCCTGCAGATGGCTGTGTTTGAGGCTGTTCCACTATCTTTTGCCTGCTTTCCGATTTCTTCAGCTGAACCTGCTCAAATTTCCACCTCGATTCTCTTCCCTCCCCTCAGGGTGTATCTTGTGCAGGTGGATCGCAGGCTTTCCTCTAAGGGCAGAGCAAACAAAAAAGAATTACAAAAAGGAATATGTTTCCACTCCATAAAGCTCACGTCAGATGGTGTTTGGCAAGGGCCTGACCTGACCCTTTCTTTCACCCTATCAGTCTCCAACTTGACGATCAGAGAGACTTTATCTTCCATTAAACCTTTCAATTAAGCCTTATTCTCTTTTCCAGTAAAGAAAGCTGTAATGCAGCCTCTTGGGTCTGTTTTTAATGTTTAGTCCTTTCAATTACTTATGCCTGAGACAGCTGTTGTTCATTCTCTCTCTCCCTTAAAATACACACACATGCACACACACACACACAATGTGGTAGCTGCACCAAACGCCCGACACCTAATGCTTGTGACCTCATCCTTGGAAAAAGGCTTAATTTGCAGCAAAATATACAGTATAAAAATCTGTACAGCACTAAAGGCCACTGTGTATATCATATCATCCCCCTAAAATCAGCCCTTTAGAGAATGCACACAGAGAGAAATCCCTCACAAATCAGAGAATAGTGGTGACATAGAAAAGCTGAAAATGTTTCATGTGTCATAACATCACAGGACTAGAAAAATTAGAGATGGGCAGTGATGTTACAGCCTAAAGCAATCCAACACCATAATTTGTATTCTTCTTGTAACAGTAAGACTGTCACCACTTTAAAGCTGAAAATGTGAATTTTGTCCATAAATGTATATATATGTATTTGCTAAGAAATTCTGTCAGGGCTTTGCCTTCATATTTGCCACAATGAAAGAGAATTCAACATTTCTTTTTCTCTTACAGCCTACAAAGTGCCACATGGAAGAGAAGGGATACTGTGTAAACTGAAGTATTTCACTTGATTTGATGGTTACAATTTGTTTTCTATAGGGAAAAGCTGGGCTTGGATTTTCTTGTTTTAATACTTTGCTAATGCTTTTGTCAGCTGTCTTTCCTCCTTCTCAATTTTTTTTTTTTTT
>NW_012114422.1:3353611-3355734 GCF_000951035.1 Colobus angolensis palliatus
CAGCCTCCAGAGTAGCTGGGACTACAGGCGCCCGCCACCTCGCCCGGCTAGTTTTTTGTATTTTTTAGTAGAGACGGGGTTTCACCCGCGCCCGCCCCTTCTCAATGTTTTTGTTTCAAGTGCTTGTCTTGCACCTTAAGCATCCAGCTGACGAGGCAGTCCGACCTTTTGCCTACACTCACCGGGCAGGCCCCGACCTCACGTACACATCATCTCACCTGCAGGCGGGAGCCGTCCTCATGATTCTCTTTGCCTGATCCAGGAGAACCATCTCCAGTTCAAGACAAATTTCTGCCTTGAGCTCTTTCTCTGATTTCTTGCTTCATTACTTACACCATTTCTCTCTTATATTTCCAGTCTGTTTACTCCTCACTCCTTAGCTTTTTTTTCCTGTGCTTTTTGGATCTCCTGAAAATCTCTCCTGTCTCAAAAGAGAAATGAAAGCCTTTTCTTGGCATTGATTACTCCTCTAGCTACTGTCTTCTCTTGCACGTGCAGCCCGGCTTCTTGAAGAAATGGTTCGGTTGCTCTCCTAGGCACGCAGCTCTTCCTCTTTCCAGCTCTTCATGGTGGGTTTTGTCCCTGCTCTACTGTAACTGTTGTCACCTGGATCAACAATGAATTTCCAAAGCTTTTCTTTCCTTATATAACTTCAACTTTCTGTTCATATTTAATACTTACTTTTGAATTACACCAGTAATACATAAAAACAAGTTCCCTAAAAAAAAAAAAAGAAAACTCAGACAATAAAAAAGTAAAAAGATATAGTTCCACCCTCTCCCCCTTTATTTCCCCAGGCCCATTTACTTCCTCAGAATATTTACTGGTAACAGTTTGTTGTGCATACTTCCAGATTTTTCTGTACATTTGCATATGGATAGATAGGTAGAATGATATAATTACAGACATTTTATTTGCTATTCACATTATTCGCCACCTTTTTATGTTAATTTGGAGGGCTTCTTTTAACATTAGTTTATAGGGATCTAAGTCTTATCTCAAAATTTTCATTCCTTTTGTTTACGATGTCTCTCCTGATTCTCCCTCTACTCCTTTGACAATTTCTTTTTGTCCTATTTCACTACTCCTTGTGTTCTATCGCTTTCTTTACTGTGGCTGCTTGTGTAGGACTTCGCTTTTGCTCTTCCTGTTTCCTCACTTGGATCCACCCCCCAGACTTAGGCCGTGTAGATAGAGCTGCTCTTTCTCAATACCTGCTCTGCTAAATACCATGCTATATGCATGATACCTCATGAAGTAGCTCAGTGAATCTGAGTATGGGAGAGATGAAATGACCTCCTGAGGGCCTCCAATCTAGTAAATGACAGAGCTGGAATCAAGTCCTGGGCAGGCTGACTCCAAAGCCTATGCACTTAACCACAAAGATATATAGCCTCCATTATATGTAGAAATTCACCCACATGTATTTTTCTATATTGAACTATCGATATATCATCTGTCACTGGGTGCTCAGAGTTACTTGATACTAAGCAAGACAAACCCAAACTCATGTATTTCTCTAGGCAGCTTCATATTCTTTTCCTGGATAGGAATGCAAAGCATAGTCTCCTATACACTCAGTCACTCAAACCAGCAGGATATCATCCCCTGACCCTGTCCTAACTGCTCACTCCAGTCACCGCTTGTGGATTCTACCCCAGAACATGACCGTTCTCTGTTCCTCCACATGTCTGCAGCATTGCCCTAGTGCAGGCCACCAACACCGATTGCCTGGACTACTGCTCTGCAACCTCGCCTGTCTCTTCCAGGTCGGCTTCCTTCCCATCCATTCTCTACAATTACTAGAGTGCCCTTTCTAAGCAAACATCTGATCTGCTGAAGGAATTCCGGGGTTCCCGGTTGCTTTTAGTTATTATAAATTCAGTTTACTTCTTTTTTTGTTTTGTTTTGTTTTTTGTTTTTTATTTTTTTTTTTATTTTTATTTTTTATTATACTTTAACTTCTAGGGTACATGTGCATGGCGAGCAGGTTTGTTACATATGTATACTTGTGCCATGTTGGTGTGCTGCACCCATCAACTTGTCAGCACCCATCAATTCATCATTTATATCAGGTATAACTCCCAATGCAATCCCTCCCCCCTCCCCTCTCCCCATGATAG
>NW_012114422.1:3362139-3365387 GCF_000951035.1 Colobus angolensis palliatus
GCCCCCCTCCAGTTTACTTCTTATTGTGGAAAATTTTAAATGTATGCAGAGAAAGAGAGATAGTGGTCCTCCATGTTGCTTTAAGAAGAGAAAATATTCATTATTTCACTGATATTTATTGCTTCCCTACCGAATGCTAGGCTTTGCCCTGAGTTCTGGAATGAAGTGAGCCAGTCCAAGCGAGGCCCCTCCGAGCTGACTTCTGTGAACTCCTCATGCCACTGCTCCCCTTATGTCCTGGGCTCTAGCTGGAGCCACCACATACAGGAATTTTAATGTGTGGGAATGTCTCTTCCAGTCTGACTTAAACCAACACATCTTTCAGGATGGAGCCCTTAGCAGCTTGCATCTTCTTTCCTGGCCCTCTTCCTCTGCCAGCAGGAAGGCCTGACCATTCCCTTCTTTGAGCCCTCACTGTAACTTCTTATTTCACTCAAAGCACCTAAGAGATTATTGCATTGATTTGTTTATGTGTCTGTATCTCTCTGTCAGCCTGAATTCCTTCAAAGCAAATTGTGTACTACTCATCTTTTGTGCCCTGCCCCAGCATGGTGCCAAATTGCTTTTCAGAAATGCATGTACTGATTTAATCTCCCTCCGTTAGGGCAGAAGAAAGCTGGAATCACTTTTTAAAATCTTTACTATATCAGTGGGTTAAAAATGATATATTGGTATAATAAGCATTTTCTTGATTATTGGTAAGACTGTGTTTTGCTATCACTAATATCTGTCTATATTTCCTGTATAAATTATCATCTCGTATCCTTTTCCCATTTTTTTCATATTGGTGTTTTTCTAGAAGTTTTTTAATAAGCTCTTTGTAAGACAAAAATGTATTCATTTTTTTATATTTGTTCAAATCACCCTGCATCCTTTTTTTGTCTTGTAGTTATACCTATGGGATTTTTTTGACATTAGAGTTTTTGAATTACAATGCAATGAAAGTATATTACTTTTGGGGGGAAGTTGTTCTATTGCATTTTAAAAAATATTTTTAAAAATCAAGGTATACTTCATATATCATAAAGTTTATCATTGTAAAGTGTATAATTCAGTGTTTTTCTAGTATAGTCACTAGGTTGTACAACCATCACCACTAATTTCAGAGGATTTTCAACACCAAAAAAGAAACCCCATATCCGATAGCTGTCACTCCCATTTCCCCACTTCCCCTAGCTCTAGCCAATTACTAATCTCCTTTCTGTGGAGATTTGCTCATTCTGGACATTGCATATAGATGGAATCATACAAACATTTTGCATCTGATTTCTTTCACTTAGCATAACGATTCCTAGCTTCATTACTGTTGTAGCATGTGTTAGTACTTCATTCCTTTTAATGGCTGAATTCTATTCCACTGTATGGATATACCACATTTTATTTATCTACTCCTCAGTTGATGGCCATTTAGATTGTTTCCACTTTTTGCTAGTATGAATAATGCTGCTGTGAATATTTGTGTCCATTTGTACGTGAACATATGTTACCAGCTCTCTTGGGTATATGCCTAGGAGTGGAATTGCCAGGTCATTTGGCAACTCTATGTTTAACTTTTTGAGGAACTGCCAAACTGTTTTCTACAGTGGCTGCACCATTTTACATTCCCACCAGCAATGTATTGC
This sequence comes from Colobus angolensis palliatus, assembly GCF_000951035.1. Lineage (NCBI taxonomy): Eukaryota > Metazoa > Chordata > Mammalia > Primates > Cercopithecidae > Colobus > Colobus angolensis. Next base: position 3,363,762 of record NW_012114422.1, read on the forward strand.
GGGTGCCAGTTTCTTCCCATTCTTACCAACACTTATTTTCATTGCTTTTTTGCTTAGAGTCTGTATATGTTCTCATATATAAGCCCGTTTAATCTATTCTGGTTGGATTGATACAGTTATATATGTACTCTTGCTGAAGAATTTTCTGTGATGATAAAGATAATTCTACCAATACCTACTTATGCACATTTGAAAAGAAATGAAAGTCTCAATGTTAGGAAAGACTCATTAATGTCTATTGTGATACTAAACATTTTCCCCAGCTTCATAATACAGTACTATAAAAGATATGCACTTTTAGAAGCACTCCTTGAAATTTCTCTGTCCCAAGGTAATAATTTTACCACTAATGATGCTCTGTTGTGTTTCCTAGTAACAATATTTTGCCTGCTTTTATATTTAATTGTGCTTTAGAAAGGATTATCGACAACTTTCCACATGTCCCAAAGTTTAGTGAAATGTTTAAGTAATGAACTGTGACTGTGAACAGGAAAGAAGGAACAATATTTAGAAGGGGGTTTTTAGTCTTTAATTTTTGTTCCTCTTTTTGATCTATCTTGACTAAGATGCTTGTGTTTCCATTTACTGTAGAGGGGACAGCTTAGGAGGAAAGAGCCTGTCAGTAGAGAGAAGAGATTGGTGGAGGATACAGTGTTAGGACCTCATGTTAATGTGGTATCTAAAAAATATTGATTAGCCAATGAAGTGGAGATGCTGACATGAGGGAACCTGGCACCAGAAATGGTATGTGGTAGTAATGCTGAAGGGGTGTGAGTAAAGATAGAGGAACTGGCCTTGCTTAGGTAAGGCCAAAGCCAATGTTGCTTTGATTGGAGCTGTACTATTGTCATCTGTGCTTGGATTTTCCCCACTCCCAAAGGCATCATGATTCTCCTGACATGAAGAATGCTAGTTCCAAACAGTTTTCTGGATTAAATTTAGCATAACCCTGGAGATAGGTGGAGTTTTTCTTTAGTGACCTGGGCTATGACATTTCATCTTGGGTTTTGCTATAGTTTGCTTCATATATACGTCTTCAGTCAAAACAAGTGGGGCAGAATTCTGGCCCAGCAACAACAACCTCTTGCTAAGCTAATATAATTTTTGTCCTTCTATAAAATAACTAAGGTCTGTAATTTCACACTGTGCCTCTGCTTTGGTCTTTTCAACATTTTATTTGAATATTCCCTTTTCTCCATATGGAGTGATGGTGATTAGGATTTTTAAAAAATGTTTATTTGTTCATTTATGATTGATACATGATTATTGTACATATTTACGGGGTACAAGGTGACGCTTCAATACATACATAAATTGTATCATGATAAAATCAGGGTAATTAGCATATTAATCAGCTTAAACATTTATTATTTCTTTGTGATGAGGACACTAAAAAACCTCTCTTCAGCAGGGCACGGTGGCTTGTGCCTATAATCCCAGCACTTTGGGAAGCCAAGGCCAGTGGATCACTTGAGCCCAGGAGTTCAAGACCAGCCTGGGGAACATAGTGAGACCTCATCTGCACAAAAAAATCAAAAAATTAGCCATGACTGGTGATGTGCACCTGTAGTCCCAGCTATTTGGTAGGCTGAGGCAGGAGGATGGCTTGATCCCAGGAGGTCAAGG
>NW_012114422.1:3366717-3369372 GCF_000951035.1 Colobus angolensis palliatus
ATTGACTATTCTGTGCCAAGTCCCCAGGCCTGGACTTGTCTTTAATCTTTTTGCCTGGATTATTATTGTAATAGTTCCAACTCTTCCCCCTTCTCCTCTTATGCTCCACCCCTACACTTCTTTCTCATCACAACAGCCAGTGTGATCCTGTTAAAAAGTGAAATCTTGGTTGGGCACAGTGGCTCATGCCTGTAATCCCAGCACTTTGGGAGGCTGAGGCAGGCAGATCACAAGGTCAGGAGATCAAGACCATCCTGGATAACATGGTGAAACCCCGTCTCTACTAAGAACAGAAAAAATTAGCCAGACGTGGTGGCGGGTGCCTGTAGTCCCAGCTACTCAGGAGGCTGAGGCAGGAGAATGGTGTGAACCTGGGAGGCACAGCTTGCAGTGAGCCGAGATCGCACCACTGCACTCAAGCCTGGGTGACAGAGCGAGACACTGTCTCAAAAAAAAAAAAAAAAAAAAAAGTGAAATCTTGTAAGGTCTTTGATCAAAGCTTATTCCTCGCACTGGAGGAAAACCTGAGACTTTCTATTGATCTACATGCTTTTGAATCCTGTTCCCTCTTCTACATCTTTCTTACTCCTTGTCTTAGGCCATTCTTGCATTGCTATAAAGAAATACCTGGGCTGGGCGCTGTGGCTCACGCCTGTAATCCCAGCACTTTGGGAGGCTGAGGCAGGTAGATCACGAGGTCAGGAGTTCAAGACCAGCCTGGACAAGATGGTGAAACCCCGTCTCTACTAAAAATACAAAAATTAGCCAGGCATGGTGGTGGGCGCCTGTAATCCTAGCTACGCAGGGGGCTGAGGCAGAGAATTGCTTGAATCCAGAAGGCAGAGGTTGCAGTGAGCTGAGATCGCGTCACTCCACTCCAGCCTGGGCAACAGAGAGAGACTCTGCCTTAAAACAAACAAACAAACAAAAACCTGAGGCTGGCTAATTTATAAAGAAAATAGGTTTAATTGGCTCATAGTTCTGCAGGCTGTACAAGCATGGCACCTGCATCTGCCCCACTTCTGGAGAGACCTCAGGAAGCTTTTATTCATGGCGGAAGGTGAAGGAGGAACAAGTGGGTCATACAGCAAGAGCAGGAACAAGAGAGAGAGAAGAAGATGCCACACACTTTTAAACAATCAGATCTCATGAGGACTCTGTCTCATGAGACACTGTCTCGAGGACAGCATGAAGCCATGAGGGATCTGTCCCCATGACCCACACATGACCCATACACCTCCCAGTAGGCCCCACCTCCAACACTGGAGATGACATCTCAGTGTGAGATTTGGGTGGGACACAGATCTAAACCATATCATTCCCCTTGAGGAAACTCACCACTTTGTCATTCCCTAGACAGGCTAGGCCCACTCCCACTGCAGGGCTTTTGTACATACTGTTCCCTGGGCCTGGATGCTGTTCCAGCAGCTCGCCACACGGCTTCCTGCTTCAAGTGGTTTCTCCAGTACCATTTCTCCATGAAAGCAGCCCTCACCGCTTGGTTAAAATTGTCACCTCTGCCCCCTTACTTCCTATTCTACTCTCACCGTATTTTCTCTACAGTACTCATCACCAGGTGACATATGATAGATTTGTCTTATTAATGTTGTCTTTCTCTCTCTACTACTGTGTAAGCTTCATAAAGACAGATTTTTTTCCTACTGTGTTTACTCCTGTGCCCAGTGCTTTGAACAGTTTCCAAATGTACAACACTCAGTAAATATTTGTTGACTCAAAGAACCCATTTGGACTCACAGGAACCTATGAAGAAGGAAATCAGTGTTACTTATAATCCCAATGCATGAAGTAAATAACTACCATTAGGATTTTGTGTATTTTCTCTTTTCTCCCCACTTAATATTACAGAAATATTGGAAAGTATGGAAAAGCACAAAAGAAGTAACTCAAGAAGTAATGAAAAATCACCCATAATTGCTCCAGCCCGAGAAACCTCCCTTTAAGTTTTGATGTATGTCTCTCATTAGAGTACCTTTCTCTCTGTCTCTCTCTTCCCTCTCCTCTTCTGCTTATGTCTGTGTATATACTTAATTTTCTCCCTCTGTATATGAACATATATACATGTACATGTACATATAATGTTTATCTCAGTTTCTTGTTTTTCTCTGTTTATCAATAAATCTTGGGTATGCGCCATTATGTTATGACTTTTTAAAAAACATATTTTAAATGGCTTGTTATCATTCCATTATGTAGATATATTATTGCTTATTTAACCAATTCCGTATTATACATGTGTGTATTTAGATTGTCTCCATTTTCTTATATTTGTTTTAATGAATGAACATTTTGTTTCTTTGTATCTCATTGTGCAAGTATAAGATTATTTTTCTTGAGTGATATTAGAAGTGAAATTATGAAGGCAAAGGATATAAACATTTTGACCTGTTTTGATACATATTGTCTTCTACAATGACTCACTTCCGTGGTGCTATGTGACAATATCTATTTACTATATCTTTGTTAGCCCTGAGTACTTTTTTCTAAAAATCTTAACTACTTTTGGTAAATAATTTGTACTTCTTTGATTAAGAAGGACTTTTTAAAAAAAATTTATTATTATTATTTTTGAGACAGGATCTCTCCCTGTTTCCCATGCTGGAGTGCGGTGGTGAGATCATAGCTCACTGCAGCTTC
>NW_012114422.1:3373107-3429059 GCF_000951035.1 Colobus angolensis palliatus
TCCTTCCTTCCTTCCTTCCTTCCTTCCTTCCTTCCTTCCTTCCTTCCATTTTGTCACCCAAGCTGGAATGCAGTGGCATAAACACCATCATTGCAGCCTTGACCTCTTGGGCTCACACAACCCTCCCACCTCAGCCCCCCAAGTAGCTGGGACTACAGGTGCATGCCACCACACCCAGGTTATTTTTGTATTTATTTTGTAGAGATGGAGTTTCACCATGTTACCCAGGCCAATCTCAAACTCCTGAGCTAAAGTGATCCACCTGCCTCAGCCTCCCAAAGTGCTGGGATTACAGGTGTGAGCTGCCACACCTGATCCCAGCTAAAAAAAAAAAAAAAAAAATGTAGATATGAGAGCTTACTATGTTGCTCAGGCTGGTCTTGAACTCCTGGCTTCAAGCTCTTCTCCCACTTCAGCTTCCCAAAGTGTTGGGATTGTAAGCATGGGCCACCGTGCGCAGCAAGAAGGACCCTTTTTCATGCATTTATTGGTCATTTGTTTATTATGTTCCGTGACGCCCTTTTGTCTGTTTCTTGACTTACTAATTTTAGCCAGTGTGATTGATTCTCTGGCATAAAAATGAAAAATTTAACACCCTTACAGTGCCTCTTATATCTCCTGTCTTGCCCCTCTGTTTTTGTTACTTACATATTTTTGGATCTTAAATTAGTTGACTTCATGTCCTAAAATAATATAATTAAACCTCTGTTGATTTATCAACTTTAAACAGTATGAATTGACTCTGCTAGGAAACACAAGTATAATAAGTTAGACATTTAATGTGTTTTCATTGTTTTTTCTTTCCTAATCCTGAGGTTTTATTACTTTCATTAGTATTTATTCTCACTTTGTAAACTTTTAGACATTTATATTCTGTTCTCTAAATTATTCCTCTGTGTTTTGTCATAGGCTGATTCTGAAAAATTAAAAGCCAATAAGGAACATTTCCATAGTGGTTATAACAAATATTGTGTCCCAAAGTGTCAAGGTTGGTGTTTGATCCCACAGAGAATGAAATGTACCATATGTCATTGAATATTTGCTCCTTGAAGGAGAACCTTGCATGTGTCAACTTCTAGTTTCTTTCTGGCTTCCTTTACTTCATCTGGCTTGTTTTCTTGCATTCAATGTCATTTTATTGTCTTTGATTTCTGTTTTGTTTGGTGGGAAAACCTCCTCATAGTTTTTTCCTGCAGTAAGTGTGTGGGGATAGTAAGTTTTTCCTATCTTGTCCTAGTACTTGGTCAGTGTTTGGTTGTCTGTGTATTGTTTATTGTTTTAGAAATTGTTAAGCAGGTTCAAAATATTTTCTCCACAATTCTCTGTTGCCACCTAGAATCCCAAGTTAATGATAAAAAGCATGACAGAAAAAAAAAAGAAAGCATGATTCTCACTTCCTTTGGCTACCTGTTGTTTCTCTTTGGAAGCTTTTATAATTTTTCTCTATCCTTAGAATTCCGATACTTTACCAGGATGTATCAGAGTATGAAATGTTTTCATTTCTCCTGTCTGGTATTTGGATTATTCTCTCTATTTGAACTGTGCTGTGCTCAGTTTGGGGAGTTTCTTCCATTTCTGTTTTTTCTTTTTTAGATGGAGTCTCACTCTGTTGCCCAGGCTGAAGTGCAGTGGCATGAGCTCGGCTCACTGCAACCTCTGCCTCCCAGGTTCAAATGATTCTCCTGCCTCAGCCTCCCGAGTAGATGCAATTACAGATGCCTGCTACCACACCTGGGTAATTTTTTGTATTTTAGTAGAGACGGGGTTTCACCATGTTGTCCAGGCTAGTCTCAAGCTCCTGACCTCAGGTGATCTGCCTGCCTCAGCCTGCCAAAGTGCTAGGATTACAGGTGTGAGCCACCATGCCCAGCTCTCATTTCTTTATTATTAATATTTTTTCCCCATTGCAGTCTAACTTTTTTCCTTTCTGGAACTCCCATAAGACAGGTATTAGACTTCTTGGATCTATACTCTAGGTTGCTCGGTTTTCCTTTTATGTTTCCAATCTCTTTATATTTTTGTTTAGTGTTCTTTATTTGACCTCTCTGACCTCCCAGCTTAGTTTTTAGCCATGTCTGGGTTATTGGTTAGTAATTCCATTGACCTATAAAATTTTAGTAATTATTTTTTGTTTACAAGAACTCTTTTATAAAAAATCTGATTACTCCTTTTGCATGGCAGCCTCTTTTTGCTTTATGTCGCTAATATCCTTCCGTATCTTTCTGAAGATAGTAGGTACCTTTTTACCTGAATTAGACTTGTTTCTTTTAGTGTCTTTTCTATAGTGGGGCTATATTTGTTATCTCTTGCTGCTGAACAATTTTTAAAACAATAAGCAATTTGTTGTTATACACAGTTTCTGTGGGTCAGGTATCCAGGCATAGCTTAGCTGGGTGCCTCTACCCAAAAGTGTCTCACAAGGCTACAATCAAGGTGTTGGCCAGGTCTGTATTCTCATCTGAATGCATAACTGGGGAGGGATCCACTTCCAAGTTCACTCACTCTGCTGTTGGCTAGATTCGCTTCCTTACCAGTTGTTGGCTTGAGCTCAGTTCCTAAATGACTCTTGGCCAAAAGCCTCCTACAGTGTCTACTTTTCATGGGCCTCTCTGTAGAGTAGCTCAGAACCTGGTAGCTGACTTCTCTCAAAGCATACAGCAAGACAGCAAGAGAAAGCAAGTGAGGTGGAAGCTAGAGTCTTGTAAACTAATCGCGGAATTGCCATCCCATCACTCCTGCTGTGTTGTATTCTTTATAAGTGAGTCACTTAGGGCCAGCTCACACTCAAAAGGAAGGCCCTGTTACCTAAGGGGGTGACTAGAAGACAGGGCTCACTGGGGGGCCATCTTAGACACTGCCTACCATAGGGGCCTTTTGTGGTGATAGGGGAGGCTGGTTTTCATGAGTGTCTGCTGTTCCTTGTTTCTAAATGAAGGATCCCATGGGACATTATGGGTAGCTGGTCTGGGCTTACTCTGTGACTGTGACTGCTGGATCGTGTAACATGTGTCAGCTTCCTTTTCAGGTATGTGGGCAGACAGTAGGAAGGCTGGTTGGAAATTCTTCCTTGTGTAATTCTATACCCTTTAGCCCACACAGCTGGAACCTGTTACTTGCTACTACCCACTAAAATATGGAAACATGATGGGATAGTGACTTCCTTGATTAGGTTACATTATATGGCAAAGGAAAAGGGTTACTGAAGATATCATTACAGTCTTAAATCAGTTAATGTTGAGTTAATTAAAAAGGAGATTATCCTTGGTAGACCTGATGTAATCAGATGAAAGACCTTATAGAGCAGGTGAGAAATGTTCTCCCACTGGCTTTGAAGAAGGAAGCTGCCACGAGTTCTATAGCAGCAGGGAAATGAACTTTTCTAACAGCCTGAATGAATTTGGAATAGGATTCTTCCCCAGCCAAACCTCACGATGATAATGCATCTTGATTGACACCACGGTCATAGCCTTGTGAAATCCTGACCTAAAGGTCTAGCTGAACTGAGCCTAGACTGCTAACACACAGAAACTATGAGATAATAAATATGTGTTGAAAGAACCTGGAAGTAAAATACACTGTATTCATTTTCTATTCTGTAACAAATTATCACCAAACTTAGTGGCTTAAGTTCTGTTGTTACAGAATAGAAAATGAATACAGTGTATTTTATTTCCAGGCTCTCTTAAAGCCTCTCCCTTCTTGGTTCTCCCTTGTGTCCACAGTGAATGTCTGGAGTAAACCCAAGCTCTGTTCTCAGAGTCCAGCTCCCTCATTGGAGTCCTTCTTTAGGAAGGTGCCACCCTTTTCTAGAGAAAACAGACCTTGCACTGTCAGCTGGGGATGTGTCACTGCTGCAGCTGTGCCTTTTAGTTCTTATTTTTGAGGGGTGTGAAGAGGAGGAGCCTAACTTCACATATTCTAAAGGTACTTGTTTAATGGAAGATCATAACAATTGCCCTTGCCTCCCCTCTGTTGTTTACATTTGTTGCTTCTGAGTTTGGAGACTCTCTGGGCCACTCTTGGTGAGAAGCGTGCTTATACAAGGTATCTGTATCTGTGGTTTCCTCTACTCTCATTTCCCCACCAGGCTAATTCTGCTTGCTTAGTTTTTCTCTTCATGGAATTTTACAAATTCCATCATATAGGTGCTGAGGATATCTGGTCTATTGATGGCATATTTTCCTGTTTTTATAATGCTTTTACGGTTTCATTCTTTAAACAGAAAACAATTTTTTTTTAGCAAAGACCTTGGAAGCACAGGGAGGCGGACGTTGGTGATGAGTCTGTGTGAAGTCAGCCTTGCATTCCAAACTGGACCTGCCTTTTTCTTTTTTAAGAGAAAAGAAAATACTGCTTTGCTACCTGACACTGATGTAATGTATTTGTAACCAATTTGGCATATTTCTAATAAAACTGATGAGAAAGGCAGAATTTTTATAACAATTGCTTTTCTTATGCTCTATTACTATTTTTCTCCCTTAAGTTCTCCCAAAGCATATTCCTATTAAGACTCTTCTATCTTTTCTTCTTCTTTTCCCTTCCTGTCACTTGTAATTTCATAGCCTCCCTTTCTAGTCTCTTCGGGTAATTTCTTAGAACGAGTGACTTGAAAATATTGCTGACATGGTTCTTTTCTAACCCTAACAACATGCATAATACAGGTGCTGAGGATGTTGAGATAATTGACCTAAAATTGTGATTTTTAGAAGTGTCTTAAGACTTTTAGTTCCAAGCAACACAAACCAAGTAACCTAAACCTCAAACCAGCTTAGGTTAAAAAAAGAAAGAGTTTATTAGCAAGACACTGCAGTATCTCCCTAAACCCCAGGCTAAAGTTGTATTCCAGTGTCACGAGGGCCTGGCACCAGGAACTAGAAAGCTACAGGAGCCCAGGTAGCCATTAACTTTCTGTCTCAGACTTTCTGTCTCTCCTGTCTTTGCTTTTCTGAACATCTGCTTATTCTTTTCTCTCTCGTTGGACTCACTTTGACCGTTTTGGCATGGGTGTGGCCGAATATGGCTGCCCAAAAATGGCAACTAGAATTTCCAAGTTAATTTTATTGCAGTTCAAGCGAATAAGGCAGAGGTACAATCCCAGATTCCAAGGGGAAAGAATCCATTTGGTTTAGCTTGCACCAGTTATCTCTTTTTAGGCTGGTTTAATGTGGTCATGAGGGCAGCTTTTGTGGTATAAACATGGCTTGCCATGGCCCAAGTTCCCAAAGAGGAGATAAGTGAGTGGAAATTTGGGCAGGTATCTCAAAACACTTCCGCTGCAACATTCTTCTTTATGTCCAACGTGCACTTTCTCATCAGAGAGGCAGTTTAGCTGGTGTTTAAGAACATGGACTTGGGGTCAGACATACCTTAATTTGAATCCTAGCCCTGCTACCTACTAGCTGTGTGATCTGAGGTCAGTACTTTGCATCTGTGAAGATCAAATTCCTTCTCTGGGCAATTGGGATCACAAATCTCCTGGGGTTTCTGGGAAGATGAGATGAAATAATGTATGCTATATCCTATGCACTCAATAAATAGTAACTATCATGAATTATTACTATCATACCATTGGGGAAAGATGGTATGCATGGAAGAACATCCATTTCATCATCCTGAATGATGCAAGAAGATCTGGAGGCAAAATTTTAGATACCACAGAATTATATCATCAGTAAAAATCTAAGAGTAAGTTTTGTTTTACCATACTTGACCAAAGACATAGATACAGGCTAGGCTGCAGGAGTTAGGGCCCGAATAATCTAAACTTATTTCTAGAATATAATTTCTATTTCTGTTGGCTTTAAAAACAGTCAATGATTTTGCAGTCTTAAAGAGAGCCCAACAGAGTTGGTGGTCACTAATACAGACATAATAGCTTTTTTCCAGTTAGTGCCTGTTCTAATGGTCTCTGCGTTCATTCTGTTTGGGAGCAGGTTTATTTTGATTGGCTGATATCTTACTCGGTGAAATATTTTGAATAGCATCCCTGGAAACCATGTGCCAGAATTCAAAAGACCTCAGTCTTTTTGTTAAAGAAGACACACTACTTTCTTTTAAAAACTATTACAATTTCTTTTGTACTTTACCCACTTCTATGGTAAGATATTTTGGGTAGCAAGTATCATTAAATGAATTCTTAGTGAAGGATATGTAAAATGATTATTTAAATCATTCATCATTGAAGGATACCAAATGTCAGCTGAAAGTTAACATTTATGTGAAGTAGAGATAGCTGAACAAACAATGCTCATTTCTTTTTCAAATGTAGCATATTATATTCTATATGGAACTATATATAGTAGAACAATATCTCAATGACTAACTGTGTAATTTTCTCTCAAGTTATGCAGACATTTTGATTGAGAGGGAAGTATTAATGCAGAAGTACATTCATCTAGTTCAGATCGTAGAGACAGAAAAAATTGCAGCTAACCAACTCCGACACCAACTTGAAGATCAAGACACAGAAATCGAAAGGCTTAAATCAGAGGTATTTCCCAGTTGATAGATTCCTTCTCATTGTTTCACGTTTTACTGTCATTTCCTCATGATTACTTAAGGCCTATTCAGGGCAACATTTTAATCCCAGGCTGACTTCCTCTGACGTCAAAACATACGTGGTTAGGCCTGACGTAGACATGGATCTAATGTCTATATTAGGATTGGGCAAATGTGCTACAGGAACATATCAGGATAATGTGCCTTTTTTTGGTGGGGGTTGGTTATTTGTTCTCCTGATACCCTTTATTAGCTCAGAAATTCAGGAATTAACTATAGCATTTAACTGTTTTCAGATGCCCTACAGTAATGATAATTATGAGTCTGCCGTAGATTCAATTAAAGTCTAAAATGACAACTAAGGGAGGACCAGAAATGAATTCAGAAATACTTTACTCTTTTAGATTTGAAGGAGTCCACCCTTCTCCCCTCCACAGTTTTGAAAAGAACAGTTGGATTAAACTATAAGACATTTGCTAGGGTGCATTTTTCCCTGGAGTTGGAATTCCTGCCTCTCCCTCCCTCCCTCAGAGTGTGAACTTCTCAGGCCTTGCATCCCCAGATAGTGAGGCTGATGCCCAGTGTGAGCAGAAGGCGGTTTTAGAGTCTACAGCCATGGTGTGTGCCTGGGTCCTCCCTCCCTCCCAGGCCTCAGTCTAGATAGAGAATCCTGAATGTACCTTTCCCAGTGTCCTGTCCTTCCTCATGGGCAGCAAGCAATCACTGAAGAATGGGAGAGGAATGCAGAGAATGAGATTTCCTCCCTCTTTCTGCCCAGGGATGCACTGGTATCTTCTGAGATTCAAAGAAGGGAACAGGACACAATTGTATCCTCAGTGACAGAAACAGTTTAGGCTCCTCCGTTTTGGCAATGTTCTTGTCATTTTTATCGTCATCAGACAACATTTTCCTTTTTGTGCCTTTGCACCTTCCTCTGAGACACACCCTGTGAATCCTAGATGGGGTTTTCGCCTTCTGCTCCCAGCACACATCACCTCCGGTGTCGACAGCACAGGCACAAGCTTCTTCCAACTGGGATGTGGCAGCTTCTCTGATGATGACAACTTGCAGATGGCGTTCACCATATTATTACAATTGTTAACTTCCCAGTTTGACCCTGATATCTGATATGGTGGAAACAGCAACAGAAAACTTAACAAACCTGCGTTTTAAAAGACTATATCAGGCACTGTTATTTAAAACAAAATTATTGTGTTCCTTCTTTGCCACTGTAAGCTAGAGCAGATGCTTGTCTGCTCAGTGAAAGAGGTTGGTATTTACTCCACAAGAGAAGCTCAACACCAGGCGATGTTCCTCAATGTTTGTGTGTGTTTATCTGCCTTCACTATGTTCTATTTTAGTCTGAATATAGATTGCAGCAAAAAACTGTCAGTTGCAGGTATGTCTTCTGTGATCTCTTGACAGGAGCCATTAATTTATTTCCTACTCCCTTTCTTTTCCCACTTCCTTGCCGGAAAATGGCAGAGGGGTGGATTTGGTGTGGGAGACAAAATATAAAGACAAGCTAGAGAGGGGCCATTATGATCTCGTAACTTTTAGGGTATTGCTGGCTAGTAGGTCTGCAAAGGTTCTTAAGCTTATAAGAGCCTGCTGTTGAGTGCTGGTCTAGAGAATTTTACTGCTCTGTGTAGTCGAGAGGCCACCCAGTCTTGAAATGCCCCTCACAGGTCATGGAACTGAGCTGGAGAAATGAAGAGATCACAGGTTATTTTGATCCTTTTTACCTTTTCTGAGGAATTCTCTTGGTTGGCTTGGGCCAGCCCCAGGGCTCTGAAGTTCCCTTTACAGTTGCCATTTTCCTAAGGACGTCTGTAAGTCTGGGGTGCCATGTGCTTTGGAAGACTACAGGCCAATGGCCAGAACCAGGGGCTCTGAGCTGAGTGTCACTGCATGTGGGGACCACAGGACATTGCAGGCAGCCACCTTCAGGTGAGGGGGTGGACATATCGCTGGGCTCCTGACAAGGTCTTGGCCTCTCACCACTGGCAGCTGGGGCTGAGTTTTGGGCTAACGTTTCTGCTAGCCCAGATTCCAGGTTACACTTTACACAGTCACTTCTTATAAACACTTCCATTGGTGATACCGTGCTTGGGGTAAAGTTTATGTTTCCCCCATCTCAGCACCAAAGGAAGGCAGGGTGCATAAAATGTGGACGTTTCTGAGGATCTCATTGGACCACCTTTGTAGGCAGAGCTTCCTGTGTGTTATGGCTATATTCCAGCATTTCCCAGGTCATGAAATGGACCAATTTTGTGTTCCAGATTATTGCTCTTAATAAAACCAAAGAACGAATGCGACCTTACCAAAGCAACCAAGAAGATGAAGATCCAGACATCAAGAAGATTAAAAAGGTAGGGCCTGGAGGTTTCCAGCTTTGCAGGAGCGTGGCGACCAGTCGTCTGCTCTATGGTGATATCTTTGCTACCCTGTGCATGAGCCGGGAGCAGCCTTGGTGTTTCTGTGCTGTGGCTCCCAGACTTGCCCTGCAGAGTGATCCAGACATGGCTACTCTAGAGAATTTATGCTTGAGATGTCTTTACACTGTCTAGGAAGGATGCCAAAACCAGGCATGAAGACAATAGTGTTCTCCAGTGGGGTTAATTAAGTGCTATTCAACCTCTTGATTTTGTGCGGCTTTCATATTTTGGGGGAATGTTTTTTAAATTACATTTCAAAAATATTTCTTTTAGCTTTAATCTTTAGTGCTATTTAAGGAAGATTTTTTTGGGCATGTGAGACGATTGAGTAAATCAGCATATCCGCTTAGATTTCTGTTTTATTATTGTTTCTTATTTAACATCCACACAATCAGCAGATTTTTCCCTCTTACTGCCATTTATAATTGCACAACTTTTGCAATGAACCAAATGCTGGCTCTTACTCTAGTCCACTGTGTTTTGATTTGTCATTTAGGTTTTGATCCCATGATCCTGATTATCTTATATAAAGCACTTACTCAGCTTTGTTAATAATAAGTGAAAAGCATCATATTTGAGGAAATTTGCCTGGATATGCATCTTCAAATCTTATTTCTTTTTCATTTGTTATTATTCCTTTCATTTTATGCTAATAATCATTCCCCTTTCACTGTAACAAAGCTTTAATGTGCCCAGCATTTACCTGGGTGTTTCAAAGATGATCAGTAAATGTTTGTTGATTGACTGAAACACACAGGCCAGTGCACTTTCTCAGGCTTGCCTGTTATTTTTCACATCATCCCTAGGGAATCCTGATCGATTTTAGAGACTATGGTGTTTTCTACAAAATTGATTTTAAATTTTATTTTATATTCTTTTTTACACCTTTAAATATTGCTCAGAATTTGAAATAGAAGTGATTCTTAGGACTAAGCCAAATGTTTTCAGTTTTCCAGAAATATAAAAGTAAAATAACACTATTCATTGCTTAGAAATTATTATTTTTTGAATCTGGTTTATGCTATTGTGTTATAAGATTAATTCATTTTTTCAAAAAAATTCCCATCTAGTCAGTCTGGAAACAAGATTAATTCTATTGCCTTTCCTTTAATAGTATGCAGTTGCAGGTAAAGAAAAAATTAATAAAATTCAATTTTCAGGTGTGTGGTAGAAACTGGTCTATTAGTAAATAAGTGAAGCAGCTATTGGTCAGCAAGCACCCCCTGCCCAACTAAATAGAAAGGTTTTACTTAACACAAAATCCAATTAAGGTGATTTTTAAAAATATTTCTGTTAAATGAAAGAATACTTATAAAATTTTTAAAATATTTTTCTACCTTCTTGTTTCTTAATAGAAATAATTTTTTAAACCAATTTTTGTACTTGTTAAATAGGTTTTGAGATCAACTTTGTTGTTCTTTATGTCGTATTTCAAAATAATGTCTGCATGGAAAAAAGTATTAACAATGAATGAATCATTCTCTATTCTGATCTTGGCAAATATCAACATAATTTTTTTTACCTTAATAGATTAAAACCTAAAATTGGTTATAATTCATGGAAATTTTCGTTAGATTTCTTCAAATAATCTGAATATAATATCCCCACATAATTTTGTTAAAATATGATTAATTTTTATTGAGGTAGAGTGACTTTAATGCCTGTATAAAAATGGATAACATGCTGACAACACAGGTAGGCAAACAAGAGAATTTTAGACATTGCAAAAGAGGGGTCATTGTTCAATATGTGATCATTTAGAACATAGTATGGAAAAAGTGAAAAGTGTAAGGATGTGTTAAATAGATAATAATGATACTTTGGTAGTGATTTAATACTTTCAATTATATATGAATTTACAAACTACTTTGTTGCTGAATCTTCCACATCTAAAGTGACAAACCCTAATTATCATAAAACAAATCCTAGTTAATTGTTATAATTTTTTATATTTAGAAAGGACTTTTGTATTTTTTTGTTAATCGTTTTATTTTAATTTCATGAGAAATGAAAGCAGTCTGATAACATGAGATTAAAAACAGAGAAACACGAGATGGGATCTGGCTGTGTTGCCCAGGATAGACTTGAACTCTTGGGCTCAAGGGATCCTCTCACCTCAGCCTCCCAAGTAACTGGGACTACAGGCCTGTGCATGTCCAGCTCTGTCAGTTATTTTATAGATGAAGAAACAGAGAATCAGAGGTCAAGGTGGTAGCCAGTAATGGCAGAGCCTCTGAGTGAAAGGTTATAATATATACTTGACTGCTCAGTGCCCAGCATTTACCTGGGCGTTTTAAAGATGATCGGTAAATGTTTGTTGATTTGCTGAAACACACAGGCCAGTGCACTTTCTCAGGCTTGCCTGTTACTTTTCACATCATCCCTAGGGAATCCTGATCAATTTTAGAGGCTCTCATGTTTTCTGCAAAATTGATTTTTAATTATATTTCATGTTCTTGTCCATAAATTAATCACTATTGCAACTAGTCAGATTCCCTTTTGGTTTTTTGTTCTGTAGGTTCAGAGCTTCATGCGAGGATGGTTGTGCAGAAGGAAATGGAAGACCATCGTGCAGGATTACATTTGCTCTCCCCATGCTGAAAGTATGAGGAAGAGAAACCAGATTGTGTTCACCATGGTGGAGGCAGAGTCAGAGTACGTTCACCAGCTCTACATCCTGGTCAACGGCTTTCTCCGGCCCCTGCGTATGGCCGCCAGCTCCAAGAAGCCCCCCATCAGCCACGATGACGTCAGCAGTATTTTTCTCAACAGGTTTGACATTGCATAAATCCAAGAGAAAAACCCCTTTGTATCTCCTACAAGAATTTTTACTTAATCTTCAAAAAGATCTCAGAACTTCATCTCGATAGTTTATGATAGTAAAAATAAGAAAGCTGTTATTTGTGTTCCATTGTTATTTTTATATCTTTACTTGAATCTTGGCATCTAATGTTCTTAATTTTTTCTTCTCTATTTGACATACATTGTCTTGTCGCGTGGAGATGTGTGTTGGGGAAGATAATCTCTGTCATAAACTGAAGAAAATGGAGTGATTTATGGGTTTTTACATGTTAATTATACACAAGTATTTTAGGAAGAGCAAAAGCTAAGACAGGGCCTGAGAAGCTCTGGTGAATTTATTTGCTCAATACATCTTCAGTTTCCTTACTGCTGAGGATTCATCAATGAAAAATCAGAAAATGCCTGCCTTTATGGAACTTAAATTTTGATGCAGGAAGACAGACAATGAACAGCATTAGTGAAATAGATAGAATATTATATGGCGATTAGAGCTGTGGAGAAAAATAAAGAAGGGAAGGGGAGGAGGGGGACAAGGGAGTGTTTAGGTGTTTTACTTAGAGTTTTAGCTATTTGTTTTTGGGTAGATAGTACACTCACATGGTTCAAAAGTCAAAAAAACATGAAAACAACATTTAGCAGTTGCACTCTCACCCTCTCTCTGTCCACCCGATTCCCCCCACTTTTTTTTTTTTTTTTGAGACAGAGTCTTGCTCTGTCTCCCAGGCTGGAGTGCAGTGGCACCATCTCAGCTCACTGCAAGCTCCGCCTCCCAGGTTCATGCCACTCTCCTGCCTCAGCCTCCTGAGTAGCTGGGACTACAGGCACCTGCCACCACACCTGGCTAATTTTTTGTATTTTTAGTAGAGATGGAGTTTCACCGTGTTAGCCAGGATAGTCTCGACCTCCTGACCTCATGATCTGCCCGCCTTGGCCTCCCAAAGTGCTGGGATTACAGGTGTGAGCCACCGCGCCCGGCCCCCCCACCACTTTCTATACATAATATCTGTACTAGTTTCTTATCTATCTTTTCAGTGTTTTTCAATTTTGATCTAAGAAACTATGAATATAGAATCTTATTTTCCCTCTTCTTACACAAAGGCAATGTACTTTAACATATAGTTCATTGTTTCACTTAACATTATTTCCTGAAGATCTTTCCATATTGATACCTAAAGAGCATTCTATTAAAGAAAATCACGACATGGTATTACAATCTGTGAATGTACCATAGTTTTTTTGTAGCAAGTTTTCAGAAAAGTTTCAAGGATAAGGTGACATTCGAGCAAAGGCTTGAAGTTCCTGGAGGAAGAGTGAGGTAAGCAGAGGGAGCTGTGCGTGCAGGGGCCATGGGGCTTTAACATGCCCGGCAGGTGAGCTTGAGGGCCTGCCCTGCTCAGTGTCATTGAAGGGAAGAGTCAGGGAGTTATCAAGGTGGGACATGGTACAGCCATTAACTTTTACTCTAAATGAGATGGGGAGACATTGGTCAGGTTTTGAGCAGAGAAGGGGGTGTGATGTGACTTCTGATTTTGAAAGATTCACTCTGGCTTCTCTGCTGAGAGTAGTCTGTAGGGAGATCAATTAGGTGGCTATTTCAATAAACAAAGTGAGAGATGAGACACCTGTTAGGTAGCTATTTCAGTAATCCAAGTAAGAGATGATTATAATGGAGGCAGTGATAAGTAGTCGGATTCTATTTTTAAGTCAGAGCCAGTAGGTGTCACAGGTGGGACTAGCTGGGGCCAGTGTCACGGAATTTTCCAAAATAGTTGTGAAGTAAGGCAGATTTGTTAGAGAATGTGTGAAAACATGTTACAAGGGTGGAATGGGCAGCACAGCAGAGAAGGGGCTGTCTGCAGAGAGGCAGGGACTGGAGGGAATTTTATAGGGTCGTGCAAGAGGGGGTTAGGTGTGGAAGAGGTCATTCCTTGTGCTAGTGGGTTGTGTTTCTCAGAACAATTGTTCATTCTTCTCCCCTACCTGGAGCCTTCCCCCACTGGAGGCCCCTTCTTTGTTGCTTACGTATCCATCAGGACTCAACAGTGGGATTTGCTGATGGGTTTGATGTGGGTTTTAAGAGAAAGCAAAAAGACAGGTAAGATTGCAACATTTTTTGGTCTGGACAACTAGAAGGATGGAGTTACTGTTTACTAAATGGTAAAGACTGAGTGAAGAACAGGCTGAGGGGAAAAGATGAACTGTTTTCTCTTGGATCTGTTGAGCATGAGATGCTATTAGCTATCTAAGTGGAGATGTCAAGTGAGTAGGGATTGGATATTTGTTTGGAGTTCAGAGGAAGATTCTGGGCCGAAGATAGAAATTTGGGAGTCCTCTAGCATACAGATAGTATTTAAAGCTGCTAGTCTGAATGTTATTACCAAGCAAGTGAGTACAGATGGATAAGAAAAGAGGAGCATGGATATTCCAACATCTAGAGGTCAAGAAGATAAACAGGAGCCAGCAAAGAAGAGTGAAGAGGATCCATTGAGTTGTCAATGAAAACCAGAAGAGTGAGTTGTCCTGGAAATGAAAGCAAGAGGGAACCAACAACAATGCCAAAAAAGTCAAATAAGCAATAACTTAGAATTGACCAAGTTTAACTCCAAGTTTAACAACTCGGAGTTTATTGGTAACTTTGATTAGAGACCAAAGCCTGATTGGAGGCTTAGGAGAGAACAAGCGGTGGGGCGGAGGGAAGAGGAATTGAAAAGGGTGGGTATAGAAAATTCTTCTGAGAAGGGCTGCTGTAAAGAGGAGAAGAGAAACTAGAGGCAAATGAAGAGGGTAAAAGAAGGATAGAGGAGAGAGGAAATTGCTGAGCGGTAAACTTGCAAAGGCGAAAGTGGACAGAATGTGCTGCACAGGTCAGGAGATTGTCATTAGCTGGGAGCATGGCAGGGCAGGAATAGTACATGGACACTTCTGTAGTCAGGAGGCAAGGCCATCCGCTGATGGGGCAGATGGGAGGGAAGTGTCAGAGTTGGAGAAGAGAAAAAGAGGTGTGGAATAATGATAACTGGGGCAGGGGAGTAAATGGATTCAGGAATGTTGTATTAGTACTGGGCAGCACTGAGAGCCTGTGTTAGCTTATTAGGCTAGTGGTTGTGACTTTCCAGTGAGATCAGTCAGAATGGTTGCATGTTTTTCTTTAGCCACTTTCAGCTGCATGGATGCAGGTGCAGAGTGGGTGGAGGATTGGGATTAATTAGGATTGGTGTTGTGGCTGCTGTGATGAAGTGAGAAAAGAATAAGGAAGTTGAAGGTGTATACAAGGAAGAGATTATAATAATGAGCCATGGAATCTAAACTGAGGAGAGAAAGTAGTGCTGGTATGGGAGGCTTTTGCCAATAAAAAGGTGGCGGGATCTGGGGATTTAGGTTGTGATGGTGTGAAAGAATTTTGGAGTCAGGGTTCTAAAGGCAGTGAACTGAAAGATTAGGAGTAGTCAGAGAATGTTGTGCTTGAAATTGAGATAGGGAAGGGATGTAGCTATTGACAATGACAAGGTCTAGAGTACAATCAAGGGGGTGTTGACTGAGGTCAATGGAAGACAGGATCTTTGGAGGAAGAGTTCAAGGTCCTGTGAGGCCAGGATATTGAAATGTTGTTTGTGTGCTACTGGAGTCCCCAAGAATTATGATAAGAGTAGTGTTGGAGAAAAGAGCAACCGTAAGCTGAGAGCTCAGATCTCAAGGCATCAGGAAGAGCCACTGGTGTGTCTGTAGATGAGTACAGAAAGGAAGGGTGATGAGTGGTAGTCTGATAATGTGAGATTAAAAGCTAGGCTTTCTTTTGTTAAAAGGAAGGAGGGAGATTTCCCCACCTTGCTGGCAATGGCTCCTCTCAAGTGTGTGAGACATCCAAAGGAGCCTGGGTGTAGCCCTTGATCCTCAGGCAGTAGAGCATTCTGGTGATACTTCAGTCACCAAATGTGCAGTTTCAACAGGTCTGATGGTGGTGGATGGGACTGTGTATACACTCTGATAATGAGAGGAACTGGAGAGGGTGGGTATTGAAAACGCTTTTGAGGAGAGCTGCTATAAAGAGGAACAGAGAAACAGGGTGGTACCTAGAGGTAAATAAAGAGGCTGTGTCACATTGGTTTAGGTTGCCTCTGGCTCTGTTTCCACTGGATTGCTTGATCTGAAACAGGAAAGGCCAGGTTTATCGTATTGTTTAAATTCAGAGTCAAGATATGCCTGTCTTTGGAAGGTAAAGCCATAAGCTCTTCATATAGACTAGCAATTATTTACCACATCTAGACTTAGATGGAAATTTGAAAAGATATTTTTTAAATTTTTTTATTTTTAATTTTTATGGATACATTTTATGGTTATATAATACATATACATAATATGGAATGGATATGTAATAGCTGTACGTATTTATGAGGTATGTTTTATAGTTTGATATAAACATATGATGTATAATGATCAAATCTGGGTAATTGAGATATCCCTCACCTAAAACATTTATCATTTCTTTCGTGTTGGGAACAGTCTAAATCTTCTAGATATTTTGAAATAAATTATTGTTAACTATAGCTGCCCTATTGTGCTATCAAATAGTAGAAGTCATTCCATCTATCTAACTGTACTGTTGTACCCATTCACCAAACCCTCTCTTCATCCTCCCCTTCCCCACTACCCTTCCTAGCCTCTGGTAACCACCATTCTATTCACTACCTCCATGAGATTAACGTTTTTAGCTTTCAAATATGAGTGAGAACATGTGATATTTGTCTTTCTGTGCCTGGCTTATTTCACTTAACATAATGTGAAGAGGTGTGTTTTTAAAGGTGAGGTTTAAAGAGTTTTATATCATTACTGTTGTTTAACTAGATTCCCTTTACATGCCTTTGAAATTAAGCCCTAGGCAGCTCAATAATTTTGAATTTCAACACAGGTTTATAGTTAAGAAAATGTAATCTTCCTATTTATATACAGAATTGTTTTGTCTGTTTTCTAACCATGCAGGTATCAAAATATGAAGGTAGATGTATCAAGTAGTTTGTGTTCAACACAGGACAGAGAAATCCCTCTCTGAGTGGAGGGAATTCACTGCTTACAGAATCTGTTGGAAAGGCTGGGGGAGTAAAGTCAGGGAGTGGCCCTTAAACTGTTGACTTTCAGAGAACATAGATGTGATCCAGAGGTTAGGAAACCATTGCCACCACCACTGCTGCCACAGATGCCTCTCAGACTCTGGAAGCTGGTTCCCAGAAACTAGAATCCTAAGGCTGGGTGCTGACATTGCCCCAAAGCACTCACATCTCCATGACTGACTTTCAGCAACAGGAAGATGACCCCTACTTCCGCCTTCCTTGTCTTTCCAAGTGCATATATTAGTGGAACTGAGTTTACATCCAGAAGCATAGCTGCAAGGGAGTCTGGGAAATGTAGTTTTAGTTCTACCCCTCTACACCTAGAAGGAGGATGGAATACAGATTGAATGACTAATCTATAATACCTGCCAAACTAGATTTGGTTGAAATCCTTGAACAACAAACACTACTTAGTTAAAATTGTTATAAAAGAAAAACAAATTAGAATCTCATGGAACCATTTCTGTTTTATTTCATGGACCATTTGAAATAGTAAGGACTTCTTGATGTCTGTTGTAATGGAACTTGACTAATAACAAGCCAAGGGATCTCACTGAGATGAACAGTTCTGTATTTGATTATGTCACTGTGTTAGTTCAGAAAAGGCTTCAAAGTCTCATTGCAGTAGGTTAATTCCAATGAGGAGAAAGCAAATGATGTTTTGACTTTGGTAATTACCCTTCTTGGCCCTTTTAGGAATTTAGATCCCCAATTCATGCATCATTCTTATTTTAGTATCTCTATGTAGGCCTCACTCTTTTCAGAAGATTCTTTTGCATTTCTGTCTTGGGTATCTTGGGAGTGGTTATAGTGGAGTTCTGTCAAAATTTTTGCTCTAGATTTTTTCATCCTCTCTCCTTCTGTCAAAACTCATTTTACTGACAGAGAAACTTTCTCTTGAGTTATCTAGAATCACATATGAAAAGAAAAAAGGGTCATAACTTTAATTTTCTGATTATCGATTGAAGTACTGTGTTCTAATAGAGGAAAGCTCACTTAAAATTGATGAAGAACGTTATGTAACAATGATTTGGCACTTTCTGTCCTCTAATATTTGAATGTTGTATCAGGGTTTGCTGAGGCTGTCACAATTGCTAGATAGAGGATAGTATAATCCATGTCATTATTGGATATAGTTTGGAGGCCCTATGGAACATATATATTATGTATACATTAAGGCTTTAAGGACTCAGTGGATTTTAAACAAAATAAACACATTGTAGCAACTAAATTATATTATTTTTCCATTTTTTTAATAGTGAAACAATCATGTTTCTTCATGAAATATTTCATCAAGGACTAAAGGCAAGGATAGCAAACTGGCCCACTTTAATTTTAGGTAAGTGCCTTCTTTAAAGATGTAAGATTTTCTTTTAGAGTGGCCGCAATCAGAGTAAAATAGCTCCAATATTATTCAGCCTAAACTCTTTGCATCACCCTGTTGACCTGTGAGCTTCTGTACCCTGGGATTCTGTCTCCTTGCCTTTTGGGTACTTTGGGCCCTGCTTCAGTAGTTACCTTTTGACTCTTTCCCCTGGCCTGTCATAGTTAATTTGGGGCAGGAGTCAAGTGCTGCCTACAAGTGCATTCTACCAGGTCATCATTCAGGCATCAGGGTTGTGGCTCCATGCATGTGTGACACCTGGTGCTGGGACCCACTCTTTGCCATTCCTGCCCAGTGTAGGTAATTTACCAAGCAACAAGGGAAACAGCCGTGTTTACTGTTTCTTTCCAGCTGATCTGTTTGATATTTTGCTCCCCATGCTGAACATTTATCAAGAATTTGTACGTAATCACCAGTACAGCCTGCAAGTTCTCGCCAATTGTAAGCAAAACAGAGATTTTGACAAACTCTTAAAACAGTATGAAGCCAATCCAGCCTGTGAGGGGAGGATGCTGGAGACATTCTTGACCTATCCCATGTTTCAGGTAAGTCACTTGGGATGCATTTTGTAAGTCAGAGGTTCCAGCTCAATTTCACTGATACCTAGAGTGACCAGCGTGAGATGTGTAAGTGTGCCCTGGGAGGAATTATGGCACAGATGCATTGTCTATTGCTGTCTTGAGCTTGACCCTGAGATAAACAAATATTGTGCCACACATTCGCTGTGTCTCATGGATATAAGAAAACCAGGCATTTCTGAAGCAAAGAATTCAAGAATGATTTTTTGAAACGCTGCACAATTTTCTCTTTACAGAAAGATTCCACACAGACCTCTTTCATGGAGTCTCCTCCTCCAGCATGTTTAAAAATATTATTTGGTTTACAGAAATAGGATTCTGTGCAAATGTTCCAGTTTATGCTAGTTGCATAAAAGATTCTTGGGGATGGAGTGGCTGCTGGGAAGGTTTCTGTTTTCCGGCCCATCCTCCCTTCCTGTCGCGGTTGCTGTTGAGTCTCCCTTGGCTGGAGCTCTGGAGAACAAAAGGAGGACCTCCCTGGTCACAGAGGCTGTGGAGACTTAGGAAACATAAGGCACAGGTGGGACCTGAGGACTCTTGGCAACTAGTCAGGTGGCTGCAGGGGCTCCCCTTTTGGGACTAGAGCAACCCAAAGGGTCAAGAACAGTTGCATTCTTTCCTGGATCTAGGGCTTTACTGGTAAGAGCCCGGAAGTGAGAACCAGGGAGGCCAAAATGTGCATTGAATCTCCTGTTCTTTTGAAAAGTGTCAATTCTGTTCTTTTGGAAGAGCATTGAGTGTTCCCATTGTGGAATTTAGGTGGCTTCTGGCCAGGCCTCCAAATTATCATGTGGT
The DNA here is from genome assembly GCF_000951035.1 of Colobus angolensis palliatus. Taxonomy (NCBI): domain Eukaryota; kingdom Metazoa; phylum Chordata; class Mammalia; order Primates; family Cercopithecidae; genus Colobus; species Colobus angolensis. The sequence goes on from NW_012114422.1 coordinate 3,392,708, forward strand.
AAACCGATTCTACTAATCATGTGTGTTATGGTTAGTGTGGAGCGCTTTGTCCTCCTGAGCAGGCATCTCTGACCCTGGCTAATCCTTTCGCAGCCTCACGAAGAAATGTGGCTGTGGTGCACAATTGTTTGCCTTGACGTTTGTCAGTCCCGCTCGAAATCCTGGAAGTTGCTGTAGAAGTTTAGTCAGATTTTTAACCGAAAGGATGCATTTAAAACCACTTAAGTATAGTGAAACTTTATAGGGTTTTTGTTTTTGTTTTCCTTTGGAACTGAATTGTTTGAACTCTTTGCCCCTCTGAGGAAATATTTCACAAGAAAGATTTCAGACTTTAAAAAAAACAATCTACATAATTGGAATTTAAGATTTTATTTACAATGAAACATCTTATATAGTATAACATTCTTCTGAGATTCTATGTGAATTTTTGACAATTATCTCTAGGTTATGATTCAGTACCCCAAGTTGTATCTGTTCAGTAACCCCAAGTCAGTTGCATATACAAAGGTAGAGTCGTGAAGACACATAGGGCATTCAGAGAAGAACCAGCTCCCTACCTGACAGCCCCCTGATGTCTTTCTTCGTGCTATTTAATTCCCTCTTGGTGTGATTTTTACAATATTTTGAAATGGAAGAACTACACTTTTCGCTGTAGATGAGGTGGCCAAATACAGCAAATGTAAGGCCTTGGAAAGGTCTTTGGATTTCTTTAAAATGCTGGGATACTTGCCCACCGCCCTGCCCTCCCTCTCCTGAAGACTAAGCCTGGTAGCAATGACTGAGCATTTTGATTGACCTCAGGGGATTTTTATAATGCCATAAAAAGAACACTGGACTGGGAATCTTTAGGAGACCTGATGTCTCACTCATAGCATTGCGGGAAATAATTGAACCAAACTAAATAGCTATTTTGTAATCTGTAAATTGAGGCAGCTGAGCTCTAGTTACTTCCAGACTCTAACTGTCTGACGTGGTGATCCTAGGGTGACTACACTGGTTCTGATGTTTTGGGTTGGGTAACTATGTGGTGTTACAAGGAGCTTGGTGGTAGTCTAGGAGCCCCCTCCCCAAGGATGTGGTAACTTCAAACCTTAGAATGTTGGGTCAGATATTGAGGCTTTCTGGCTTTTGCCAAACAAGTCTAACTAGAGCTCTGGAAGAAGCCTCAAAGAATTTAGCCAGAATTGTCCAACTGCAAAAAATGACCAAACTGAAAGAACATGGAATTGTCCTTGTTTGCTTCCCCGTAAGTATTTTGAATAGACCAGGAGACGTCATTAGAATTCTCTGCCCAAGGCCCTCATGCTCCTTGGTGTCTCCCTTCTGTCTTCTTTACTTGATGCCTCACTCTTCTGCCGTCTCTCCAGAAATAACCCTAGAAAACACTTGGGGGAAATTGCCTTTTGTAGAAGCTGAAGCTGGCAGGTTTTTCCTTACTAAGCTCACTCTCTCCTTCTTGTTCCCCTGTGGTTCTTTCACTAATAAAGTGAAATAGTCATGAAGGTGTTTGAATCCCTTGGAGGGTCCGGTTGTATCTGCTTCTCTCTGTATTAGCAGTGGTGCTTCTCCATGTCTGCCTTGCTCCCTTGTAAGGCTGGACACCTCAGGATGAGGCTAGGGTTCTCACTTTTTTTTTGTTGTTGGAAGCCAACAATGGAAGAGGTGACCCTAGTTTATACTGCCAAGAGACCTCTGTCCAGACTTTCTTGAGCCCAGATATGGAGGCAGAAGTTAGTGTAGGGGCAGAGAGAGGAGGAGAGGCAATTGGAAGCCTTTAGCTTGTATGTGTAGAAGAGGAGAGAAGGTGATTGTCTTCCTCCTTCTGGGCCCTTTTTTGAGTTAATCAGTTGCTGCTGTTATCGAGCTATGTTGAACTATGGAAACATGCAGAAATTGTAGAATTTGGATGATGCAGTAAAATTATCCCCAGTTGAACTATCACAACAGTAAGTCCAAGTATTGCCAAGAAATTTGTTATGGAAAATAATGTTGTCATTAACATAATTTTTATTTATTAAAGACAGTGGCTTGGCCGGTACCACTTAAATTGGCTTCAGCTGCTCATGTATTTATTTGGATATGTATGTGTTGAAAGTCCATTGGTAAGCCGATCATGAAATCTGTTCCTGACAAGAACAACAGTGTTAGATATTCTCCAGAAAGTAGCTACTTGCTATTCTATCCACTTATTTACTGTAATTGGAGAGCAAGCTAATTAATGTCTATAAAGTGACAAGTATTTGTTCCATAATTGAAAGCAGAATTATGATTCATTTAGACAGTTCCTATGATTCTTAGTTTTGGGGGAAGAGATTTATAATCGGCTCTTGAAGATACGAATGAACCCTTTGGAGAGCTGACCACTTCTCTGCAGAACTTAGTTTGTCTGGTTTTTGGCAGTTTCAGTGCTTGTTTCTTCTTTCACCATAAAGTGGAAAGGGCCAGAGACTGAATTCAAATCCATCTACCTGAATCTTAGCCAGGGAGCACTTTAAAAGAAATTTAAGTAATGAGGAAGGATCATGAGAGTATTGACTAAACTCAGTTTTGTGGATTTTCAGTGCATTATAAGTACTCAAGCTTTCCTACATCTGTCCCCTTCACTATGAAAAATTGAGGACATTAGCTATTGATTGCCTTGATTTTCTTGTGGAACTACTAATTAGAGGCAAACTTTTATCAGTCCTGCAATTATGCCAACGAAAAGGATATTTGAAAGCACTCTTATCCCAGAAGTCTTCATCAAGTGGGACAACCCTAAGGGCTGTATTAGTGAGAAATTCATGGCAGAAGGAGCAGAAAATCTCCTCCATGTATCCTACGAAGGGAGGGTTCTCCTGTGTCCCAGCCTCCCACGATGAAGGGGGCCTATTTGTGCTTCCTGAGACCTTAATTTGATGCCATTCCTTAGGGCACGATCCCAGAGCTGAAGTTCAATGTCTGTGCTAATGGTGGCTGTGTCTATGCATAGTGTGTAAATGGAGACACTCAATAAATATTGGTAAGCAGCCCAGTGAAGGCCACCACTTGCACAAGAGCCAAAGCAGATCCCTAGGTAAGGCCACAGGGCAGGACAGAATGGAAGAAACCGCACACAGGGCCCTGGAAAGCCATTTTAGTTTCTTCATTCTTAAAGGTCCTTCTAAGTGCTAAGTGAGACCTCAGTCCCCACAGACGAGAGCTCCCAGGGTGAGCTCTGAGAGAAGTCAGTGCACTGGTCAGAGCTGGGCTTATAGTTGACACTGCCCTTCACTGTGAGGCTACCAATGGGGCAAGTTTGGGCAAGTTACCAAACTTCTTCCCACTTTAGTTCCCTATCTGTAAAATCCTAGAACTTCTTCCCATTTTAGTTCTCTGTCTATAAGATGGAAACATAATCCTTATGATGTTGGAGGACTAGACACATTGGCAAAGACTGGAGCACCCAGTCTGACCCCCCAGTGGGTAGTGTTGTGGTAGATGTTCATGCATGTTATTGTTCAAATTAAGCCCCCAATAAATATGTTGTATCACTACAAATTAAGTTCAATCTCTACCATGGTTTATTAAGATCTTCCTCTGGTTGGTGGAGTTTCTGTCTTTGACAGAATTCAGATAGTCTGTTAATAAACAAAAGTACAAATAAATAACCTAATTAAACAATAATTTTTACTGCAAGAAGGTGAATTGAGATGAAGTAGGAACAGAAACTAATAAAGGTGAACATGTCTTCTCTCAAGTTTTAATTCTTAGAATAGTGCAGTGGGATTGTTGATTTTAAAACATTGCAAATGGACTCATATATCTAAAACACAGACTCAAGTGACTTGATGATAGCTGTGTGTTTCCCTCTGAACCAGTTTTCAAAAACTATGATTCAAAAGTATATGATTATGTAAAAAAAAATTAAACAACCATCTCTTTGTACCATAACACTTCAATAATTTCCACCTTTCCATGTATTCTTGGTGAAGTCTTTTTTTGGTGTGAATGAAGTGTGAAGTATAGTACATTTTATTTGTATTTCTTTTTTTAAAAAATGTGTTGAACAGTCAAAAGTGGGAGAGTAGAGACAAGCTCCTAGAAGCAATAATGGCCCTGCGGAGCATGTGCCCTGCACCTACCATGACATCTTGCTCATACTGGCCTCTCTTTGCATCTAGATCCCCAGATATATCATCACACTCCATGAGCTCCTCGCTCACACACCCCATGAGCATGTGGAAAGGAAAAGCCTGGAGTTTGCCAAATCAAAGCTAGAGGAACTGTCCAGGTACGCCAAGAACTTATAATAAAGGCTTGGGAGAGGAAAGCAGCAAGTTAGTCTCTTGCGGAAACCTCCTGTATATGTTCCAAGGAACAAGAAGCAGAACAAATCCAGCTTCTCAGATTCACCTCAAAGTTAAATACTAGCTTGTGAGGCGATACTGAATCATCATTCACATTCATTTGAACCAAGAAAAATACATATCTTGGAAAATGTTCTTATAGCATGTGAATTTATGTAATTCAGATTAGGTGTATTTTGGTTTAAGTTTGGAAATGTTCATGTTTCTTTCAGCATTAAAAAAAAAAAAAAATGATAGCCAGGTGTGGTGGCATGCACCTGTAGTCCCAGCTACTCGGGAGGCTTAGACAAGGTTGCAAGGTGTGATGATTACTTGAGCCCAGGGGTTTGAGACCAGCCTGGGCAACATAGTGAGACCCTGTCTCAACAACAAAAGACTCTCAGTTGCATTTTGTATTCATATTTGGCAAGAATTTACAGAAGGTACAGTTTGCATTTCTCAGTGACTTTTCATTGTTACAAGCACTTATTTATGTTTGTGTTACTTTAGCTTATATGGGATCAATGGTCTAAAGGTCTCTTATTTAGACTGCCTCCAAGAAATGACCCCCTAATTTCAGTGACAGGATCTGGCCACAAAATGACATGTTGCTTTCCTGTTGCACTGAGAAGCAGACATGCCCAGGATGCTGGTTATTGCTGACCCATTTACTGTTTAGAATCATGAGGCACATTGGTGTTGCTTTGGGTTATGGCATGTTGAAGCCTGGAAAGATCCAGTCTATTTCCCCCAAAGCCCCGGTTCAGTCAATAGGAGCTTGAAACCGAGCTTCTCAGATGGAGCTCTTCTTTGCCTACATGCTAGGGCAACAGAAAATCTCTTACTGTGATCCTGTCTGTGTTGTGTCACAGAGTAATGCACGATGAAGTCAGCGACACTGAAAACATAAGGAAAAACCTTGCCATCGAAAGAATGATCGTGGAGGGCTGTGACATCTTGCTGGACACCAGCCAAACGTTCATCCGCCAAGGTAAGTCCTTGTGAAATGGACCCGCGACCGGATGCGCTGTGCGGCTGTGACATGATCTCGGCGCACCCCGGAAGGCGTTCTGAGCAGGCGTGACGGGTGCGGTGCCCGCAGGACCCCCCCCACGGCCTTCGCCGAGGCGGTGGTTGAGGCCCACCTTTGTGCTGTTTCTTTTCAGGGACCATGAAAAACAGCAACACAATCATAGTAAAGCACGAGTGGGGCAGGCAGTTACATTCTGACTGGACGCTCCTCCTCAGCGGCCCGGACATTCTCTGCAGCTCCAAGGAGGACCGGTCGGCCTGGCCCACGGCCGTGGCAGTGCCAAGTGCTGACGATACCCAGGCCAAGGCTCAGGAGAAACTTGCGTTACTCAAAGCCCTTTCACATAAGACTGGGGACCATGTCCGAAGTGAAAACAGCTGTCTCTTGTTCCCATTTTTCATCAGCACTTCCGGATCCGCCCCACACGATATAATTTGATTCAACTGGTAACTCCCGTTGCCAGATGAAATGTCTCTGATGGACCCTTGCCACGCTTTGGTAATGCAGGAGCTGTCGTGTTTGCGAAGTGTGCTTTGCGGGCATCACTCGATAAATTAAGCTTTTGAAGAGTTGAAGGTATTTGTGCCGGAAACTGGAGAAGCAACAGCCTGACAGTGCATATTTCTCCTCGGCTGTTATTTCAAAATGCAAGACGTAAACCACATCCCAAGTTATTTTTTTAGTGCTTAGGTCCTCTGGGGGAGGGGAGAATGCCTCAGGCAGTTGATTTGAGACAATATATTGCACAGATTTATAATTTTGAATTTGGTGAGAAGTGGAACATAAATTTGGAACTCAATCGTTAATGTAGTTTCTGTTTATAATGTGCCAATATCATCTGAAGATATTTGTGTTGCCATTGCCTACCATAATGTACTGCTTAAAATCTCTTTTTACCTCCTCAAGAACAAGACAATGTTTTGTGCACATTAATTTTTGCACAGACTACTTTAAAAGTTTAATGCATGCCATTCTATTTTCCATTATTTATTTACAAGGAGAAACCACATATATGTTAAAGTTTGGGAGTATATTTTAGGAAATTATTCCTTTTCTCATTTTTGGCTTTAGATATTCTTTTTCCTTTAAATAAGGGTGGAATACAATGCTAGCAACATCAGGCCCTTGTAATGCCTCCTCTATTCCTCTGCACAGACTGTGTCCCCACATTGGCTTCCTGCCTGCCAGCCTCTGTGCCTTTACCTGTGCTGTCCCCAACCTGGGGGCTGGGAATGTCCTTATCCATCTCTTTTGTGCCTGTTGAAGGTCTGCTTGTCCCACCAGGCTCAGATCAGATACCTCGAGGGAGCATTTTATAATTTCCTCTTCTTCCTTCTCCCCTCTCCTCCCTTCTCCCCTCTCCTCCAGTTAGAATGGATTTTTCCCTTCCGCTTGTTTCCAAGGCACTTTACCCTGGTGCATGTATTTCATCCTCTTGTGTAGAGGTACTTGCTTGTGTGCCTCTCTGTTCTGGTTACTGTCAACTCTGAAGGGCAGCGCTTAGGAATTCTCTCTGCCTTGCCTTGTCTAGTATGATGCTTTCTATTACAGGTACCTGGAAAATGGGCATTGAATTAAATTATTTATTGAATTGTAATTATGACTGTAAAGTGTTTTATGTTGTATTTTTCTTGTATTGGAGTTCTCTGAAAATGTCTACTAATTGACTTGTGCTTGATAGTATGTGAGAATGGAGACAAAAGTTTCTATAGCGTACAATTTCTTAAAGGATTTTTGATTGGGAAGTATTATTATCCATAAACATTTACTATATTGCTAAAAAACTGTAAACTTTTTTAGGTCCAAGCTTGAAAAAACCTTCAATAATGAAAAATGCTGGAAGGTCAAATATTGAATGTCATTTTTTTTTCATTGCAATTGGAGAGAAAACAATCATGGACAATTTCTCCCTTTATTCATGCCCATATGTTATTAATTCCTTCTTATGTACCGCATGTTTAAGGCACTTCTGTCAGCTATGAATGTTTCTGGTATTATTGTGTTGATGTCAATATAAGGATTTGCCTTTTAGCAGTATTTTTCTGCATGTGTGCTTTGGTTAGTTGTTTAAGAGTTATACAGTAAAGCTGGTTTGTAAAATTCAGACCTTAATCTGAAATTAGGAAGTAATACAATCACAGACAATTTGGAAAGTTTGCATTGTTTTGCTTTGGTTACTCCTATTATCACTTTTACATAATACCCTTAACGACTTTAAGACCCATTGAGGTGTTTTTAAAAATTATTATTTAAAAAAATTTTTGAGGGATTCTTATTTTCTATGAAGTGGTCTACAATTTATCTCTAAAGGTGTGCTAATATTTGTGTTAATTACTTTTAGGGTTGATATGTGGTCTATTTCTGTGTGTGTGTGCGCACACATGTGTGCATGAGGTTTCCACCTTGTGTGAATTTTTATTCATAAGAACTAGAAAAAATACGTCATCCAGATCATCTGAAAGGTCACCTTAGAATAAGGGCATCAGCAACTCTTGAATGTTTTCTGATGGGGATTTAGTGATTGAAATAATGAAAGTTTTATTGTAAATGGTTTCCAATTATTAGTCTGATGGATAGGATACAGAAGACTATATTATAGTAATGGGCTGATATTATCATTGTTTTCTAAAATCTATTAACAGTTTGTTGAATAAATGTGTGAGTGTCTGAGGCAATGATAGGAAAACAGTCTAACTGCATCACTGGAGGTCAAATCCTGTCTCCCCTGCTTCCTTGCTGTGTGATATTGGGCAATTTACTTAACTTCTCTCTGCCTCAGTTTCTTCTCCTTAAATTGGAGTTAATAGTAGTAGCTATCTTTTAGGATTGTTTTAAAAATGAGCTAATGCTCACAAAAGCACCTAGACTAGGACCTGCAAGATTATGATAAACTTTAAAAGCCAAGATCCAAATTTTGGAATGACTTCCTATTTTCAATAACATGAAATATATATGAATATTTAGTAGAAGATAAAGGCACTCTAAGTTGACATTTTGTATAAAATCTATTATGCACTGTGAACAGTGTTTTGTGGAAATGTAAATCAGGAAAATGAAATATAGGTGACTGAATACAGGACTAAGTGCCTTGAGAATAAGACATGGACATTTCTGGTATTTTAATCATTCCTAGACTCTAAGGCATGTGCTTGCAATGTACCGGTGTTCTCTGAAATTGTAACTTGGGGTCTAGAGACAGTTATATCTTCTCAAATGCCTAACCCAATAAGCTAGAAATGGCTCTTCATTCTTTTTCATTACTCAGTAGGATTAAGAATAAGGGGCATAGTCTTGAATGCCATTCTGTGGGAATGAAGTGATTGAAATAACAGAAATTTTGTTGGAAGTTGACCCCAATTATTAGACAGACTGATGACCAGGATGCAAAGAATCATGCTATAGCAATGATCTGATGAATCACTAAATGAATACTAAGTATTTCTCTAATTTGTATTAGCTAGCGAGGAATCCTTTCTTCATATCTCATAGCTATGTTGAAACATGTCAAATGCAAGAGAAAATGTGAAAAAATCCACTTAAAATGCTTTTTCCAAATATGATTATTTCACAAACCATAGTGTTGCAATTTCTTACTTTTAATTTAGATATGTACATTTCTGTATGTACCTAATGTACACAGCCTCCTATGTCTCCCTCCTACTTGGATATGAGGTAAACAATTATAGATTAAGCATATTAGTGTATGGTTGTCAAGGAAACATTTATTTTTTTGTCTCACAGCTGAAATCTACAGTAATTGCTAATATATGAGCTAACAGTATATTCTCTAATTTCTTTCTAAATTGTATTTATTTTTATGTACTCTATAATTTCTGACATAGAAAATCACTAAATTGCTAGAAGCATTTACTAACGAACACATTATTATTGAGTTTTCACAGCTTGCTTATAGCCTTTCTGAAAATGACTCCCAAACCTATTTGTCCACCAAGCTTATTTGTCGAAGCCTCAGTCTTTCACTCAGCCGTAACTCATGGACCTGATGACTCATGGCCCCCATAGCAGAGCTAGAACTTACTCTCTTCCCGTCTGTCTGCTTTCTGAGTCTTATATTTTATGTGGCCGTATCCCCTGGCTACATCACTCCCTTCTCACTTAGGCATGACCTTAGGCAATCTGCTTAGCCTCAGACCTCAGTTTTTCCATCTGTGAAATGGGAGGCATTGAACCACGTCCTCTGCAAGGCCTCTGGTTGTGATTGCATCCTGAGCCCCATGAGCAGAGCCTTCTGCTGCTATGACTTGCTCATAGACTTCCCTAACTTCTGCCTCCTGCTTTCCCCTGCCTCCAGTACTTTATGTCATTACTTGCTGCCTGGGCTACCAGCCAGTTTGTTCCCACCCACCTCACCTCCTTCATTCACTCTCCTCTTGCCCATCCCTTTGTGGGAGTCAAGCCGTCTCCTGGCCCATTGTTCCCTAGTCTCACACCCTCACCCAGGACTGCTTCCTTGCTATTCTTTAGGCCCAGAATAGCTGCCTACTCTGTGTCTGTCAAGCATCCCACTGCAGCAGTCACCGAAATAGACAGTGTGAGATCCAGGCGTGGAAACTTGGGTCTCTTGCCACCCTGTACACCTTTCAATCTCTGTCAAAAAGTAGATGCAATTTGCAACATTCATATGTTAATAAGAACATTTTTGTGACTCACAATCATAGTTTTACCAACTTATGTATATATATTATTTATATGAAGAACTTTAGTGGTGTTTTTCTGCTTATTGAAATAATTTGTGCTCATTAAAAAAATCAGGAAACTAGAAAAATGTATGAAGAGGAAAATAAGGTTGTCTACAATCTCATCTCTTAGTAATGACTGCTGTTAATGTTCAAGGGTTGGATTTGCACTTAATGATTCTTCTGAGGGTAATATGAGCCTGCATAAGGCTGCATTTGGGGTAGGTGGTAGGTTAAGTAAATGTAAGAAATATGATTATCTCAGGGCACTTCAGAAGTCAGAATCAAGAGGTTTGCAAGAATCTTTGTTAGTACTTTTTGGTTTGATATTTAACTTAGATTGGAATTTTATTTTTGGGGTGGGGGAGATCACTATGAGGGTGAAATCTAGAAATAATCAAAGGCAATGTTGGTATTATAAAGTCTGTGTATAGCTTCTCACATTAAATGGAAGGTAGCTTTGCTCATAGGAGTATACTGGGTATAGATTTTATGTGGTTTATTTTCTGTTTAAATTTTACAAATAATTTTTATCACACATAATTTAAATGTAACTTGAAATAGGTGTCCCTTAAAAATAGTTCTTAGCTAAATTTCCCTGAATTATATAATTTATATATTTTTATAATATACATGTACATTCTATTTTTAAAATACAAGGTAAACTATATTAATATGCTATTTATCTACCTTCTGTGCTTCAGGAAGAATGCATTGCATTTGCTTTTTGTTATGTTATTATATTACTCTATATAATTATGTAATATGTATATTATTAAACACATAAATTGATTGGATCAGATCACTAAGGACAGATGGCAGAAGTGCCTCATTCGTTGAATTCAATTTTGCCTTCTTTCAAACTTATTTTCCAGTTTATAGATGAAGAATCAAGTCTAAAATGTTTCACAAAAACATTAGGAACAGTTCAGCCCTTAAAATACAATGCATTGTTTTTTCTGCTCAGACTGGAAGAGAGTTACTTGTTCTGATAATGTGTCACATAAAATCAATCCCTGGTATTTTGGGAAACAGGTCTTAGTGTTTATTGCCATGGACATGGTCCTCACTTGACAGAATTTTAATTGCTGTGTATTCTTCATTTTTGTAATCGCCAGGTTCTCTTATTCAAGTACCTTCCGTTGAGAGGGGGAAGCTTAGTAAAGTTCGCCTGGGTTCGTTGTCTTTGAAAAAGGAAGGAGAGAGACAATGCTTCTTATTTACAAAACACTTTTTAATATGCACAAGAAGTTCAGGAGGGAAGCTGCATCTGCTCAAGGTACTGGTTTTCCATAACTGTTCCACTGATCTTCCAAGCACTTACAGGGTATTGAAGTTAACTCACTTGTGACTTTCCCTTGCTTGGTACTATCATAAAACAGATTGTCATGATTGCATAACGAGTGAGGTAATGTGCAGTTACCAACTCTGCCATTTAATTAGTTTTCATTTGAATTCAGAGTAATAGAAATGTATTTTAAGTATGCATCACCATGAAGAAATACAATTTAAATCATAACCTGGACAAAATGATATACTATACTGTATCTGTATAGTCACATACAAAGTTATATACTAGTTGACAACTACTGAGCTACAAAAATCTTGTCAAATTGCTACAATATACCAATGCAATATTTGCTAAATGCTATTTTATCTTGCTCTGTACTAGGAGTCAGCAAACTATGGCCCATGGCTTAGAGCCTGTTTTTGTTAATAAAATTTTTTGTTTTGTTTTGTTTTGTTGAGATAGGGTCTCACTCTGTTGCCCAGGCTGGAGTACAGTGGCATGATCATAGCTCACTGCAGCCTCGAACTCCTAGGCTCAAGCAGTCCTCCTGCCTCAGCTTCCTAAGCTGCTGGGACTACAGACATGTACTGCCATGCCCATCTTTGAAAAAATTTTCGTAGAGACAATGTCTTGCTATGTTGCTGTGACTCCTGGTGTCAAGTGATCCTCCTGCCTTGGCCTCCCAAAGTGCTAGAACTACAAGTGTGAGCCACTGTGCCTGGCCTGTTAATAAAGTTTTATTGGAACACAGCCACGCTCATGTCTTTGTGTCTGTGACTGCTTTTATGCTAAAGTGGCAGATCTGAGTAGTTGTGACAGAGATCATATGACTTGCAGAGCCTAAAATATTTACTGTCTGACCCGTTACGGAAAAAGTTTGCCTATCTATACCCTTTTTTATTATTGCTTACAAATATTATTCAACACCATGATGACAGCTTTCTACTGCTTCAGCCGCTTCCTGGTTGGTGAGTTCAGCCCTTTGCTAAGCTGCATTACTCTCTAAAGCCACTGTGGTGCCATCTAAGTCCCCCATCAGCCGACTTGCTAAATTGTATAAACAACTGAGTGGGAGTGGGTTGAAAAGGAAGAATTTTACTGAAGTTAAATGAGTTCACTTCCTTTTGCACATCTAAGCTTAATTTTCGACTCTATGAAAAATTATTTATGATGCAGAATTGCTATGCTTTCTTCTATGGCAACTTGAATATAGTGTTTACAAATCAGAGCTTCCCAATCTACACAAGACCTTCAGCGTCTTAATGAAAAATTGGTTTGTTTCCAGACAGGTGGGGTTCTGTCTCTAATAGACTGCACATTGATTGAGGAGCCAGATGCAAGCGATGATGACTGTAAGTCACATTTGATCACTTAGGATTCTATTAGAATTAGAGGTGGGAGAGAGGCTGAGGACGAACTCCCTAAAGTCATTTATATATGAACCATTTAGCCCATGAGCCTTGTTAAACTATCTTTGGGAATTCACATTTTACTGAATTTGTTTTGTGATAGTGACTATTAAGTGGCAGATAGAAAAGAAAGAAGAGTTGAATTAGAGTGTTGGAATTCTATAAATCATGAGAATTTAAAAAAAAAACAAAACATGAAATCAGAAGGAAACCAGGATTGTAGTCTCAAGTAGCCTACGGACCTCAGCTTCTTCATCTGCTTATGAGCTTAATAAAGCCCTCTTCTTGCCTGAGAAGTACGATATTGGTGAAATGAGAGTCCCGATTTGAGTGCAAATGGACTGTATAAATTGAATGATGTGAAGGAAGTTATCACTCTTTTTTTTTTTTTTTTTCTTCTTGTATTCTCATCTAATTGTTTGACTTACATGTGTTCAAGCTAAAGGTTCTGGGCAAGTGTTTGGGCACCTGGATTTTAAAATAGTGGTGGAGCCTCCCGACGCTGCCGCCTTCACTGTTGTCTTGTTAGCGCCCTCACGCCAGGAGAAAGCTGCCTGGATGAGTGACATCAGTCAGGTAAGCAAGTGGCTTTTGCCAAATTTTTGTTTTTTAAATTTCACAACTTAAACTTTTGGAGATAGTTTTTGGAGGTTTTTTATTTTTATTAAAAAATTACACTCGGTTGCTATGGTCACTGCCATAATCACTATGTAAGCTGTGATAATTATCATTGTTGTTGTTGTTTGTTCTTCTCCTTAAGGTTAAAATTTGCCTGAAATGTAGTAATTGGATTTTAGTTCCTGGGCATTTTACACCAGCTGCAAATGTAATCAATTGTGTTGAACAGTATTGTTATACTAATTTATAGTAATAAATTCTCTAATGGCTCCACTCAATAGTTTGCTTATTTGTTTCTGAAGTAGAATAATGCTGAAAGATACAAAAACAGCCAACAAGGGCTATGGCAGGAAATCATGAATTAAAGAATCAAAAGAGACACTGTCTCTAATATGAAGCCTGAAAATGAGCTCCTGTATTTCATATATTAAAAAATTAGGGAACAGAATTGTTTACCTTTCCTTGATCAGCAGCACCCAGTTAGGGAATTGCTCCATTTATTTAGGAAATAATATGATTTAGAATATGTCAAAACTAGGCATGATTGAACTTGGGCATTCTTATTCAAGCTCCATATGAATTTTGGCTTTGAAGGGGGAAAGTGTTGCTATGTAAGAAAAATATTTTTTAAGGACTTGATAATTATTTTCAAAGTTGTTAACTCGAAACCAGGGCACATGGAAAAGATATATATTGTAGTTTTCATACTTATTTTTGGAAGAGCTCATAGTAATTTATATGTAAGACTTAAGTGGAAACATGAATTCTATCATAGTTCTTCGGAGTTAGTTCTTTTTTTTTCTGAGTGACTGAAAATTGAGGTGAAATAGAAAATGAATGTCAATAGTAATCATTTTTATTTGTCAAAGAAGTTTTACAGACTTAATCTCATTTGACGCTTACAATAGTATTCTGAAGGTAAGCAGAGAGAAATAAGTTTAGTCCCATTTCACAGGTGAGAAAACTGAGGTCTGCAAATTTAAGCATTTGTCAAAAGCTGCTCAGCTGCATTGAGTCAGAATGTAAACCTAATCTGGGTCTTTTTTTCTGTTTAGCACTCTAAACATCCTCTACAAGAGTGCCTTATGCTGGACTTTTACTTATATACCCTCAGGATGGCTTCGATGGCAAATAAATAGCTAGAAGAGAAGCCATTTCTTTTCTGCCTGACAAGGAAATGAAAATATGGGATCTTCCATTTTTGTGGAATTGCATCCTTGTGGTGATTTATTCATACTTTCATTAGCTCTATGCTATATCAATTAATAGCATATTAAGTTTCTCCCTATCTGTACCACGTCTCTTACTTTATGAAACTCTGGATCATTCACTGATTCTACGAACATTTATTGAGAAATCACCATGTGGTGTCAGGTATTGTGCAGGTACCAGGAATACCACCGTGGTTCTTGCTCTCAGGGAGAATAGGCAGGCTCATAGGGAGCAAAAGGAAGGAAACAGCTAAATGCAACAAAATTGTGTGCGTGTTATGAAGCCAAGATGTGTAGGAAGAATGGAGAGAATAGGAGTAAGCAAAGATGTTTTTCCACCTGCTTCTGCCTTCTACCTTATGATATAATTGGGGCCCCTAAGATACAGACTTGATAGAAGCTCAGGTGACCTTCCTTAGCATGACTGGGGAGGCATTGTTAAGAGAGAAAGACGCTTGGAGTGTGTGAATGATTCTGTGCCTGTGCCTTTAAAGAAAGGCACCCAGTGCTTTGCCTGTCACTAGCAAAGGTCTAAGTGAGTCTTTCCCTCTGCTTAGACGTTAAGGTAGAAATATACAACTTCCTCCTTATTTCTCCAAGATGCTATGGCTATTATGCTGCTTAGCAAAAAAAATTGTATTAGATTATATCTTCAATGGAAGGAGGCTAACCAAAAGTTCTATCTTTTTTTTTTTTTTTTTGAAATGGAGTCTCGCTCTGTCGCCCAAGCTGAAGTGCAGTGGTGCCATCTTGGCTAACTGCAAACTCCACCTCTCCCAGGTTCAACTGATTCTCCTGCCTCAGCTTCCCGAGTAGCTGGGATTACAGGTGTGCACCACCACACCCAGCTAATTTTGTATTTTTAGTAGAGACGGGGGTTTCACCGTGTTGGCCAGGGTGGTCTCAAACTTCTGATCTCAGGTGATCCGCCTGCCTTGGCCTCCCAAAGTGCTGGGATTACAGGCATGAGCCACTGTGCCCGGCCAAGTTATATCTTTTTTACTGATGGGGATACCATAACACAAAATGACTATGGCCGACGGAGTCCTGGCATCGTGTGGCTTTGACACTCGTGGTTTCATTCATTCAACAAATATATTTATGCAGTGCTATATGCCTGGCACTGTTCTAGAGATTTTTGACATATCATGAAGAAAAGAGACAACCACAACAAAATTTTCTTTTTTTTTTTTTTTAGAGACAGGGTTTCACCATGTTGACCAAGCTGGCCTTGAACTCTTTTTTTTCTTTCTTTCTTTTTTTTTTTTTTTATTTAAGTTCTAGAGTACATGTGCACAATGTGCAGGTTTGTTACATATGTATACATGTGCCATCACAACAAAATTTTCTTAACCTTTTGTAACTTCCATTCTAACGTGGGGAAGACCAAAAATAAATGATAAGGGTAATAACTAAGTATATACTATTTTATATTAGAAAGTAATAGGGCAAGGTAAGAAGGATTGGGCTGCTGAAGGTGGGTGGGTTGGTAGAGTTTCTAAATGGTGGTCACCTCATTCTGAAGGAGACTTTTAAACAAAGGCTGTAGGAGGTGATGGAGATACCATGTGAATATGTGATGCCATGTGAGAGGGAACAGCAATTGCAAAGACTGTAAAGTAGGAGGAGGCTGCATGTTTCAAGGAATACCATGAAAGGCAGTGTGGCTGGAGTAGGGTATGTGAGAGGGAGAATAGAAAAGAAAAAGAAAGTCAACGAGGTAACGGGCCAGATCAAGAATGCCTTTCTACACCAATGAAAGGGGCTTTGGCTTATACTCAGTCAGATGAAAGCTATTAAAGGATTTCAGCAAAGGAATGCCATGAACTGTCTTAGGTTTGGAAAGGATTGCTGTGGCTGCTGTGGTGAGGATGGGCTGAGGGCAGAGGGCAGGAGTGGAAGCAGGGAGGTGAGTGAGCAGGCTCCTGCAATAGTCCAGGCAAGAGATGTTGAGAGCTCAGGCCAGCATGGCAGGAATGGAGATGGAGATTAGGGTTCTGAGTCTGGATTCATTTTGAAGGTAGAACCAGCAGAGTTTTATTGTGGATTAGAGTTAGGATGTGAGAGAAAAAGGGTGAAGGATGACCTCGGAGGTTTTGGCCTGAGCAACTGGAAGGATGGATTTGTCATTACCTGAGATGGAGAAATCTGCTGGGAAAAGAGATTTGGAGGTGAAAAGCAGAAATTTACTTTTGAATGTACTGAGTCTCAGAAGTCTGCTAGACATTTGAGTGGAGTTGATAAATAAGCAGTGGGATATAGAAGTCCAGCATTTAGAGGGAGGTCTGGGTGGAAGCTACTACATCATTTGGGTGGTATTTAAGGCTGTGAGACTGTTGAGATCACCAGGGATTATGCGTAGGTAGAAGTAAGAGGGCTGCAGACTGAGAAAGGGGTCAGGTCAGGGAGAATAGTGAAAAGGACCAAGAAGGAACCACCAGTGCAGCCAGAGGACAGCCAAGAGGATATGGTGTCTTAGCAGCTGAGTAAAGAAAACATGTCAAGGAGGAGGGAGTGGTCACGTGTCAACTGCTGCCAAAGGCTAAGTGAAGTAGTGATTGTTCTAGTATACTTAGTGATTTTGCTGGTGTGGGGTTTGAATGGTAGGTGGGTAGGTGGTAGGGACAGAGTGCTGTGCTCTTGACTGAGCCTAGTCAGCTGCCCAGAAGCCTGTATCTCAGCTGGCTTCATTCTCTGCTTCAAGCATTTTCCTTTTATGGGAGAGATTACATATCCATTCATAGAATTAGTCTCTCAAATGTATTTCTGGACATATTCATTATTAAGAAGATAAGCTTACTGAATGTTTGAAATGTCCTATTTAATATTTTATTGTGTATATGTGAAAATATGGACACAAAAATGAACTAGAAATATTCCCAACACCCAACACACTAAAATGTTTATCAAAATAGCTTCCACAGATAACCTATGTTAGAATTACGTGAGGACTGTTTTAAATGCAGATTCCTTAACCCACATTCCAGATGCCCTTCTAAACTCCATAAGCTCCATAGATCACTTCTGCACGATTAAAGAACCTCTGTCCTGAAGAATGAACTGTTTCCATCTCTAAAGTCTCCGCAATCTTGCTGTATAGAAATAATTGTACAGTTTGCGCCTCAGTGTATACATACATCATGTTTGCTTTTTACCTCATTTGCTTCTTTCTATATTCCTGTAAACTCTTCATATTCATATTGGCTATCTATTATTCATCTGCATTATATTAAATATATTCAACTGTATCAATTTACTGCTTGTATAGCTTTTTCTGAACAATTGAGCATTGAGTATATGAACTGTTTCCAAGTTTGAGGATTAATATATAATGAGGTGCTAAACATCTTTGTGTGGGAGTTTTTCCCTTCTTTTAAAGTCCCTTGTTGGTGTATAGACTATAAGGCTGGTGTAAAAACCCTGATCATTCTCCTTATTTTATGATTCCGGGTGTGACAGACTGCCACAGTTCCTTCAAGAAATATGTAAGTTATAATTTTACTACATCATCAACAAGGTGCCTATGTAATTGTCTTCTAAGTCTTGCCAATGTTGAATTCGTCACATTTATCACATTTTTCTATTTAATGGAAAAGTGTTTTTGCTTTCTAGTGGTTTTAATTTACATTTCTGTAATTATCAATGAGATTCACATTTTCTACTATTTCTGTCTTTTTATACTGGATAGACAGTAATTCACTGGCACTGCCCTTATAGACTAGGGAAGTGAACATTTTCTTTCTATTTAGATTATGAATATATATGTTCTCCATTATTTTGTCTTTTTAATTTTTGTCACTATTTTTCTTTTTTTCTATTCTTTTCCTTTTTTTTTTTTTTTTTTGAGACGGAGTCTCGCCCTGTCACCCAGGCTGGAGTGCAGTGGCCGGATCTCAGCTCACTGCAAGCTCCGCCTCCCAGGTTCACACCATTCTCCTGCCTCAGCCTCCCGAGTAGCTGGGACTACAGGCACCCGCCACCACGCCCGGCTAATCTTTTGTATTTTTAGTAGAGACGGGGTTTCACCATGTTAGCCATGATGGTCTCGATCTCCTGACCTCGTGATCCACCCGCCTCAGACTTCCAAAGTGCTGGGATTACAGGCATGAGGCACTGTGCCTGGCCACTATTTTTCTAAATCTTACTTTTTCTGGCTTGATTTGAAGCCACCTTGCTAAGCTATTGTATTGTATTATACTAATCATAGGTAGCTCTTTTTTTAGGATGATAAAGTGGTTCCTGAGTACTGCTACAATCCCAGTTTCCCATAAGAAACTCTACAAAACTTAAGACTTTAGCTTTGCCAGGTCTCTCTCTCTCTGAAGCTGTAATTTTTAGAAGGAACGATTGCTTGAATGATTAATCAGACTCTTAGTTACTCCAGTAAGGCCATAATTAACTGTTGGCACCTCCAGCAAAAAGTACAAGTGGCTAATGGTCTCAACCAATAATTCTTCCCCTTTTTCATCTATTTATAGGAAATGATTGGAGGCTGAAGATTTGACTATTTATTTCAATAAAGCACATTCATTTGTGCTTGTCTCACTGTCATACATAATGGTTTATTAAACAGATCCACTGTAATTATGGCTATTAACTAAAATGCAGAATTAAAATTTACCTCTGAGCTTCTTGGTTTGGATAGATATCCCAAAATATAGACCTGTGTAGAAAAATTTGTAGCACCCTGGACATGCTTTCTCCCTAAAAATAGCTTCTCAGAAATCAAAAGGGAATTTTCTTCTTCAACATAAAAAGGTGAATTTAAAAAATTGACTCTAACCTTTCTTGCCAGTACTTAGAAGTATCAGGAAGGTGGAAAATATGGTAACACAATAGACCACTGGTCTTTAAATAGGTACTGCCTTAAGTAAGACCCTGAAAAACTCTTGGTGGAGAAGTCACTCTCAATACTTGTCCAAAGACCAGCTGCTTCAAAATCACTTGGGGCTTTTGTGAACATACGTATTCCCAGATCCCATTCCACCCATTACAAACTGAACTAGACTATCTATGATCTAGGAATCTAATTTTGTTCTCCTGTTAACTTCAAGGTTTATTGTAATTCACACAAATTCAAGATGACATTAAAGATATCTGAAACCCTGCTTATTTGAATATATTTCTTAATTAAGAACTGTATGTAGGCATCACTTCTTCCCAACAACCAGGGTACACGCTTATATAACCATAAATGTATGCCACACCTTCCTCTGTAAGTCCGTTCATGTACACCCTCACGTATACCAATTCTATTGTAGTTAAACTTTTTTTCTAGAGCAGAACTCTTTCTTCATTGCAGCATTACTCCAAGTCCCAAATGGAAGGAAGATAAAAGCAGAATGCTCTGGTTGAAATAAAGTTGGTAGACCTAGAGACTCCAGGAGCCATTCTTTTTTTCACATTCCTGTTTGTGCAGCCTGGGGATGTCCCTGAAGTCTGGGGACGAGGAACTCATTTTGAAAACCAGTCCCCTATTATAAATACATCATAATAAGATCTATCTATCTATCTATCTATCTATCTATCTATCTATCTATCTATCCTCTCTCTATCTCTCTCTCCATCCATGCATCTATCTATCCATCCATCCATCTCATGGATAGATTAAAGGTTGTGTGCTAATTATCAAAGACCTTTTTATATAACTTAAAATATGACTATTCATTACATAGTCTTTTGAGGTATGGTTTGGATTGAATATATATTTTGTTCTCCTGAAACTTGAGTGAAAGTAAAAATTTCCTTTTATTCCTAAAATAATTTTAAGGCTTGACAATGACTCAGAAAGATTTATGAATGAGACTTGACACTGGATAATGAGATGTGCAGAAATGGTCACATAAATCTCCTCTTTTGAGTTTAAAACATTTATTTCAAGTTCCAATTCTGGTAGTATGGAGAACTAAGCTGATTTAGGTCCCCTCTTGCTATAAAAACAGAAATGTTTAACAATAAAATCAGTAAAATTAAAAAATTTTAATGTGTAGGTATATTTACAGGTAGGAAGGGAAATCTCTTGTTGCCAGAAACAAGGGAATTTAAAATCAAAGACTTACAGACTTGGGAATGGTTTTAGACTAGATATTAGTTCCGTGTCCTAGTAGTATTAACATATAAAGAGGGCAAGAGTTGGCCTAAGGCCCATTAATCAAGTTCTCTATTTAAAGCCTGGGCATTGAAAGGGTATTCCCTTTGTGAAACAAGAACCTAAAAAACTGTACCCTTTGACCCAAGGAAAGAAAGAAAGAAGTTTGTCTTTGTCTTGGGTTCTAAATTTTTTAAAATCTTCTTTTTAAAAATGAATGTGGCCAGATGCGGTGGCTCACGCCTATAATCCCAGCACTTTGGGAGGCTGAGGCGGGTGGATCACTTGAGGTCAGGAGTTTGAGACCAGCCTGGCCAACATGATGAAACCCCATCTCTACTAAAAATACAAAAATTAGCCAGGCATGGTGGCACATGCCTGTAGTCCCAGCTACTCAGGAGGCTGAGGCAGGAGAATCACTTGAACCCAGGAGGTGGAGGTTGCAGTGAGTGAAGATCATGCTACTGCATTCTAGCCTGGGTGACAGAGTGAGACTCTGTCCCACAAAAAGAAGAAAAAAGAATGCGTCTCTGGCCTACAGATTTGAAATCAGACTTATTCACATGGTGTAAATGCCAAACTGAGAAATTGTTTTAAAAATAACTTTTGAATGTTGAAATCCCAAGCATGCTTGCAGCCCGAAACACAAAGCCACTCCATTAGCAACACTTCCACAGTCTGGGGCTCATGACATGTGCTCAAATTAAAAATTACAAATCTTGTGAGTAAATTATTTATCATGAGTGAGACTTAGCAGGCATGGATAGCAGTAGAATTAGCACTACAAGAACCTCAAGTAATAGGGTGACAACTTGGAAAAGACCATAAAATAACAAGGCTTAAAGTATAATAAAACTATAAAAGAAAGAAAGAAACCATAAGGAAAGAAGAGATCACTATGCAGAAAAACCAGGCTGACCTGTCAAAGAACCACGCAGAAAAATCTAAAACTAGAAACTGTAGGACCACAACATTACATATTCATGAGAAATTCATTGAAAATTTATTAAAGACAGTGGATCAACCATAGCTAGTGAGAAAATGATTAAGAATCGGATAATATATATAGGTATGTGGTTCTATACCTATATATAGGTATAGAATATAGGTATAGCTATATTTTATGTAACTATAGATAGAATGCAGCTATATTCTATATAGCTATAGATAGAATGTAACTATATAGAGATAGCTATAGAATATCTGTATTCTATATAGCTATATAGAATATAGATCCTATATTCTAGGAAATTACCTCAAATACAGCAAAGAGAGATAAAGAGATGGCAAATATGAGAAAATCAGATGGAGGATAGAGTTAGAAGGCCCAATATACATTTCTGGAATGAGAATTGCAGGAAGAAAGATTTGAGGGAATAGAAAAGATGCAGTCTTCAAAGAGAAAATGAGTAGGAATTTTAAAAGTGGATGAAAGATACGAATCCTCATACTGAAGAACCATACCAAATTCCAAGCTACATAAACTCAAATAAAAACCTCATCTAGACACGTCGAGGTAAGACTATAGAAGACAAAACACAAAAAGAAAAATCTCAAAAGGTAAAAAGACAGATTGCCTTTGAAAAATTAAAAGATAGGAAAAACCTTTTTCACAAGGAGAAATTTGTAATAGTCACTGTATCTTTGCTATAGCAGAAAATGAAAACTTTTAAAATGTGTACATATATGAGATCAACTAAACTGTAATTTATGTTTATATAGTGGGATATATAGCAGTTAATATGAATGAACGAACTATGCATATCAATATGAACAAATCTTAAAAGCAATGTTGTGTGAGAAAAATACAAGCATCTATATAAAAAATTTAAATGCAAATAATATTGTACTTTATGATGGGCAGATACACAAATATATAGTAAAATAAGAAACAAGGAATGAAAGAAGGACAAGTGGATATCCATCAGCTTCAAGATAGTCATTGCTTCTAGAGTAGAAAGAGCCTATTGGAATGGAAAAAAAGAGGAGGATTTAACTATGTTTATAGTGTTTTATATCCTTTACAGAAAAATAATGATCTATAGAAAATATGGGAAAGTGTTAATATTAGTTAAGTCTAGTGGCTGGTATGTGGATGGCTCATTCTTTTACGTATATTTGAATTATTTCATAATAAAAAATAAAAACATTAAGATGAAAAATAAAAGTCTATATTCTTTTTTGCCTATATCTCCTAAATTTCAAACTATAAATTCCTGTATTTGTGAAGAGAGAGAGAGGAGAAAAAAATGAAGGCCTCTTCTTTCCTATTTCGTAGATGAATAATTTATTTAAAAAATAAATAGCTTAATAGTAATAAAATTCTTCACCCTTCACTTTTCATCTTTTTTGTGATAATTTTTAATGTATTATTTCCCCTTTCCAATTCTCTTTTGTATAATTACATGGTTTTTCAAGTTAAATATTACTCCAGCCAAAGTAGTACTCTATGTGTATTCATATTAGGTATGAAAAGCCAGATTTATTTTATTTTTTCTCTCTGAAATTTTATGAAGTATTCTGACTAAGCTGTTTATATGTAACACTGTAGCTGATCAAAAAATGTCTCAGTGTGTCTCTTCTGTTTTTCTCCACAAAACCTTTCCAGATCCTGGAAAACAGAAGAGACACACAGCTAAACTCTGGATTGGCACCATAGATGAAGGATGAAGGAGGGGAAAGCACTTGCTTCTTATGTTGGGAACAGGAGAAAAAGTTCTATTTCAGCTCCCTGGAGTGGGCTCATCTCTCACTCCTTGGCACTTGGGTCACACATCATGGCTTCTGTTGTGGACTATGGAAGCTGACTGTCTTCCCTACTACTTTCAACCCTGTAGAGTTTCCTGGGCAAGTGAACTGGGCAGATTGGTCTTGAGACCCCCTTCCTCTTGGTTCCCTCTTTCAAAAAGCAAAAGCTGCTTCCCTTCTGGTTTCTAAGAGGAGGGAAGTAGACAAAGTCAGCCCCCAGGAAACTGCATCTTAAGATACTGTGATTGTGGGTATCCTGTAGCTTTGCTGGGCTGCCAGGTAGCTCTGCCCTTCCATTCTCTGACTGTTGGTGCAGGTAGGATGACAAGCCCTTTGAACTCATCTCCAGTGGTACATTTCCTGGATTTCCAGACCCAATTCCTGTATTCCCCAAGGGTTTGGACTATGAATCCCTAAGAAACGAGTTAAATCTCTGCCTTCTGACCCCCTGTCCAGGATGAGACAGAGATGCTTTTTTATGACCCAGGTCTGTGACTCTGGCCACCTCCAGTGCCCGTCCCCACCTTGTCTGGGCTCCACTTAAATAGTGTGGTTGTCTCTGAAGCTGTGTGGGAGCTCTGGGCTGAGTTTAAGTGGTCTCCCCATTACCTCACCTCTGTTCTTGATGGTGTAGTCATTCTAAGGCTGTCGTCTCAGTAACTATGTCATTTGCTTAGAATATTGAAGGAAATTGAAGGAACATTGTTCATTTCCCACAGGTCTCACCAAACACCATGTCTACTTTCCCACTTTCTGTGTTGGTTCCCCAAGGGGCTTCCTTGTTGTGATTCAGAAACACTGAGAGTGAAAAGAAGTCTAAGGAATAGCTAGAAAGGTCGCTGGGTGAAGGAGCACTTACATTTGTCAGTGTGCAACCCCTCTCCCCATCCAATCCTTTTCCTCATTACCCCACCCCCCCCCCCCAGCCTGCCACATAGCTTGGGAAGAACAGGGATGATGTTAATCCATTTTGTCCCCATCGGGATTAGGAAAGTGAGTTTGAAGTGGCTTGCCTTACTCATCTTCAAAGCTCTTTCATATATTACTTTTCTTCTCTTTGTCCTCATTTCCCAGTACTTAGCCCGGTGTCTTCACATAGTAAGTACTTGATAAATGCAGTTGTAAGACAGACATTTAGTAAAATCCCAATGCCATGTAATCAATGCGCCTTCTTGGTGCTCTTGAGAATTCAAAACATTGACTGTTTAACTTTGTTTAAACTCTGGGTGATTGGAAAGACATTTGGCTATGTTTTATTACTTTTAAATATATTTGCATCAGAAAGTTTAAAATTGCCTTATAACCATGGCCATCTTTGATTTTACCTTGTTTTTTTCTCTTGCTTTTATTCAGTAATTCATCAATTTTTATTATTCCTTTCTTCAAAATATTTATGTCCACCCTTTTCTCTTCATTCCCACAGTCTGCCTCAGGGAGGTATGAATCATTTCAATTACAAACTCAATATTCCGATCATCCCTTGGGTCTCCATTCATTCTCACCTCTTTTTCATTGAATGAATACCACCATGAAGTCAGTTTAGATCTTTCAGCATAAGGGAGCTGCTTAGAAACCCTCATTAGCTTCCCATCTGCCTATAGGATAAAATTAAAATTCAAGACTCCCTTCTCCGTAGCCTGCCTCCAACTGATTTCTGTGTCCTCTCTCTTACTTTCTTCATTATGAATACATGCACCAGGCATCCCCATCTCTTCATTCTTCCATGTATGTCCCCACTTTGAAACAGGGCCCTTGATGTGTATTTTCATCAGGCCCTGACTGAGAGCTTTCCCATAGAGAGGCAATGTGGCCTTTCTTCGGGCACAAGAAGATATCCCACTTACTAGCAGCTTGACTTGCTGGTTGAAACACTGACTCTACATAACTGGACACACAGGATGCAGCAGTTTCAGGATTTGTGGGAAAATACTGTTTCCAACTTCCTGATGCTCAAGACTTACACTAACTAGGATAAGAGAAGCAGCATCTCTTCAGTGTGAAGAAGAGCAGCCCGTGCTCCTTTCTAGAGAGTGTGAAACCTGTGCTTGCAACCAGACCAGCAGAGGAAGGATGGGCCTCTGGGTCACATTCTTTGGGGTCTACCACAGGGTTGTATGTTTGGAATTTTACTTTTCAACTGTGTATACAAAACAGTTTGCCAAAACTTGTAGTTATTTAAAGATATTGTTGGCCAGGTGCAACAATATCTTGTGGCTCAACAATACAGGTCGCTCACACCTGTAATCCCAGCATTTTGGGAGGCGAAGATGGGAGGATTGCTTGAGCCCAGGAGTTCAAGGCCAGCCTGGGTAACATAGCACGAACCTGTCCCTACATTTAAAAACAAAACAAAACAAAAGAAATCTCAGTGTGGTAGCACACACCTGTAATCCCAACTACTCAGGAGGCTGAGGCAGGAGGATCACTCGATCCTAGGAATTTGAGGTTACAGTGAGCTATGATTGTGTCACTGCATTCCAGCCTAGGCAACAGAATGAGAGTGTCTCTAAAAAATAATAAGAAGAAGATATTGTTGAGGACATTGTTCACTACATTATTCAATATTTCTCTTGATGAGAACCCATGAGATAATTGTCCTGTCTGGCCCTAGACTAGGATTAATTGACCTTCTACTCAAGTGTGAATTTTGTAGCTAACACTGAGTCCCTCTTTGAGTTGGCTACGCCATAGCCCTGCTAATTTTGAGGCCCACTTCTGGCAAGTGCTCTCAACATAAAGTATGTGTGGTGACTTCATTTCAGGCTTCGTCTTATTGTTTGCCATCCTTTATCTAAATCACCTCTGATTTTCTCACTTATCTTAACTTTGTCTTATTATATGTGTTTTTGTAAGTTTTTGTAATCCACTTGTGGGATAAGGTAGAGCATAAATTCACATATAAGCAAAAATGGCCAAATTTATGGTCGATGATCATAATTATTTATATAAAAATATAACTCCAAATTACTTCCAGATGCTGTAGCTTAAGGAAATATATTGAAGGGGAACTTAAAAATATTCTACTTTCTTCCCACAGGTGGCATCCTTTATGCTTTGTAGTTGAAGTAATGGCATAAGATGTGAGGAAAACAAATTTTTAAGGAAAAACAAGTATGAACATGGCTGAAATACTAAGTAGACTGAATAGTCAGAATTCCAGTGATCTAAAGTTTCTTACCTGCATATTCACTCTTTTATTAGAACACTGGTGTTTAGGGTAGACCCTGAGTTCAGGACCTATGTGAGGTCACATTGCAATCAGCTTCACTGCACTATTTAACTATAGCCACAAAGCACTGTATAGTATCATAGGGACTAGAAGCAATTTTTTATTTTAAAAATTGATTATATTTTTTCATTTTCCTGTTTTGTTCAAAGGAAATATGTATAATTCAAAATAAATTCTTCTCTAACCCAAAATAATTGCAGAGGGAAAATTTAAATTGATAAGGCATAGATTAAATAATGAAGGCAGAGAAAATTAGCACAGCTTCCTGAACTCTCCCTTGGAAAAGAGAAAAAGATGATACATGGCTTTAAGCATGCCAGAGACAGGAGAAATTACACGTGGTCCCTTCACCAAACAGCCTTAGTATCAACAGGGGCTGCCAGAGGTACTAGTAAAATGTGGGAATTTATTGGAAAGAATACCTAAGAAGCAGAGGCAGAGCTTACTAGTGAGACAGAAGATGAATTCCATCCTAGGAAGCCACTATTTCTAATCTGACTACTCCATACCACCCCCTGGTTGCAGAAAATGAATATAGCAAGAGCGATGATGTCAGGTCCCAGTCACCTTTCAAGTAGTGTTGGAGCTGCCAAAGAATTGTGACAAAGTGACGCTGTGGTCAGAATTCTTGGGAAATACATTCAGGGAAAATACAGCTGTTGTCTCTGTCCTCAGGTATTTGTCAGGCATTTAGTTGGTACAGTTTTAGTATCTGAATACTGAAGCTATTCATCAGTGTGTAATATTTACCTGCTCCGTGTGTGTGTGTGTGTGTGTGTGTGTGTGTGAGACAGAGAGAGAGAGAGAGAGAGAGAGAGAGAAAGAGAGAGAGAAATTGAATTGATTCTTTTGGCTATAAACGATTGTGGGAATATATGACCTGCCTAGACTTTCATGTGGGTTGTAATTGTCAACTTTTTATTTCACAGTGTGTGGACAATATACGATGTAATGGTTTAATGACTATAGTGTTTGAAGAGAATTCCAAAGTCACTGTGCCACATATGATTAAGTAAGTGTGAGAATCCTTTCCTTTACATTTTAATCAAGATTAAATTGGCAGAGCATGTAAAACCTTGAATAAAATACTGCATCCATAGAATTCTGCTTCTTATTGAGAATATGTTTCTTGACAGGAACACAGTGATTCATGATTCCATTATAAATAAGACTATCAAAATGATTTTTCACATTCACAGTTTACTAACTCATAGCATAGAAAAATTGTTTTTTATACTGTTACATATATCTTCACTCAGGACAAAATCCTGAGATGTTCAAGTTGAATATAAAATTTAAAATAGTAGGCCAGGTGCAGTGGCTCATGCCTGTAATCCCAGCACTTCGGAGGCCGAGGCGGGTGGATCACCTGAGTTCAGGAGTTCGAGAACAGCCTGGCCAGCCTAGCCAACATGGTGAAACCCAATCTCTACTAAAAATACAAAAAATTAGCCTGGCGTGGTGGCAGGCGCCTATAATCCCAGCTACTTGGGAAACTGAGGCAAGAGAATCACTTGAACCCAGGAGGCAGAGGTTGCAGTGAGCCGAGATCACACCACTGCACTCCAGCCTGGGCAACAAGAGCAAAATTCCGTCTCAAACAATAATTAATAATACTACTACTAATAATAGTGACACCCAGATGTGCCAAGTTCAGAGGGTGGACCAAGGTGTGGCTGCCCCATTGGGTATGAATCCTCCCATTGGGTATGAATCATATTATCCAGATTTGGCCATTCAGATATGTTTACATTTAGATAACATGAATCAAGTGGCTTTGCTGTCTACCCACTGCCTATTTATGCTTTGCCCCAGAGGCTATTTGCCTAGGGCTGCCATCCTGCTCTAGCTGTTTTTAACAAAGTAAATCTTACAATTTTCCACTAGGGAAGCTCTGGTTTAAAATGAAAAGTTATCAGTAACTGTGTGCTAGAGCTGTCTGTATTCATGATTTTGTCTCCATATACTTTTTTGTTTTCAAATTCAGAAATTGTCTTGGGAGTATTTTGAAGCTAACCACATTTTTCATTACTCTCATTTTCTTGGTTATTTTCATTCCAAATTCTAAGAGTAAAATATATTTTTAAAAGCAGTGCTATGTTTATAAAATAAGTTACTTGAAACTAAAAAAAAGTTTGTCTTTTATGGCGTTTTATGTGGATATTTTGAAGTGTGAACTGTTTATGCTGAAGCAATAAATAACATTAACTTTAGAAGGAAGACTTTCCTATTCTGACAGATATTAACTACAGTTAGCATCATCCCAATGGGACAAGTTTTAAAACTTATTATTATATCACATGAAGGCAGAGTACATAATACTGGTGCAATCAATGCCACAGAAAAATATAAATGATAAAAGGATGATAGTGTTTTACATTACTATTCAAATTTAAAAATATTTTGGGTAGGGCCATTTTAAATTCTAGGGCAAAATTCATTTTACATTCAATTTTCTAGGTTTTGAATTCAGTATAATATTTGAAACGAGGTTAGTTAAAATGTTATGATGTTAAGATAAATAATAAATGTAGAATATTAAGTCAAAAAGTCCAAGCTATGACGAATATTAAGTCAAAAAGTCCAAGCTATGACTTAATTTTTGAATTCACATCATTGGGTTAGAGTTTTCTTATTAATTTTCTACCACAGAATTTTAATTTTGATATTTTCCAAAAGGATATATATGATTTTCATTGTATTTGAAAGCACTTTCTTGGCGGTTAGACAACCATGAAAGTCCACCTGCTTTGGAATTAGAATGTGTAAGTGAGAAAGTGCAGACAAGTTCTAAGCCACTAAACTCTAGGGCAGCTGTATGCCCACTACACATACATTTTGTTGACATTAAAAATTAATACTGGCCAGGCACGGTGGCTTACACCTGTAATCCCAGCACTTTGGGAGGCTGAGGCAGGCGGATCATGAGGTCAGGAGTTTGAGACCATCCTGGCCAACATAGTGAAACCCCATCTCTACTAAAAAATACAAAATTAGCCACGCTTGGTGGTGGGTGCCTATAATCCCAGCTACTCAGGAGGCTAAGGCAGGAGAATCACATGAACCCGGGAGGCAGAGGTTGCACTGATCCAAGATCACGCCATTGCACTCCAGCCTGGGCAACAGTGTGAGACTCCATTAAAAAAAAAAAATTAAATTAATGTGAATGAAGACTTCAGTTCTGTGCCTGATCAGTTGTTGCTGGCACCCAAATGCATCTTTTGTCCCCCACCATGGCAATTTACCAGTGTCCATGTCCAATCTCATTTGTGTAACCACTTGCATACAGACCAGGACTTTTCTGCCTTTGGGTGCACAGAGGTGACACTTAATGAGTTGGAATTGTTCTCCTGTTAGGACAGAAACCTGTATCTTGGACTGTAAAGATTTTCTATTAAATCCAACATATCTATAATACACTAGTTTTATTCCCAAGGCAGAGTGAAGTTTTATATATATACTACTATTTTTTCCCAGCCTTACTGAGCCTGATTATCCTCAATCAGAGGAAAGAGATTTTGCAATCTCTGTTCCTTTTGATGGCTCTATTCTACCCTGAAGTTTATATTCCTCCCTATGTATCTATTTCCCTATCTATAAACCATGAAGAAAAAACTCAACATTTCTCAGAGTTAAAAAAATTATCCTATTATAACTGTGTCTTGTTACTGACAGGGCATCACTTTGTAAGCACTCACTTCCTTTTAAAACTTACCAATTATAATAGATGGTATGGGTTTGATCTCTCAAGATTGTTCTTGTGTTTACCAAAGAGGAGTTGCTGTTATCATAGGAGACTTCAGTAATGTATTATATTTTTCTTGAGAGTCTCTTAGGAAATAAAATAAGATTCTACTCAGTGTAATAAAAGAAAACTAAATAATTTCATAATATTTAATTTCTTTACTTAAAATGAAAATGTAATTACGATTTTGAAGGAAAGTAGTGTAATTAGTCAGTTTTATTTTAATTTCATGCTGGCTTCAACACATTTTTTGTCCTAGTGTTTCAAATAAGCTAATTATAGTCAAAAGATGCAAAGCTCAAAACTACGAATAGAATGTGAAAATCATGATGCTTATTAGGTGAAAATATCCCTTTATAGGGTATGTAAACTATGACTTTCTTTTAATAATATTTGATCTCAACTTTCTTAGAAAATAGAGATTTTTTTGGTGGAAAATGATGGGATAACAAGTGATTATCTAGCTCAGCCATCTTCTGGACAGGCTGATGTATTCACAAAATTTTCTGAGATCCTTTTATGCATGAGCAAATTAAGAACCAGAAAAATAAAGTTGGTTGAGGGACACATAGTGAGTGGAAGAAAGTGCCTTGTTATTTTCAAGAATCTCAAAAGATGCACTTGGGCATTTCAAGATCAGTAATGTAACTCAAGCTAACGGGCCACCCCAGTCAATTCCTTGGCAGGGGGAAGCTGCTCCTTGAAAATGCTCTCTCAGGCTTGCAGATGAAGTACTTCCACCTGCACTGAGCGTACTTTGGGCTGGGACGTTTCTAAGAGCAAGCTAAGAAAGCAATTGATTCCTTTTTATCCGAAATAAAATAAATATATAATTTCAAATCCCTCAAAGCACTGAAAGGGCTAATTAAGGGCACTCCAACTGATTCTCAGCCAATGGATTCTTAGCAAGCAATTGGCTCACTGAACGTCACTGACCCTATAGCAGATCCTTTAATCAAGTGGTGAAATTCAGGACTTCATTGATTGCCTGTTCTGAAATGCTGCAGTGAAGGCAAACAAGTAGTCTCAGAAGGGGAAGTGAAGGCTACTGGCAGTCCTCGTTGTCCACTTGGAGAAGCTGCCAGTGCAATGGTCTGAAGGTGAGGGGTTGGGGCAGCCAGATGGGAGGTTTGACAGAATGACAAAAGCAGTGGATTGCAGGGTGGCAGTGGTAGGTGCTATTCAGGGGAATATCCTTCACCCATTACCTTTTTTGAAGTGAAGACATTTTTAATACCACAGAATTTTGAAAACATAATAAAAACATAACATATCACACTTGAAACTTGTGGATTAAACAGTATTCAGAAAATAGATATCCTTAAAAGGCATTAATAAGCCAGGAAGAATGAAATAAACAAATTAGGCACTCAAATCAAGAGCTTAGAAAAAGAACGAGAGACTAAACTGTAGGAAAGTGTAGGAAGGAAATAAGAACAGACATTAATACAATATAAAAAACAGTAGAAGGGATAAATAAAAAGAGCTGATTCTAGACAGCAAAATACCTAACCCTATATCCATCAGTTTAATAAAAAAAAGAAAGGGAGGAAAGCACAAATGTGCAAAATTAGAAGTCAGGGAAAAGACATAACTGCAGATATAGCAGTGATATCTGTGTTCCCCTGTTGTGGGAGGTATCACCCAATACTTTTTATGCACACTTTTGATATTTTGCTTTAAGGGCATAAGCAATGCTTTCCCCCGCTCCTAAAGAGGGCCTTTGGCTTCATCTTCCTAATAAAACATGACTGAATTTGAGAGAAGGAATCCACAAAGTGAGACAAATTATTATTTACCTCCTCCATTATTAATTCTGGCTTTCCTAAATTATAATAAACTTGATGTTTTCATAACCCTGCCTATGCTGATATGTATGTATGTCATATAGACATACACAATCAGCCCTCTACCTGCCAGTCAACTGCAGATCCAAAATATTTGGAAGAAAGAAAAACAAAAAATAGCTATACAGCAATAAAAAAAATACAAATTTTGAAATACAGGATAACAGCATTTTATATAATATTCACATTGTTTTAAGTGTTGTAATCTAGAGATGATTTAAAGTATACAAGAGGTTGTGCATAGGTTATTTGGAAATACTATACCATGTCATATCAGGGACTTGAGCGTCTGTGGATTTTAATATGGTGGGGGGACCAAGGCACCAATCTCCCAAGGATACTGAGGGACAACTGTGCAATCATCTCTCTCCTATCAAATGCAGTGAGAAGCCTACTCCTGAGTGTGTGATAACAAATGCTGAAATACTCAGTGGCCGAGGGGAAAGCCTCCTCCTGGTTTTACCATCATGTTCCTGCCTTTGCACGTAGGTCTGATGCCCGCCTTCATAAAGACGACACTGACATTTGCTTCAGTAAAACACTCAACTCCTGCAAAGTGCCCCAGATCCGTTATGCCAGCGTGGAGCGCCTCTTGGAACGACTGACAGACTTGCGGTTTCTTAGTATCGATTTCCTCAACACCTTTCTGCACACCTATCGTATTTTCACTACTGCCGCTGTGGTGCTGGGGAAACTCTCTGACATATACAAGAGGCCTTTCACCTCCATCCCCGTCAGGTACACCTATCGCTAGAGATTTGCCTGTCATTAGCATATGGCCCTCTTCGTTCCGGAGTCACCATGCCGGCCAGCTCTGCAAAGCAGATCCTAGGGTGTACTAGCTTGCTTCTGAAAGTACCATGCCCCTCCAGCAGAAGGCCATATGTAAAGGTCACACAGAGTTCCCCAGGCACAAAGTTGAAAACCTGAAATCTCCAATTGGCCTTTGCTTGCTCTGTGATTATTTGGAAATGAATTCCACGGCTTTCGGCTTTTCTTTTTCCTTTTCTTTTTTTTTTTTTTTGACAATTATGATTTTAAAACTTTAATATGCATAAGAATCAGCTTGCATGTGGTGGGGGGAGGGTGTCTTGTTAAATTGCCGGCTCTGATTCAGCAGGCCCGGAATGGAGCCTGAGTTCTGAATGTCTAACAAGCTCCCCAGAGATCCCAATGCTGGTGTTTGCACCACAGTTTGGTAGCAAGGGATTAGACGATGGCTAATAAGTGTCTGTGCTGCTTTGGCAGGTGGAGGGTATACATGTAGCATTTAGATTAAGGAAAGTCCAGCGATAGAAGTGCAATGAGATTGTGGCCTATAAATGAAGGGAACATGTTCTTGAATGACATCTGGGAATTCATTTCACTTGGCTACAATCTCTTAGCCACTTTTGCTCTTATTTTAAGGTCATTGGAATTGTTTTTTGCTACCAGCCAGAACAACAGAGGTGAACATTTGGTGGATGGAAAATCCCCACGTCTGTGTCGCAAATTCTCTTCCCCACCACCACTGGCTGTGTCGAGAACATCTTCCCCAGTGAGGGCCAGAAAGCTGTCTTTGACTTCTCCCTTGAACTCAAAGATCGGAGCATTGGACCTGACGACTTCCAGCAGTCCCACCACCACGACCCAGAGCCCTGCTGCCTCTCCACCGCCACACACTGGTCAAATACCACTGGATCTCAGCAGAGGCCTCTCTTCTCCAGAGCAAAGCCCGGGATCAGTAGAAGAGAATGTCGATAACCCGCGCGTGGATCTGTGTAACAAGCTAAAACGAAGTATTCAAAAAGGTATTATCTAGCACATTTGCATAATTACACCCCACATTTGCTGGCCACCTACCTCCTCACCCTTCCTTTTGGAACCCTGCTTCCCTTTCTTTACAACTTTAATACTTCTGCATAGAAAGTAGAATGAGCTCAGTGATGAGTTAGAAGAGAAAATTCCTGTAGATTCCTCTGGCCCTTCTGGAACAGAAAGCAAGATTAGTTGTACTTATGCCCCTGTAGTAAAAGGCTTATTGTGGTCAGTTGTCTGTGGAAGAATAGCATATCTGAATGCTACTGCTAGAGAGTTCTTGGACTTTGGTTAAGACTGGTTGGCTAAAGAGCCTAGCATGGTGCTTTGCACACCGGGAGGTTGTGGGTCCTCTCACCTGTGAGCTCAGGCTGCAGAGTCTTCTCCTCCTCCATTGTTTGCCTTAGGTACCTGTGTACCTCCAGCCTTTCTCTGCTGAGGATGAGCTAGGCTGGAAGTACCACGATGGTTTTTTTAGTTTAGTTATGAGGACAGTGCTCCATGTTATAGCAGAGGTATAGGGGAGAAATCAAATTGGAGACAGTGTTAATTGCTCATGACGTAGCCAAAATAATTTTTTAAAAAATGTTGATTAGATCATAGACTTTCTGGCTTCAATTCTCTACTGACTTCCTGTCATACTTAGAATAAAGTACATTCTCCCTGCCAGGGCCTTCAGGTCTGTGAGACATGGATCCTGTCTCCCTCTCCAGCCCCTGCTCCTGCCACGCTCCCTCATCCACTAGTCATATTGATTTCCTCTTTGTGTCAGAAATATGTTGGTCTTTCCGGCCCCAGGGTCCTTGCACTCGTTCTTTCCTCTACTTGGCCGCTTTTGCCATGTAAGCTCCATGAGATTAGCAGTCTATCTTACTCACCTCTGTACCCTCAGTGTCTTGGCCAGTGCCTGACAAGTAGTAAATTTTGGTTAAATGAATGAATGGAATAAAATATACAGTGAATTGAACGAGGGTCCTCTCTCCATCACTTTAGTTCTTCAGCCTGGTACAGTGTAGGGTTGAAAGAGGTGATTCTTGTTGCCTTTAAAGTCCAGTGTTTCTGTAATGAAAATAAAAATGGTTCACAGAGAAATTACAAACAGCTTTAAAAAAACTGTATAATAACTGACTTATTGATAATATAATAAAAATTGGGCAATAAATCAGACAAAGTGTTCAAATTTCAAGGTAGATTGCCCAGATGGATACACAGATGCTTGCCTTTCTACCTGCTTGAAGCTTCTTTGTGCTTCTAGCTCAGATCATTTAAGTAAGCTCCCTGAGTGAAGTAGTTAATGGAATTTTAACTGGAGTGGTTGTCATCATCAAAAGTTGCACTCTTTTAAAGTCTTTAAATTGACAAGTTAGCAACTATGGAGGAGGAAAGGGAGAAGATAATTAAAAAGTCATTAGAACAACAAGCTTAAGCAAAATTATGATGGATTCTTCTCAGAAATAATGAGGCAGCGCAAAAGCTGACAAGTGCATTCAGGGTTGCACCCAGCCCCAGTACTTGGGAAACCCTGTGGAGGGAATGACTGGAATGGGGCATAGGGTATGGGAAGTACAGGAGCTTTCAGATCATGGCAAGTTTTTTCACCTTCTTTATTGCACTGTGGTAGATAGGAGAGGAGAAATCTGGAGATAAGTTGAGATTCTCTCTCACTCTCTCTTTATTTATTTATTTATTTATTTATTTATTTATTTATTTATTTTGAGTTAGGAAAGCTTTAGGAACAAATATTTCAGTGTCCAACACTAGTGGCTTGGAGGCTGTGGTTTGATTGCTCCTCCAGCTGGGATGAGGATACAGTAAAGTCTCTTAAAGTGTCACTGAGTGAACCTCTTCTCTGTGCAGGATACCGTGTGCGCTAGAGTCCACAGTGGTAAATAGCACCTTCACCATCATACTCTAGTGATGTGGATAATAGAGACACAACATAACTATAAGGGCAGGTGGTATAAGAGATGTAGATAGCGTGCTTTAGAAGCTGAAGAGCAGGGAGATCACATCTGGTTGAGCAGAATCAAGAAGTGTCTTTGACATGAGCCAAAAGATATGTGGTTTGGAAAGAGGAGATGGGAGAACTTCTGGGCAAAGAGAATATGTAAGTAAAGGTGTGGTGGTAATCACTAGTGGTGAGTGCCATTTTTTTTTTTTTTTTTTTTTTTTTTTAGAAGCTTAAGATGGCAGAGAAGAGAAAATGTAGGCTGCAATGGGGTAAGCTGCCTTTTTGGGGAGAATCTACAATCTGAATAAAACATAAAACATAATCCCTTTCCATGAGGCATCCATATTGGCTGGTGGTTAGTGCCTTTTTTTTTTTTTTTTT
>NW_012114422.1:3429109-3437886 GCF_000951035.1 Colobus angolensis palliatus
TTTCACCATGTTGGCCAGGCTGGTCTTGAACTTCTGATCTCAGCTGTTCCACCCACCTCAGCCTATCACAGTGCTGGGATTACAGGTGTGACCCACCGTACCCAGCCAGTGAATGCCATTTCTGCGAGCAAGAGGCATCACTGCTTCTGAAGGCACAGGCATTGTCCTGTTTTGACAGCATGGGCAGCCCCGTAGAGCAGACCTTGTTAGTAGTCCTCTTAGGGCTTTCTAGCACTGAGTAAACTTCAAAACAACAACTCTCCTTGAGAGTCTTTTTTCTCCTTCTTCTTCTTACCATTCTAACCATCTTTAAATGTATAGCTCAATAGTATTGTTGAACGACAGATCTCTATAACTTTTTCATCGTGCTGCAACTCTATAATCATTGTATAATACCCCATTTTCTTCTCCCCCTGGCCCCTGGCAACTAGCTTTTTACTTTCTATCTCTACAAATTTGACTACTTTAAGTTTAAGTACCTCTTATATGTGGAATCATTCAATATTTGTCCTTTTTTGAATGGCTTAATTCACTTAATGTAATGTCCTCAAGATTCAACCATGTGATAGCATGTGATAGAATTTCCCTTTTTAATAGGCTGAATAATAGGAAACGGCAGCATGCAGATACTACATTTTCTTTGTGCGTTTATCCATCAGTAGACATTTTGGTTGCTTCCACCTCTTGGCTATTTGCATTATGGTGCAATGAATATGGTGTGCAAACATCTCTTTGATATCACCATGATTAAGTGTTCCACTTTAACTTGCTGTGCAGGGAATGTTCCACTTCGATCACCAGCTTCCCTAGTTTTAGTCTTCAAGGTGGTGATCCAATATCTTACCATGAAAGCTGCTTTAGCTACTGTCTAGGACGAAGCAGAAATCAATAGTTTTTTTCCCCTGGAATAATAAGCTGGAAAAAAGTTAGATTGGGGTATCTTACTCTGTTTTGTGCTGTTATAGCAAAATATCTGAAACTAGATAATTGTACATGAACATAAATCTGTTTCTCACAATTCTGGAGGTTGGGAAGTTCAAGATCAAGGTGCTGACATCTTGTGAGGCCCTTCTTGCTCTGTCATAACATGGTGGAAGGCAACACATAGACGTGAAAGAGAGGAAAGGGGGCCAAACTTATGCTGTTATAAGGAACCCACTACTGCAATAATGGCATTAATCCATTTATGTGTGTACAGGCCTCATGACATAATCATCTCTTGGAGGTCCGACCTCTCAACACTGTTTCACTGGGAATTAAGTTTTCAACATAGGAACTTTGGGGGAAACATTCAAACTATAACGTTCAGTCCCTTTTCTCCAAAATTTATGTCCTCCTCACATGCAAAATACATTCATTCCATCCCAATAGCCCCCAAAGTTTTAACTTGTTCTGGCATCAACTGATAAGTCCAAAGTCCAGAGACTTATGTGAATCAGATATGGGTGAGACTCAAGACATGATTCATCCTGAGGCAAATTCCCTTCCAGCTGTAATATAGTGGTGGGACAGGGATAAGATAGACATTACCATAGCAAAAGGGAAAAATAGGCAAGAAGAAAGGAATAACATGCCTCAAGTAAGTCCAAAACCCAATGGGGCAGACATTAAATCTTAGGACTCCAGAATAATCTTTCACTCAATGTGCTGCCTCCTGGGTACACTGGAGTGGGGTTAAGTGCCCAAAGCCTCAGGCAGGCCCAATCCCATGGCTTTTCTGGGCTCAGCCCACATTTCAGCTCTCATAGATTAGAGCCTTTTGTCTGCAGCTCTCTCAGGCTGGTGTTGCATGCTGGCAGTTCTAGGATTTCTGCAATGGCCTCACTCTCATGGCTTCACTAGGCCATGAGAGTCTCCAGTGAGGACTCTCTTCAGTGTGTCCATCCCTGCAATAGGTCTCTGCCTGGGACCCTAGGCTGTCTGCAGCATCCTTTGAAATCTAGGTGAGGGAAGCTATGCCTTCACAGCTTGTGCATTCTGTGCACCTGCAGAATTAGCACCACATGGATGCCACCAGTGTTTTCCATGTGCACCCTCTGGTGCGGTGGCCCAAGCTACACCTGGGTTTGGCTGGGCCACAGCTAGTGTGGCCAAGGAGCACTGCACAGGAATGCGGGGAGCAGCCCTGGGTAGCAAATGCTGTGGTCCCTTAGACTCCTCTCTGCAAACCTGGCCCTCAAGGTCCTAGCTTGTCTGAAAGATCTCTGAAGTGCCTTTGGAGTCTTTCTCCCATTGTCTTAATGAATAGCACCTGGCTGTCTTTTAGCCATACTCTCTTTAGTACTAATCTTTTTAGCAAACGGTCACTTGGCCACAGCCTTGGTTTATACTCCCAAAAATGCCTTTTCACTGTTTACATGGCTGAGCTGCAAATTTTCCAAGTCTTTCTGCTCTGTTTCCCTTTTAATTATAAATTCTGCCTTTAAACCATTTCTTTCCTCTTGTTTAAAAGTAGCCATGCCGCTTCTTAATATTTTGCTTATAAATTTCTTCCACCAGGCATCCTAGTTCATCACTCTGAAGTTCTGCCTTCCATAAAGCCCTTGGGCATCAACACAGTTCACTCGAGTTATTTTGCTACTTTGTAACAAAGATGGCTTTTATGCCAGTTTTCAACACCTTGTTTCCCGTTTCCATGTGAGATACCTCACCAGAATTGCCTTTACTATTCATATTTCTACTAACATTCGATCATTCATGACCACCTAAGTAATCTCTTAGCAGATTCAAACTCTTGAAAGCTCTTCTCTTCTTCTGAGTGCTGACTATTAATGGCATTGTCCTTAACACTCCATTCATGGCAATACAGGCTTTCTCTAGCCCATTCCTTCAGACTCTTCCGGCATCTGTCCATTACCAGTTCCAAAGCCACTTCCACATTTTCAGGTATTCGTTATAGCAGCAACCTCACTTCTCAGTACTAATTTTCTGTCTTTGTTTTGTGCTACCTGAGACTAGGTAATTTATAATGAACAGAAATGTATCTCTCACAGTTCTAGAGGCTGGCATCTGGTGAGGGCCTTCTTGCTGCATTGTAATATAGTGGAAAGCATCACATGGGTAGGAAAGAGAGTGAAGTAGGCCAAACTCATTCTATTCCCAAGATAAAGGCATTCATTCATTCATGAGTGCAGGGTACTCTTGATGTAACCACCTCTTAGAGGTCTCACCTCTCAACACTGTTGCATTGGAGTTTTGAGTTTCCAAAATATGAGCTTTAGGGGACATATCAAATCATAGCATGGGGAGACCAAGATAAATGAAAAAGAGCTGGATCAAGCTCTTAGGGAAGGACACTGACACAGACTTCAAAGACCTGTCAGTACAGATATTGGACAGAGTGGGATCATGTGGACACAGCCAGTGGCTGCTGGAGAGCTTTGTCATGTGGCAGCACTGATCATTCAAGGCCTGGGGCCAGCAGATGGAGAGGACCTGTGAGTAACAGTATGGCAGAAATATTAGGCTCTTTCTCATATTAGAGAATTAAGCTGAAGGCTTCATGCCTCTGCTTCTCACTGGATTTCCCCAAAACAAGTGATTTAGTGTGATATTTTTATCAGTTAATTTATCCATATGGTTCATAGGTTAGAAATATCATTTTAGAGTTCCAGATCATAGTTAAATACTGAGGTCTTTCCACTCTGGGTAATGGAGAAAGTCCAAGATTGTATCTAGGCGGGGCCCATGGCACTCGGTGAAGCCCGTAGAGCCAACCTTTACTCCAGAGCTGTCAGCTCCTCTGTTCCCCGGGCTTCTTAGTCACATTCACTGCCTAATGCATCCCCCTTAGCTCTCATTTTACCCTGACCCCTCCCTTAATCCTTCTATTAAGCCACTTCTTTGCATCTTGATTTCTTTCCCCTTTCTATAGCTGTCCTCTAATTTCTTTTTAATGCATTTATTTCCCATCTTATACTTAAAAGTATTTAAGGTGGTCATTCAGAGAGACACAGGGTACAACTACCCTTAAAAATGAAATAGGTAGCTGGACATGGTGGTTCACACCTGTAGTCCCAGATTTTGGGAGGCCGAGGTGGAAGGATCGCTTGAGCCTAGGAATTCAAGACCAGCCTGGGCAACGTAGTGAGACCTTGTCTCTACTAAAAATAAAAATTTTTAAAAAATAGCCAGGTGTGGCTGTGTGCACCTGTGGTCCCAGTTACTCAGGAGGCTGAAGCAGTAGGATCACTTGAGCCTAAGAGGTCAAGGCTGCAGTGAGCTCTGATCATGCCACTGTATTCCAGCCTGGGTCACAGAGTAAGACCCTGTCTCAAAAATCCAAAAAAAAAAAAAAAAAGACAAAAATAAAATAGGTAAGGAAATCAGGCAATGGGGGAAAAGGAATAAGTTGTGTGTGGCCAAGTGTATGATTACTGAAAAAAATGAATACTGTGTGGTCTTCTGCAATTCCTAGAGTCCCCTGACTGTGGTTCCAAGCTCCTCTGCTGACAGAGTAAAGACAGGAATATAATCAATTAATGTGATCCATATTGAAGGCTAGGAATAGATTGGTTGTGCAGGTACATTCTTGCTGGTTCTTGAGACTGAGAACAATTTATCTTGTGGATCCTTACAAAGGAAACACTCTGGGTAGAAAGTTTAGAATTAAGTCTCGGGTTGAGGTAGCTCTTTGGCATTTTTCTGAATAAGTGAAACAAAGAAATTACAGACTCAGTTGTGGGGTTTTGTGTGTTTGTTTGTTTTTGGATTGGTGTATGGGCACTACTGGTCATTAATAATTTTAGGAAAGTCCTTGATGAACACTACTTCAGCATGAGTCTGAAAGTTCTGTGTGTGTGTGTGTGTCTGTGTGTGTCTGTGTGTGTGTGTGTGTATGATGTCTGTATGATGTCTGTAAGAGCCAAGAGTGCTGCTGTGGTAACCCTGCTGTCTAGTCTTAAAAATTTGAGTTGACAAAGAAAAAGGAGACATTGACCCATCTTTAATTTGAAAGATGTTTGCATGTGCCTCACATAATGTTAACACTTAAAACAGTTGGCAAACTTAAATACGAATCCTGTGCCAAGAACTTACACATTTTCTGCTTTTCACTTAAGAATACAACCCCACACCATCGATTGTATAATATCAGTTTTGCCAATTAGGTCCCTACTGATGCCATAGATCTCCATCACTGCCATTCAGCTATTCATTTCAGAGCATGTTTTTTGAAAAGCGCTTGCGACCTTTGTCCATTTTTATTGTCATTGCAATGATAATGCCAGCCTTGCAATATTTCCTGGCAGGAGAACGTCAAACAATGTGAGGAGAAAGAAGCGAAATAGGAAATATCCTTTAAAATGAGTGAGGCAATGAACTTAGGGAAAAATTAGTTCAATTTAATTTCCCTCTGACTCAGTCCCTACATCTGCTCCAGGCTCATCCAACATTCACTAGTACCCTCCCTTCTTATTACCAGGTAGTTTCTATCTTCTTCAACCCCAGGTACTTCTACAAAACACAAATATCAGCCAGACTCAGATATCCAGATTCCACCCAGTGATGGGTTCTAAACAAAAAACAAACCAACAGCGGGCAAGAAAGGCGAGCCAAAGGATTGCTCACTGTATTCAGACCCCATTACCCCCTCAGTGTTCACTTAGACCATGGCTGTGCAACTTAGCCACCTAAGTGTTGCTGCACAGCCCACAGCAACTAGTGTCTGTTTCTGTGTTCTTAGTTTGAAAATTGCCTGCCTGTGGGCTGAAAGTGCTCCCGATTTTAGCATTTGTTTTGAGCCACATCTGCCCACTCGTCCTGCAGGCAAAGCTGTTTGCAAGGAGCCTGATCAAAAGTGAATATGCCAGAAGGAATTCTCCCCTCAGCCCCCAATGCTGGCATGGTTTCTTCTCTCTGTAGGTGCCTGTTAGCTTACAGGATTCTTCTTTGCTTTCCTGTTCTTTCTTTTTTATTTTTTTAAAATTATTTATTATTATTATTATTATTATTATACTTTAAGTTCTAGGGTACATGTGCATAACGTGCAGGTTTGTTACATATGTATACTTGTGCCATGTTGGTGTGCTGCACCCATCAACTCGTCAGCACAGTCAGGTTCTGTCCAGCTTTCTCACTGGGAAATTTCCTGGGTTCAATGTAATTGCTGTCTAATGATTTTCTCATTTTCCTGAGATGACTGAAAGGTTGAATCAGATCAAGGACGTGTATTTGATATTCTGCTCATTCTTACAGAGCAGATGCCTTCCATTACTGAATTTTGGGGGAGTTATTTAGAAAATAATAAAAGCGACAGCTAAGCACTGATTTTTTTTTTTGTCTGCATCTTGCATCGTTGCCAGCTTTACTGTAATTATGTCATTCAGAGAAAGATTCTAACCACTTCCTTTTCCTGGCCCCTTTGTGTTAAAAAAAGCAAAATTGTGGCCATATTTCTAAGCGGATAAGTCACATGCAAGTATAAAAATGGCTTTATATGAAGTCATTAGGAGTTTTTGAAAGTTTGTTGAGTGAAATCTTGAATGGAATGGCAAAGCAAAGTAGTTCTGCTGACAGGATTAATGTACAATTAGTGGAGGTGACACTAAGCTTTTGTCAGTGGGAATTAATGAAAAACCCAAGGAGAATGGAAGAATCGTTGGAAATTTATTACATTTTTTGATATTTTTCTCTGAAAGCACATACACAAAGTTGTAGTCTTACCTGCTTAATAAATCAGTGGAAGAGGTGTAGAAACATCATTAGTAATGGCCTAACAATGATCCTAAAATGATGTCTGTGTTATTCTTGGGATGTTAGCTGCAGCAAAGAAGCTCAAATAACCTTAAACCCTCCCAATGGTTCATTTAAAAAGTTTTCACTTGCCTCCTGCTGATCTGTAACTCTAGCTCAGAGATACCCAGTAGAATTTTCTGGGAGGATAGAAATACTCTATCTCTGGGCTGTTCGATACCATACCCACTAGCCACATGTGGCTATTGAGCACTCAAAATGTGGCTAGTGCAAGTGGGAAGCCAAAATGAGAATTTAACTTTAGTTAATATAAATTTACATAGCCACGTTTGGGTAGTGCTATCATTTTAAACAACATAGCTTTAGATCCCTGGGAGCCCCCGGAGATCCCTGGTGAGGGCCACATTGATAGAGATTCAAACTTTCTTTGGTTTACGGGACAACACAGGCAAAGAACTTGTGAAGTTCTGGTTTGTAATCCTAATCTGATTTTTAACCTGAAAAAGTCATCTTTCCCCACTCCGAGAAAGCAAAAACATTTGGAAGGGCAGGGGATCCACCACATACCCCTGTTTGTTTTACCATCTGCTGCTGCATTCAACAGAAGGGGCTGGCCGGAGTCAGCCAGGCCCAACAGGGTCAAGACAGGGTTAGAGAAGATCTTTATTTAGATTTAGTGTCATCAGCACTTGACTTGATTTCATATTAAAGCCCATTAATGAAATGCTTATTATCTGTAATGAACTTTTGTTTCCATGCATGATACTGACAAGAAGCTCTTGAATTATGGCCTAATTGTTAAAATTCATGATGTTTTCAAGCAGCAGTCTTAGAGTCTGCACCGGCGGACCGAGCAGGAGTGGAAAGCTCCCCTGCAGCGGACACCACAGAACTTTCACCTTGCAGATCCCCCTCAACTCCCCGGCACCTCCGCTATCGCCAGCCTGGAGGTAAGAGCTCAAGAGGGACTCAGAAATAGAAACGTGAAAAATGATTTCTAGCTTCTGAACCTTTCCTTTGCCTGATTGTTTCACTGCCAAAATAATTTTTTTAGTCTCACTTATTGAAAATCAATTGGGAGCAAATATAGTCGGCCCTTTGTATCCGTGGATTCCACATTGGTGGGTTTCCTATCTGCGAATTCAACCAACCACCCATCAAAAATATTTGGCAGAAGAATAAAGCTTCTGTACTGACCATGTACATACTTTTTTTGCTTGTCATTATTCCGTAAACATTATAGTATGACAGCTATTTACATAGCATTTCCATTGTGTTAGTTATTATAAATAATCTACAGGTGATTTAAAATATACAGGAAGAGATGCATAGATTATATTCAAATACGACACGATTTTATATCAGAGACTTAAGCATCCGTGGATTTTGGTATCTGAGGGAGATCCTAGAACCAATACCCGACAGGTAACAAGGGATGACCGTAACGTTACTGTAGGACCAAGTGGTGGAAAAATAAATGATTGGAGAAGATGTCATTAGTCTAACCAATATT
Source organism: Colobus angolensis palliatus (assembly GCF_000951035.1). NCBI lineage: Eukaryota > Metazoa > Chordata > Mammalia > Primates > Cercopithecidae > Colobus > Colobus angolensis. The sequence continues at coordinate 3,437,316 of NW_012114422.1, forward strand.
TGTTTAGTTCCATCATTGCATTGCATTTTGTGAGGAGTAACGTGAATCAAAAGACTCTTCTTTAGATGTTAGCTAGCTGAAGAATCTCAGTGCTGGGTTTACCAAAATGTTCCCAGTTTCTGATATATTACCATAAGTCCCAATGTAGTCTATGTGAGTGAACTCATCTGGGCATCACAATTTGGGGAGACCTTGTTAATAATATTATTTCATCTAAAATAAGGTCCAGGCACAGGGGACCCCAGTCATCATTCTTGCTAGTGGCAGAAACTGGCGTATGTATTTTAATATATAGTTAATAAAATTGTAAAGCATTACTCCATAATTTGTTTGAGAGCACAATAAATGTCCTCTAATTGGAGAAAAAAATAATCAGGACAAAAGGTAGAAATATTTTAATTATCTCCCATTTTCCCTGCTGCTCAAATAAATATATCCAAATAACAGTTGTTTTCAAATGTTTGCTTTTCTCTTCTTAAGCCAATTATTTCAAGTCAGAACAGAAAATTACACAATTATGAAACCAGATTCACCCCAAGTAACCCAAATGAAAAGGCTTTTTTTTTTTTTT
>NW_012114422.1:3437936-3490775 GCF_000951035.1 Colobus angolensis palliatus
TTTTTTCCCAAGACAGAGTCTCACTCTGTCGCCCAGGCTGGAGTGCAGTGGCGCAATCTCGACTCACTGAAACCTCCGCTTCCCGGGTTCAAGTGATTCTCCTGCCTCAGGCTCCTGAGTAGCTAGGATTATAGCCGTGTGCCACCACGCCCAGCAGTTTTTGTAATTTTAGTAGAGACGGGTTTTCACTTTGTTGGCAAGGCTGGTCTCAAATTCCTGACCTCAGGTGATTCACCCTCCTCGGCCTCTCAAAGTGTTGAGATTACAGGCATGAGCCACTGCGCCCAGCCTGTGGAGGCATTTTTGACTCTCACAGGCATGCTTCGAATAGGGCATTTTAGCAAAAGATAAAGTACATGGCTCCAAATGGTTATCGGTGGCCTTGGCAACTTGGTAGAAGCTGTTGTCATTGCCATGAGCTCTGAGAGCAACTAGGAGGGTCTGAGTCCGGCTGTTGTTAGAGATCTGCCTTCAGGGATATTAGCACTTGGGACTTTCAGGCTCTACGTCAGTTATGGGTTACCCTGCCATTTGGGTGTTTCTGGTAAATGAAGGTGACAAATTAGACTTTCCTGGCTTGTTGTGGTACTACTATGGAATTAGCCAGATCTCTCTATTCTTCTTAGAGCTTTGGTCAGTCCAGGTCTTGGCAACGTCCTTGACCATTGCCACATAGGACAGACCCCTTTGACTTCATTGTAACCTGGAAGAGTTTGGGACCAAAACCTATGGAAGTAAGGCTCTACCAAGGCAAGAGTTAAATGCTGTTCAAGGTGTTACAATTATTAGAAGTCTACTTTATATTCTCTTTTCATATGTTTATATTCACATATAAAATTTTTAATTCACATAAGGATTACTTGGAAATCCTCATCTTGTTTGTGGATTAACTAAGCCAAATCCTTTATTTCTTCCCTGATATGACTAAATCATAGAGACACAAACATAGGAAGGAGGCTGAAACCTGTGATAATATGGAGGACCCAAATGAGGACAGCATCACATATTTCTATCTAGCTGAAATTTTGCCTGTGCGTCTGTCTACTTGCCACCTTGTTCCAAAATGCAATAAGGCTATTGTGGAAAAAGAAGGTAGAGCTGTTTTATGCGTTTGTGCTTGGGCACATTAAGCGGCTCTTTGCTTCCCCTCTCATGTGTATATTTATTTTAGGCATGATTGTGAAACATTAGGGCCAAACTAATAAAAGCCCTTCAGGTCAAAATCACAGTGGACTGTTTTCACTAAAAGCCTGAGCGAGGAGAAGCAGCGAGCTTGGCACCAGCACTGCCAAACGCTGTGTGTACAGTCCGAGGAGTGAAAGGGACTGCAAGGTTGCTCAATAATCCTTTTGATTTTAAAAGGGCCACATTTAAACCATCCGTACTGTTAAGGGTGTTCTGAGAAGGAAATTCTATCAGAAGGAAATTCTCTCAGTAACATGATGTGGTATCTTTTTTAAGAATTTTTTTTATTAAGATATAGTTTACATACCATAAAATTTACCTTTTTAAAGTATATCATTCAGTCTTTTTAAATTTAATATATATTCACAAGGTCAGGCAGCCATAACCACTACTTAATTCTAGAACATTTTCATCACCCAAAAAGAAACCCTATACATATCAGCCATTCTATACTCATTAGCAGTCACTCTCCATTCCCCCTCCAACCCCAGCAGCCCTAGGCAACCACTAATCTTACTTTCTCCCTGTATGGATTTGCCTCTGCTAGACATTTAACATAAAGGGAATCATATAATATGTGACCTTTTGTGATTGGCTTATTCTTTAACTTGGCATGTCTTCCAAGTTTATCCATATTCTAGCACGTATTGGAACTTCATTCCTTTTTGTGGCTGAATAATATTCCCTTGTATTTATTTGTTCATCAATTAGTGGACATTTGTTTCTACTTTTTGGCTACTATGAGCAATGCTGCTATGAATATTCACGTACACGTTTGTGTGTAGATATATGCTTTTGTTTCTCTTGGTTATAGCCCCAGAGTGGAATTCCTGATGTGCAATCTTGTTATTTGCCCATTAACAGAGATAATACAGGGCATTTGGCCCAGTCCTTCATCCGGTGCAGGAATAAAAATGATGATTTTCGTTGTAGAATATTATCCATTTGCCTCACCATTCCATTTCCTTTCTTTTCAAATAACCAGGACAGACAGCGGACAATGCCCACTGCTCTGTTTCACCGGCTTCTGCTTTTGCAATAGCCACAGCTGCAGCAGGACATGGGAGTCCACCAGGTGAGTAGGGGAGCAGCTATGTAGAGATAGGTGACCATTTATATGAAGTCAGTGGCCCGTGTCTGCCAGTGTCTTGATGAGACGCTCATCTGCTCTCACACTAGAATCCCAGGACCTTGGGAAGCCGAAGCAGAAGGATTGCTTGAGACCATTAATTTGAGACTAGCCAGGGCAACACAGATACCCCATCTCTATAAAAAATTTTTAAAATTAGCTGGGCATGGCTTTGCATGCCTGTAGTCCCAGTTACTTAAGAGGCTGAGGCAGAAAAATCGCTTGAGGTCAGGAGGTTGAGGCTAGAGTGAGCTGTGATCACACCACTGCACTCCAGCCAGGGTGATAAAGTGAGACCCTATCTCAACAAAACAAAACAAAATAAAATAATAATAAGAGAATGTACATTCCTAGCTCTTTCTGAGTCAGTGTTTCTGGGAAGAGACTATCTTTTAAATAAGCATCTTCAGAAACCTCCTTATTTGGCCAGGCACAGTGGCTCACGCCGGTAATCCTAGCACTTTGGGAGGCCGAGGCAGGCGGATCACCTGAGGTCAGGAGTTCAAGACCAGCCTGGCCAACATGGTGAAATCCTGTCTCTACTAAGAATGCAAAAATTAGCTGGGCACGGTGTCATGTGTCTGTAATTCCAGCTACTCAGGAGGCTGAGGCAGGAGAATCATTTGAACCTGGGAGGCAGAGGTTGCACTAAGCCAAGATTGCACCACTGCACTCCAGGCTGTGTGACAGAGCGAGACTCCATCTCAAAAAAAAGAAAAGAAAAGAAAAAAAAAAGAAATCCCACCATTTGCAACAATATGGATGAACCTGAAGGACATTATGTTACCTGAAATAAGCCAGGCACAGAAAGGCAGATACTGCATGATCTCACTTACATACGGAATCCAAAATGTCAAACTCATAGAAGTAGAAGGTAGACTGGTGGTTACTAAGGGCTGGTGGGGAGGAAGGGAAGTGGGAAGCTGTTTGGTCAAAGGATAAAAGGTTCAGTTACACAGGAAGAATAAGTTCTAGAGATGAGTTGTACAGCATGGTGACTAGTTAAAAATATACCGCATACTTGAAGATTGTTAAGAGAGTAGATTTCAGATGCTCTCCCACAAAAAAATGGTAAGTGAGGTAACAGATGTTACTTAGCTTGACTCAACCATTCTTCAATATATACGTACATCAAAACATCACATTGTACCCTGTAAGCATATACAATAAAAAATAATCAAATAAATAAGCATAAGCTCCTTCAGGTGAGTCATTCAGGTGGTCTGTGGGTTACAGCTCTGAGAAATTCTTTATCAGAGAAGGCTGTTATTCCTCCTGTGTTGTTTGACAGAGTTCTTCACCCTTTATAACTCAATTACTGAGAACACGTTTCCATTTTAATTGAGTACAATGCTAAAAGCATATGCAAGGTGGGAGGGAGGGCTTGTGGAGTGCGGGGAGCAGATGCGGGGGGCAGCTATTGCTTTAGCTGACTCATAATTCATTTCCAGTAGCTCCACGATTCTTTCTGAGATGCTGTCAGTTAATTTTCAGGGTAAAGAAAAAGTACTTAAAATAAAAGCATAGTATTTTAATAGATAAATATTATATTCATTATCTCTTTCCTCTTCTCTCACGTGCAAGGAGGATGTTATGTTGAAATAAATCTGTAAGTGGTTTCGGGATGGGCATGGTGGCTTATGCCTGTCATCCTAGCACTTTGGGAGGCCAAGGCAGGCAGATCACCCAAGGGCAGGAGTTCAAGACCAGCCTGGCCAACATGATGAATCCCCATCTCTACTAAAAATACAAAAATCAGCTGGGCGTGGTGGCGCACGCCTGTAATCCCAACTACCTGGGAGGCTGAGGCAGGAGAATCGCTTGAACCTGGGAGGTGGAGTCTGCAGTGAGCTGAGATCATGCCATTGCACTCCAGCCTGGATGACAGAGTGAGACTCCATCTCAAAAGTAAATAAGTAAATAAATAAATAATAAATCTCTAAGTGGTTTAAATAGCCTTGTTGCTGTGTCTTCACCTAAACTAAACCTATGGGCTCCAATCATCATGATTTATAGAAACATGAGAGATGGCCTATTTTGCTAATTAGCCATTTTTCACCTTTGTGGTAACAAAGGAGTCCTTTCCAAAGATTCTGAACCAATATTCACAATAGTAACTAGTAGGTATTATCGGTGTGATTTTTTTTTTCCAAATTGAGGACCAAAAAGAGATGTTCTGTAATGGACATTAACTACCATAGTGACTTTTATATATATATTTCTCTAAATAAACATTTTGCAGATTGACCACATTCTGTTTCTTCAGCATTTTGCCATACATGCTTCACCGGAGATATGGTCAGGCAAATTGGCATGTGCTTTGCCCCAAATATTCTTAAAACCTTTCCCCAAGAGTCCCATCAGAATAATACAAAGCAGCCTATAATGGTCAAAATAGCAATCTTGTCGATACAGTTGGCTTCTGTGATTGATTACATTCTGTAACAGTGAACATTTGGGGGGAAATAAGGAAGACTTTGCTAGGCTTTCAGCAGAGTTGTTGTCCATTGTGATTTACTAAGACCTTCTCCTGTCTTCTGTTCTTACGAGCTAGTCTGCCTTTGAAAAAAGTGAAGGACAAGAGCATCTCACAGATTTCCTAATTTAAATATGGTTTGTGAGGGAAAATTAATTTGGAGTTTATCTGAGATGAGCCCATTCCCTATTTGCTGGAGAGTAGGGGGAGGTCCTTTTTTCACCTGAGATTGCAATGAAGATTGAATCGTTCGAATGTGCTTTAGAGAATGGTTTTCTGACTCGCTTTCCCAGGCATATTGGGCCAGAAGGAAAAAGTGACCAAAACAGCCAGCTCTTTCTCCCTTTTTGAAAGCCTGCTGCTTTTCTGTTGCCTTTTTGCTTACTTCTCTCTTGCAGCTCAAATCGTCTTAGGAAGAAAACTCTTCTTCAGCGAGCTCGCTCCTGGTGGTGCTTTCTGAGGAGAGCAGCACAGACTTGCTAACAGACTCAGTCAATGTTGCTAGGTGTTGGTGAGCCTGCACCCTGCATGAGCAGACTGCTCTTTTATGACAGTGCTGTTGGTGTTGCCTATCATGCAGTCTGAAGCTACATGATTTGATTTTAGAAGTAGAGGCAATAAGGGATTGGATTCAACAGTGCCCATGGCTCTGCTGTGAAGGCAGCAAGTTGCACAGGGGTCAGTTTCAATGGCTAGTGGCGGTAAGAAAGGGGGTCTCTTTTGGAGTGGAGACCAGTGCACTCCTGGGGCTCAGTCACTCAGAGGAATTGGTCCCTTAGCAGATTTCACCTGCCTGGGAGAACTGGGCAGAGAGCAGAAGGTTGTAATCAGAGCAGAAATAGGAAGGGCTAAGAAGATAATCTGGGTTTATTGGCTAGCCAGGGAGAGCATGGCGTTGCCCGGGGAGGTCTAGACCTAGATACCTGAACAGGTGTTCAAAGGAAGAGAGTGCTGGATAAAAGTCAACTCCCAAACAGACTTTTTATCTCCTCTGGGAATCAGGAATTGCCAGCCTAGATGCATCCAGAACCTGGTGAGTTGCAAAGGCAAAGCAGAAGAAAGATTGCATAGACAACTAAACACCCCATGCTTTCATCGGTCTCTGCAGGCTTCCTGTCTGCTTATTCGGCTGTGATACAGATAGACTTGGGGATGCAGCTCTGCTGTGTCCTGGCTCGTAACAGGAAACAAGGTATAGCCTAGTCAACCCTGAGGTCTGCAGAGCGGGTTTCCATGTTTCAGGTTCCTCTGCAGATTCCCTCTTGCTTTAATACTCTCTCAGCCCTTCCCCTGATCCCATCTCCATCAAGATATCTGGCACCTCTGGGTTATTAATTATTATGTTCTCAAACATTAACTCTAGGCATTTGTATATGAAACCATTTCTCTTTAAGTTGCTTAGAAAAATTTCTTACTGTGTTAAAAGGAATTTCAAATGCAATAAAAGGGAGGACAGCAATATTTTATTTGCAAGGAGGTCAAGACAAGACGTTCTTGCCTGATCCCAGAGGCAAGGAAAACTGATTTTATTTGTGGATGGTGCCCTGTGGTCTGTTTGGGATTGCCTGCCTGGCTGCTGGGGTCTCAGCCTGCCTAATTTCCACATGTACTGGAAAAGCCTGGTTTTCAATCTTTTTGGGGGGGACAGGGGGACAGAATCTTGCTTTATCACCCAGGCTGGAGTGCAGTGGCGTGGTCTTGGCTCACTGAAACCTTTGCTTCCCAGGTTCAAGTGATTCTCCTGTCTCAGCCTCCCAAGTAGCTGGGACTACAGATGTGTGCCACCACCCCCAGCTAATTTTTGTATTTTTAGTAGAGATGGGGTTTCACCATGTTGGCCATGCTGGTTTTGAGCTCCTGGTTTTGAACTCCTGGTTTTCCAAGCCTCCTGTCTGCCTTGGCCTTCCAAAGTGCTAGGATTACAGGTGTGAGCCACTGCACCTGGCCTCAATCTCTTTTTCTTCCTTTTTTTTTTTTAATTAATGAATCAATGACTTAAAAAAAAAAAATCTATAGCCTTCCCTTCCCAAAATTGGATGAGTCTTTTCCTCCCATGTCATGCTCCCTTTGTTTACCTGAGTCAGCGCTATCCAGAGAACCCATATCCTGCCCCTCAAAACTCAAGATTTGGATTTTATGCTTTCTGTGAATGTGGTAACCCTTCAGGGAATTTTTAATGGATTTTTATGTAGACCCATAGGTGATACCCAGGATTGTAGTGTTGTGCTTTCACTATTACTTCTGTCTCTGTTTATAGTGTTTCTCTGACAAACACATCACAGGAATGCAGCTTTTAGCAGCATTGTTGTCTCATGTTTCCTGATTAATTTCAACTCTCTACCAACAGTTTCTATCCTTGCTTTATTTTTTTTCTCGACACTTATCACTATTTGACATACTATTTGTTTTACTAATTTACCTTGGTTTATTATCCATTTCTCCAATAAAATGTAAGATCCATGAGGGCAGAGATTTTTATCTATTTTATATACTGCAGTATCCCTGAAATCTAGAGTAGTATTGTACATGTAGTAAATGATTCATAAATGCTTAATGAATTAATGAATCAATGACTGAATCTTCATACTTGCAATAGGGAATATTCAGTGCAGAAAAGAAAAAACTGTACTGTCCATATATTTTTATAGTGCTGTGATGTTTTTAAATTGTTTGTTGTTGTTGTCATTGTTGTTATTTCTAGGGCAAAAGAGTTTTGTCTTATTTCTCCGACTGACCTGGGGAAGTGATATCAGTCTCTTCAAGTCAGCAAGCAGGTTTTGAGTGTCTTAGGTGTTTAGTGTCACTTTTTTGGATACCCACAACCCTGAGCTGAGCACCCGGTAGACTCGTAAATAAGCCTCATTGTCTTGGTATTCATTTGATGTCAGACTTTTCCTCACACTCATGATTGGAAAGTCCTTGAGATATGCCTGGACCTGAGGCCTAAGGTCACCCTAAATGTTAGCTGCCAATCAGAATGCAAGCGCTAACTAACCTGTTAAAGCTTCATACTGTGATATTAACAAGAATTGGTTTTCTGTTGCACTCATACCCACAGAACCAGGCTTTTCTTTCTCTCCAATAGAGATACCATCATTGATCTACAAATTAGGCCCAGTTACAGATGGATCCTGAATTTGTAGGCCTGATGTTTATGCAATTTGGGGAAACACACCTCAAGGAAAATAATATAAAATTATAAATACAAACCTTTAGGGCACCTCCCAGGGCTTTGGAAGAGGCCCATACAAATTGAGAAGGCCTAAAGCTTAAGTTTTCTTGACTTCCTGATAAATCTGCTTTTGAGTCCAATCCAGAACATTCTTGGAATCACAACAGCTACAGGAAATTTTGTATGCTGGGGAGTGAGGGTGGGGCATCAGTGATTGTCAATGAGTCATTAGCCATCTTTCTTCTAAGTTAGCCCAGAGTCAGGTGTATAATGAAAAAAAGCAGAAGATGGCATCAATTAAATATGCACAGTTGACCAGGTGTTAATATGCACACTCTTCTGGCGATGAGTTGGATTAGTTGGTAGGTAGTGGTGAGTAGAGCAGAATGATGTATGTATTGCCACCCTGATTTCCTTCCCCAGTGTCAAATAAGCCTCTCTTCCATAGGGCTTTAACTCTATACAGGATAGGACTGAAACAAAGGATGATTGATGGTGTTCTTGTGTGCCACCACACTGATTGAAAGGTATTTGCAGGCACCTGCTCAAATTTAAGAGCTCTGCATAAAGTGGAAATATAAATGTGTGCATTTCAAATGGCTGCTGATACAGGGAATCTGCAGGTGCAGTTTGGATATAGTTATGATATGAATAGAAATGCAAATTCAATGAATAAATGTATCAGAGCACATCATTGCGCTTACTATACACCTGAAGTTGTAGGATTAATTACAGAGTTTATGAAATGATATAAAATGCAGTATGAAAGTGTGAGGTGGGTTATTTTTATGAGAGTAGAAATCATGGCAGTGGAGGTACTATAAGCAACTCCTGATTATCTGTGAGCAGATTATATGTTTTACTGTTCTGTGCAAGTCAAAGTAAATTAACAAAGTAGAGGAATGGTTGAATGCACTTACAGGAAAATTAGTGTCACTGTTACAATTGCTTAGATAAGCAGTGACTCTTTTACTGGTAGTTACCTGGTACTTGTAAAGTAGATAATTCATAATCTGTTTTATCTTCTGTAAAACCAGTCATGGCATGTGTAGTAAATAGTAGATCTGAGGTTGATGTGAGTTGGGCTTGGATTGATTTGTTAAAATACTGATATCTGGTCCTACATCTAAAGATTCTGAGTTGATTGATCTGGGGTACATCGTGGGATTAAGGAATTTTTAAGTTCCCCAGGTGATACTAATGTGAAGCCAAGCAGGAAATGCTTGTGTGTGTGTGTGTGTGTGTGTGTATTTTACTGAGGTAATGTCAGTTAAGGGTAAAAATTTGGATGTTTCCAAATTTCATCATAGATTTGGATGTAGATGGATTTAATGATTATTTGATTAATTCAGCAGAAGAATGTGGTTAAAAGAGTTGTGTAATCTTAACCTACACCCTCAGGCAATTTAAGAAGTATGTCTGGATTTCATTCTACAGTCTAGTATTAATTTACGTATTGAGTGTTTTAGGTATAGATATGGTAGGTGGGCTGGATGTGAGGAGTGCTAGACTGAGTCCTGTGTGTGTCACCTTGGACGGTTTCTCCCCGGGCCTGTTGTTTCATGATGGAAGCCTGAGAGCTCAGCTGGTACACTTGCTCTCCACGTGTGATCTCTCAGCCTGTAGCGTCAGCATAACCTGGGAACTTACTGGAAAAATAAATTCTCGGGCCACACATCATTCCTACTGAATCAGCATTTCTGAGGGTGGGACACAGCATCTGTCTTTTACAGACTCTTTAGCTGATTCTGATACATACTGAAGTTTGAGAAGCAGTGAACCAGTATAATGTCCAAGCTGCCTTACCTATTTAAAAATTTGACTCCATATTACTTGTAGTATACTATATAGTAGATGAAAAACCTAAATTTGAATCTCTTCCCAAACATTAAGTACAACTCAACCTTTATCTTTTGGTAGTTTTTGCACCGTATGCATAATTGATGTTGTTCCAAGTTGTACACTTAAATTCTCACTTTTCTTCATCATTTAAAATATGGAAAGTTGCCTAGAGTTCTGCATCATGTTAGAAAATCTTTTTATCTCGAAGTAACAAGAACTGTTATAGTAATTTCTCTCTAATTACACTTTTATAATAGCTTTATTGAGCTATAATTCATGTACCATACAATTCACCTATTTAAAGCCTAAAGTTCAAGCTGGGTGTGATGGCTCATGCCTGTAATCCCAACATTTTGGGAGGCCAAGGCAGGAGAATTGCTTTAGCCCAGGAGTTCAAGACCAACCTGGGCAACATAGTAAGACCCCATTTATAAAAAAAAAAAAAATAGCTGCACATGGTGGCACACGCCTGTAGTCCCAGCTACTTGGGAGGCTAAGGTGGGAGGATCTTTTGGGCCTGGGAGGTGGAGGCTGCAGTGAGTCATGATCATGCTCCATTTCAGCCTGGGCGACAGAGTAAGACCAGTGTCTAAAAAAATAAATAAATAATAAATAAATAATAAATTAATAAGTCTACAGTTCCATGGATTTAATATATTCCCAGAGTTGGGCAACAGTCACAATACATTTTAGAACATTTCCCCAAGCCCTTTAGCTGTTACCAGTCACTCTCTATTTGTCTCTTCCTCTAGCCCTTTGCAACTGCTAATCTCTTTTCTGTCTCTATAAACTTATTTATTCTCGATATTTAATATAAATGGAACTATTCATACAATATATGCCCTTTCGTGACTGACTTCTTTTACTAGCATGTTTTTGAGGTTCAGCCATTTTTGTATCGTGCATCAGTCACTTGATCCTTTTTACTGTGGGATAGTACTCTATTGTATGGATATACCACATTTTATTTATCCATTCATGAGTTAATGGACATTGGGGTTATTTCTTCTTTTCAGCTGCTGTGAATGATGCGGCTGTCAATGTTCATGTACAAATTTTTGTGTGTATGTTTGTTTGCATTTATGTGAGTACATACCTAGGAGTAGATTTGCTAGGTTGTATGATAAGATTATGTTTAACTGCTTAATAAACTGTCAAATTGTTTTTGAAAGTAGCTATACCATTTTGCATTTCCATCAGCAGTGTAATTAAGTTCCATTTTCTCTATATAACAGAGTAGTCCCAATTCTTCCCTTGTAATATTACTGTGATTTATTTTATTTATTCATGTCCTATAATCATCCAATATGTTATTATTAATATTAATATTTTGAGATGGAGTCTCACTCTGTCACCCAGGCTGGAATGCAGTGGTGCGATCTCGGCTCACTGCAAACTCCATCTCCTGGGTTCAGGCAATTCTCCCTGCCTCAGCCTCTCGACTATTATTACTTTAGGCAAAGTTATCTTTTAGATCATTTAAAAATAAGAAAAACAAAAAATTTTCCTTTATCTTCATTTTTTCCTTCTTTTGTTTATATAGATCCAAGTTTCTGACCTATATCATTTTCCTCTGCCTGAAGAACTTCTTTTAACATTTCTGGCAGGACAGGTCTGCCAGCAATGAATTCCTCTGGTTTTTGTTTGCCTGAGAAAGTCTTTATTTCTCCTTCACTTTTGAAGCATAATTTCACTGAACATAGAACTCTAGCTTGGTGGTTTTTTTCTCTCAACACTTTAAATATTTCACTCCACTCTCTTCTTGCTTGCCTGGTTTCTGATGTGATGTTGTCATTCTTGTCCTTGTTCCTCTGTTGGTAAGTGTTTATTTCAAGAACTTCTCTTTATCTTTCGTTTGCTGCAGTTTGAATACGTTATGCTTTGATGTGGTTATCTTGGTATTTATTCTGCTTGGTGTTCTCTGAGCTTCCTGGATCTGGGTTTCATGTCTGTTATTAATTTTGGAAAGTTCTTGCCATTATTAATGCAAATATTTCTTTGACTCAGTTCTTCAGTACTCCAATTACTTGTTTGTTATACCCTTTGAAATTGTCCCACAGTTCTTGTATGTGCTCTTCTGTTTGGGTTTTTACCCCCTTTCCTTTTGCTCCTTGTGCTTCAGTTTGGAAATTTTCACTGGCCTCTCTTCAAGGTCACTGTTCTTCCCTCAGCTATGTTGAGTCTACCGATGAATCAGATAAAGGCATTCTTCATTTCCGTGTCTGTGTTTTTTATGTCTAGCATTTTCCTTTGAGTCTTAGTTTCTATTTACCTCTTTGCATTATCCATCTGAACTTGCATATTGTCTACTTTTTCCATTAGAACCCTTAACACATTATAGATATTTCCCTACTTATGATGGCTCAACTTACAACTTTTTGACTTTATGATGGTGTGAAAGTGATGTACTTTAGAAACTGTGCTTTAAGTATGCATACAACCATTCTGTTTTTCACCTTCAGTACAGTATTCAATAAATTATATGAGATATTCTACACTTTATTATAAAATGGGCTTTGTGTTAGATGATTTTGCCCAACTGTAGACTACTGTTCTGAGCACATTTAAGGAAGGCTAGGCTAAGCTATCATGTTTGGTAGCTTAGATATATTAAATGCATTTTTGACTTACACTACTTTTCATTTAAGATGGGTTTATTGGGATATAACTCAGTCAAAAGTTGAAGAGCATCTGAAATCATAGTTATTTTAAATTGACTGTCTAATAATTCCAAGGTCTTTGTCATATCTAAGTCTGATTCTGATGCTTGCTTTGTATCTGTTATGGGCTGCACTATGTCCCCACTAAATGCATATTTACCATTACCCTAGAATATGACTGTAGTTGAAGACAGGGTCTTTAAAGATGTCATTAAGGTTAAATCAGGTCACATGGGTGAACCCTATAAGGAGGCTATTAGGACATACACATAGACTAAGGCGTGACCATGTGAAGACACAGGAAGAAGACAGCCACCTACAAACCAAAGAGAGAGGCTCAGAAGAAACCAAACGCGCTGACTGTGAGATCTGGACTTCTACTCGCTACAACTATGAGAAAATACATTTATTTAAGCCACCATTTCTGTGGTATTTTATTATGGCAGCCTGAATAAATTACTAAAGTCTCTTGAGACTGTTTCTTCTTGCCTTTTGGCATGCCTTGTAGTTTTTTGTTGAGACCCAGACAGGTTATATCAGATAATAGAGACTGAGATAGATAGGCCTTTAAGTGTGAAGATTTATGTTATCTGACTAGAATTTGGGTTGTGCTTGATGTTTGCTTAGGAACCAAAGGCTTCAAATTCCTTCAATGCCCTTTTTGTTTTCCCTCATTAATTGGGGCTTCCCTAAGTACTCCTTCTCAGAGAGAATCTATGTTTTCGAGCTCTTTCTGCTGTAATCTGTTATCTTACTGAGTCTTTGTTAGGGTGGGGTGATGGTGGGGAGGGAGAGTCTTCTATATCTTCCAATGAAACCTTACTGTTTTAATGGACTGGTACCTCAAAGCTGTGACCCTTACAAACGTTTCTCCAGTGATAGAGCTTCTTTTCCCACTGCCCCCTACTTCCCTGGCTGCCACATTCCCAATTTATTTCATTGAATCCCTGACCCCTGTAGACTATATTAGTTTCCCCATAGCTAAGAAGAAGGCAAGAGGGGACTGGAATGGGAACAATGTCTTTTTCCAAGCAGGATAAGGCTTAGGCAAAGCCTTTTTCCCTGAAGAGCTGGCCTTCATTGTGGGGAAGGCCCTGGGCATATTTCCAGTGTTACTCTTCCCCTCTCCCTGCAAGAGCCATGAAGAGATCTTTCTCCAGTGTTTGCTGGGAGGACTTGGTGTGATTCCTGGAGGTAAAGTCCCCAAATGTGTGGCCACCCTCCTAAGAATGTGGTTCTCAAGAGCGTCTCACTGTCATGCTGGTCCACACTCAACCTCCAGCAGTTCATCAATACAACCATTCAAGTACTGCTACCAGGTCGTGGCTCCAGCGACTTCTGTTCCAAGTAGGCAGATCTGTGTCTCTCTGGATGTGCTTGGTTTTTTTTCCAGAGTTTGTGATGACCATTTCCCTTGAAACCTCAATTTTCTGGTATGTCCAAGAAAAGTTGTTGATTTTCAGGCTATTTCATTCTTCTTGTGTTATGGATGGATGTGATGACTTCTAAGTTCTTTATGTGTCAGAGCTGAAACTCAGATTCTCAATTTGGTGGGATCTTTATTGTGATCTCAATTTTGTAGGTCAAATTGGGGAGAAATGCACATCATAACAATACTCAGCCTTTCAATCCATTAACTAGGAACATCCCTTCATTTACTGAGATCTTCTCTCACTTCTGTCAGCGATATTTTATATTTTTTAGCATACAAATCTTGCATTTGTTTTGTTGCACTTATTCCTAAGTATTTGACTCTTTTTGGTGTTATTGTGAATAGAATTGTTTCCTTTTATTTTTAGATAGTTTGTTGCTAATATTTAGAAATACAATTGATTTTTCTAGATTGTCTTGTTTTCTACAACTTTGCTAAATTCATTTATTAGTTCTACTAGGTTTGTTTTCGAAGATTCTTTAGGATTCTTTACATATAGAATCATTTCTTCTGTGAATAAAGATAGTTTTATTTCTTCATTTCCAGTCTATATGCCTTTCATTTTCTTTCTTTTCTTTCTTCTTTTTAAAATGGAGTCTCGCTCTGTCATGTCCAGGCTGGAGTACAGTGATGCAATCTCAGCTCACTGCAACCTCTGCCTGCCGGGTTCAAGCGATTAGCCTGCCTCAGTCTCCCAGATAGCTGGGATTACAGGCACCTGCCACCACACCTGGCTCACTTTTTGTGTTTTTAGTAAAGACAGGGTTTCACCATATTGGCCAGTCTGTTCTTTCTTGCTTTATTGCACTGACTAGACAGCCTATGTTTTGAATTGCGAGCGCTTCTTTCAAGTCCTTGTCAAGCATGGGAACTATACACTGCTGATGATATAGTTGGTGCTCATAGTTTTACAGTAATAAATATAATGATAAATATAATGATGTAAACATACAATCAGCTCACAAAAGGCACCTATCAAAATAATCCCACAAAGCTCTTTCTGTACACATCCCATTGGAATTCGACTTTTTTTATTTTTTGAGAGATAGAGTCCTGCCCTGTCACCCAGGCTGTCGTGGAGTACAGTGACACAATCATGGCTCACTGCAGCCTTGAACTCCTGGACTCAGGTGATCCTTCCACCTAAGTTTCCTGAGTGGCTGGTACTATAGTTATGCACCACTACATCTGGCTAAATTGTTTTAGTTTTTTGTAGAGATGAGGTCTCTCCATGTTGCTCAGGCTGGTCTCCAACTCCTGTCTTTAAGTGATCCTCTTGCCTTGGCCTCCCAAAATGCTGGGATTACAAGTGTTAGCCACTGTGCCTGGCTGGGACCTGACTTTGAAAGTAGATTAGCTGTACCTCAATAGGCCTTGTTCAGAATCACTGGGTAGTTTCTAAATAAAAGCATCCAGGGATGATACTTTTTTCATTCAGTTGTTCTTTCACGCCACTCTTCAAAAGATTCAGTACACCTTTTTGTTTTTTCCTACTGGAAGGTAGCCTAGTTTGTGACACATTTCCTATTGTTTTTTCCAAAATATATTAAAAATATTTAAACATTATTTCACTAAAGACCAGTACTTTAACAGTGGTCCCAAGTCCTATTTTTAAACCCACACACACATGCACACACTCATACTCACGCACATTGTGCTTGGAATTAGAATTGTGAAACTGCAAAGCTGTGGCTGTCACTGGTGTGAGTATACCCCTGAGCCTGCAAAGCAGCTAGAATGCTCATGGCAGGTGGGCTTTGCATTCTCTTCCTGGAAACATGCCACACAGCAAGCTAGATCACAGAGATATCCTTGCCGTGCTTTCCAAGCAGACCCAAATCCTGTTCCAGCTGGCCTGTCCACCTTCTTCCCTGATGGTGCTGCACTGCCAAATTCCCTTTCTTTGCATTTTCCCTTCCCCGGCTCCCTGCAGACTGCTCTCTTCTATTACTGTCTCTTCTCAGCGAAGGTACAATGTAGTTGATTGTGCCTCACATGGCTTAATTGCTGCTTGATTACATTACTGTTTCATCCATGTCAGGGCCAGGCATGTAACCTAAGTAGGGATGGAGAGGTGCTGCCATGTTTAAAGGACACAGCCACTGCCCAGCCCCTGCAGACTGTTGCCATGAGGGGCTGCAGGACAAGGACTGTCAGATGTGTTTTCTCTGTGTTTTTTTTTTTTTCAGCCAGAAATCTTGATATTTATGTGAAATTTTCTGTTTTGAAATGTTGGAAGTGAATTCACACTCTTTAAAAATACTGTCCAGGCCAAACATAATACTTCCATGGGCCACATTTGGCTGTGAGCCACCAGTGTGTGACCTCAGATTTACTGTAATCACTTACAGCTGGAGTTGTAGGTTGATACAGCTAAGATTTCCAGAGACACTCCTAAATATTAGCAGTAAACTCCTGAATCTCTTCGGTGCCACCCCCATGTATCTTCTATTCCTCTTACTGGGCGATTTTGCAGAAAGTTGATCTCTTCTGGTGCACTCTGCTTGACCACATTCGCTTTCAGAGGGTAATCTTATCTCAAAGGTCTGAGCCTCCCTCACTATGTCATCCCCTCACTATGGAAAGGGCACAGTGGGGACCATCTTTCTTCATCTCATGTTACAGATTCCGAAGCAAGTGTGGCATCTGGAGTGGTGAAGGGTCTTGCCCAGGTTCTCACAGTTACTGAGAATGAGACTCAGACCTATCCACTACTAAACTGCTGCTTTCTTTGCCCTGATATAGCCTCTAATCCATATTAACTTCAAAAACAGCAAGAGCTTAGGAAGCTTGAATTCCTTAATTTTGTTGATAGCTCTTGCTTCTGCCTTTCTCTGCAGCATATCCATTTCTTTCCATCTTTTTCCCACCTCTGTATCCACCTAGCATTCCCCTAAGTGACAGATACAGCAGTTTGAGGACTCCAGAGAGATGAGCCTGGGGGAAATTAGTAGTCTGTGGATGGGTTCTTAGTTGACCAGCAGTTAGCATTGAAGGATCTGTAATTTCATTCACAGCATTGCAGAAATCAGGGCCTTAGTACAATGATATGATCTGGTTAGAGGAGGCACGTATTCCTGTATTGAGAATTGGATTACATTGGCAGTGAGACATTGATTACTGTGAATTAAGTTGATGTCACATATATACCCTGCTGTCTACAGTCTCTCAGGATTTGTGAGAACACTCAGCACTGTTTAAATAGCTTAACGGCCTGGATAAACTTATACGAAAGGCACAGAATCTGGGCTTTTTCCAGGGTCTGGATTACAAGCTAAAATGTAAATTTCAGGCAGGAATTACAAATCAATTTTCTGTTTCAAAATCAGAAGCTTAATATCATGTAGCTGTTTTACTGCATTGATTTCCAATGGTGTGTGGATGGTGTAGAATAAGAACAGCCAGGGCCTTCCTCAAAATATACCTGTCCCCCTGGGGATTCTGAGTGGCCTCCCAGAGGCAAGCAGTCCAGAAGAGAGATGTTATTGATGGCAACGTGCTGCACATGTGAATGGTACGAAAACAGACAGAAGGCTAAAAACATCACTGTTCTGCTATCTGCCAGCCCTAAAAAGAACTATGCTCACTTTCTGAATGCAATTCTCTGTCTTCTGGTTAGTCAGGGGATGATGGGAAGCAGGCTGCCTATGTAACCTGTTTTAGCAACGACATTCAGAAGTCTAAGGTCAAAATGTTGGCTGCGTGCAGTGTTTCTCATATGGGGCCCTCACCATCTTTTCATTTTGGTGTTGCTCACCCTTGCCTTATTTCTTATTCATCTCCTCTTTTTCTGTATCATGCTGTCTTTTTACCTTGCTAGGTTCTCACCTGTTGGAATTCTGCCCCTATTTCATGGTGATACATCCTCTCGCCAGGACGGGCATGTGCTTTGCAGGCCCAGTGTGAAATGAAAATGCAAGTGTCCCTGTTGAAAAAAGTTATGAAGAATTTCAAGACAGTGACTGCAGGGCACCTAACTAAGCATGAGACCTTCTAAGCATGGGCTGTGCATGACACAGGCTGTACGCCAAGAAACTGGCCCTGCCTCTTGCAGTCTTGTCAGGAGTCCAGCAGTCTCTTAATGCATCCAACTGGGTCCTGTAGTAAATTGCTCTCAGGATGTGGCCTCCAATGCATTTCTAGGATTATATCTTGGTTCTGTAGAAGTTTTCTGTGGTGAAAAATATATTCGTAGTATTCCTTCATTTTAAAGATGAAAAAATCTTAGCCCGGGATAGACCAATTAGAAAGACAAAAACTATCTAAACATAGGACTTCGGATTCCTTGAAGAAAATACAAATTTTTTGTTTTTATTTTTATTTTTTTGAGTCGGAGTCTCACTGTCGCACAGGCTAGAGTGCAGTGGCACAGTCTCCACTCACTGCAGCCTCTGCCTCCTGAGTCAGGCAATTCTCCTGACTCAGCCTCCTGGGTAGCTGGGATTACAGGTGCATGCCACCACACCCGGCTAACTTTGTATTTTTAGTAGAGATGGGGTTACACCATGTTGGCCAGGCTGGTCTTGAACTCGACCTCAGGTGATCCACCCACTTTGACCTCCCAAAGTGGTAGGATTACAGGTGTGAGCCAACACACCTGGCCTGAAGAAAACACAAATTTTTTTTTTTTAAGAATAACATACAGTGAAATACTTTTAACAATGCAGGAACGCTGAAAATAATCTCTGATGAGTCAGAAAGACTCTCACTATCTAATGATGATTCAGAGTAACCATAAAACAAAAATTATCATCATATGAGACTAAAAAGGGCAGACACAGTGGTGCATGCCTATAATCCCAGCACTTTGGGAGGCCGAGGTGGGCAGATCACAAGGTCAGGAGTTTGAGACCAGCCTGGCCAACATGGTGAAACCTCATCTCTACTGAAGATACAAAAATTAGCCAGACGTGGTGGCGCATGCCTGTAATCCTAGCTACTCAGGAGGCTGACGCAGGAAAATTGCTTGAACCTGGGAGGCAGAGGTTGCAGTGAGCTGAGATAGTGCCACTGTATTCCAGCCTGGGTGACAAACCGAGAATGTCTCAGAAAAAAAAAAAAAAGACTAAAAAAATTCTGGATTCCTGGACTTTTTGGTTACTTGAATCTTTATAATAAAGGCAATAGGGCAAATAAACAGTGGTGGTCATGTCAGTATTATACAAAGCTGAAAATTATTATGCAGGAAAGTTAGAAATAGTAGACAGCCTCAAAAATATACAATGAAAAGTGGAATTTCTCAATGAACTTTTTTGGGAGAAATAACCAATGATAATGTTGTGATTATGTAAAATTTCGTCAGCCTCATACATTAAAAGGATGTGACAAGCTTTTAGTTATAAAGTTTTTCAAACCGTTATGTCAAAGATTAAATGTGGTAGTCAAAGTAATCTATGGAAACATACTGCTTTTATATGGTTGGTGGTGGAAGTCAGCATAAGTAAACCAAACCTTTTAAGGGAGGAAGGGGCTTTTCATCTGCCAGGAAAATATCCCCTTAGACTACAGGTCCTGTGTGTGTTCCTTATTTATGCATCAGATGTGATTAGTACAGGTTGTGCCCTTACTGGCAGTTATAGCCTGTGGCTTTATAAGTGCTGGGAAGACCAAGGCGATAACTTGATAACATGTAGTTAGCCTTTTTAATTGATTGTGAATTCATAGCAGTTATGGGTCATTTTTATAGAGGCGAAGTTCCCAAAGCTTCACCTACATCTTGCAAACCCTTCTCCTGTGCTGCCCAGATGGGCATTTCTGTATATAAATTGAGTGGTTGCATTTATTATCAACATAGCAATAACAACTGTAATTTAGAGTTATACACTTCAATAGGCATACAGTATGCTGAGCAATGGTCCAAGTTTTACATATGTTAACTTATGTGTGAAGTAGTTAATATTACTATACTCAGGTTCCAGTAGAGGATACAGAGAGTTAAGTAAATCACCTAAGGTCACTTACGTCACATAGGGAGTAAGTAGCAGATTTGAATCCTGTCATCTGGCTTTTCTAACCACCACCCTACTCAGCTGGAATCATCAGTACTTTATTGCCTTGGTCCAATGCACACTTGATGTTTAAAAAATAAGTGAAGAATGCTGGGCACGGTGGCTCACACCTGTAATCCCAGCACTTTGGGAGGCTGAGGCAGGAGGATCACCTGAGGTCAGGAGTTCCAGACCAGCTTGACCAACATGGAGAAACCCCATCTCTACTAAAAAGACAAAATTAGCTGGGCATGGTGGCACACGCCTGTAATCCCAGCTACTTAGGAGAATCGCTTGAACCTGGGAGGTGGAGGTTGCGGTGAGCCTAGATCATGCCATTGCACTCCAGCCTGGGCAACAAGAGTGAAACTCCATCTCAAAAAATGAAAAATAAAAAAAGCAAGTGAAGAAAGGGCCCACAGTCTAACTTGTCACCAGCCTAACCTCTGCCTTATACATATAAGGCATAGCTGGAACCTTGTATTTAACCTTGTAGTGCTGCCACTTTGTTTAGGAAGGACATGAACCTTTCTCTTGCATGGTCTGGTGGTTTTAAAAATATACCACAAATTCTTTCCTACTCCTCCCTTCAAGAATTGGTGCTAAATTTCCCTTCTCTTTAGTGTGGGCTGGACTTAGTAACTCGCTTCTAACAAATAAAATGAAGCAGAAGTGATCGCGTATGACTTGGCACCTAGGTCATCAAAGGCTTAGCGCCTTTCATCTTGGTCAGTCTCTCTCTTGGATCCCTTGCTGTGGGGAGAACCAGCTACCACGTCATGAGGAGAGTCGCACAAGGGAAAAAACTAGGAACTAGGTCTTCTGCCAACAGCCATGTGAGTGAGCTCGGAAGCAGACCCTGTAGCTCCAGCATGGCCTTCAGATGACTGCAGGCCTGGTGGACACCTGGACTCTAGCCGCATGAGGTACCCTGAGCCTGAGCCACCCAGCTAAGCCTCTGAATTCTTGTCCTAAAGAAACTGTGAGATAATAAATGTTTGTTGTTTTAAGTCTCAAATTTTAGGGTGATTTGTTATGTAGTAATAGATAACTCATACAGGTGGTATCACAGTAGCCAGTAAACTTTGACCAAATTATTCATAATCACATTAAACTTAAGGAGCATGTTTTCATTTTTGAAAGCGAAGCATTTCTGGGCTTTCCCTGTGGAACAGAGCACCCTGGGCTTATCCTCAACCAAATATTTTGAAATTGAGGGAGTATATTTGAAATCTGCCTTGTATTTCAAGGTTCCCAAACAGACTTTCTCTTCTCTCATCACCTGAAGTGCTCTGAATTGAATAGATTCATTTGTTTCTGCTGTTTGAGAGCCTGGAGCAGTTTGATTTTAACACAACTGTTGCTTAGCAATAGGAAGGAACTTAATGGTTCCACTCTATTCTGCAAACTGAGAGGAGCCTCCCCTGTGTAGCTATTGTCTGTCTGTAATGCTGAATTTTAAATTGTAATTATCATTTGAAGATGAAATTGAAGCTGGCCTATGTGGCACATTGTATGTACCCTAGTATCTCAGTTGCCTAGGGAGTTAGACTGGCCCAGTTCAAGGTCCCGTACAGACACACTGGTCTCTTGGAATTATAAGGTAGTTAGAAGTCTAAGACAAAGCTGGAAAGAAACTAGTAAATTCCTCATTGGTAGGAAAACAGGTGGTTTGTATTCACTATATACTTATTTCGTGATTCTGGGACCAAAAACTTGGCTTTTAAATTGTTGTGACTAGAACCTGGGCCAATGATTTTAGAAAAGAATCCATAGAGAAGTGGGAATTGTAAAAAACTGGATGGGGGTGCGGGAGAGGGTGGGGTGTCTAGCCACCACTGACCTCGCTACCCTGCTCTGTTGGAAAGGCTCCCAGAAATGTCAGCTGCTTAGAATGTTTAAACCCAAGGTGTAAATCTGATTGTTCATCAGAAAGGTGGGTATCATTTCAGAAGCCTCCACCCAAATTAAAAGTGTTATTCTTTCCCACTCTGTAGACTACATTATGTACAAGCTTACTTG
The DNA here is from genome assembly GCF_000951035.1 of Colobus angolensis palliatus. NCBI lineage: Eukaryota > Metazoa > Chordata > Mammalia > Primates > Cercopithecidae > Colobus > Colobus angolensis. The sequence goes on from NW_012114422.1 coordinate 3,459,842, forward strand.
ATTTTTTAAAATCTTCAATTAGTTATATAGGTCTTTCTGTGCACACGCAGTACCATATCAGGTACTGTGGAAGGATAAAAATGAAATACATTGAGGAGAAGTACAAGAGTAGAAGGCATTGCTTCTACTCTTTAAGAGCTGGTCATCTAGCTGAAAAGGTTAGATGAACAGGTATAGAGTAAATGTTAAATGATCAAGATGTAAATTCCAGCATGCTATATAATAATCAGTATAATTATCAACCAATGTTGTTAAACTCTGGATTTGAAAACCAAGAGAAAATGTCACATTACCAACATAACAAGGCTTCAGTGCATGACCCTGAAAGAATAGGTTAATATAGTTTCAAATTATTTCACAGGCTCTTCCAATTAGTCAGCTTTTTCTGGCAGATTTTTTTTTTAACTTTGAAACACTTTCTTCCTCTGGATCTACAAGTTATCCTTTATGGCTATGCATTTCTTGGTTTATGTAACAGTCTGAGGAATTTAGCTGGTATATTAGATTAGGTGGAGGCAGCATCTGTCATACTGGACTAAATTAATATTTCCAAGATTTCTGCATATGCATCACAATGAGAAGTGATGAGAGACATATTGGGGCAAATTATATTTCACTGGTTTTGAAAATCAAGAATCATAAACCTACAGTAAACCCCAACTAGCCTAACTGAAATCGAGTAAAATAATAGTGCTGTGATGTGCTTTTATGTGTGTGTGTGTTTTAAAATAAATGTAACAAACCGCCATGGGGGACCAACTGTCTCCTTTTTCAGATATTACTGGATCATCAGCTGTAAAGGCTCTGAGGCTACCTGTTTAATTATGTCTAGCATTTGAATGGTAATAGCGCAGATGTTACCTGCCTATAATCCTCCTCCTCTCTACAGATTTTGCTTTGTTCTTGCTTATTTTCGAGATCCTGCACACAAGTTGAAATTAATTAAAAACAGTAGAGCATCTTAATCTGGATAAGCCTTCATCTGGCAAATAATGTTACACTGCCAGAGATTTCCTCTGCCAAAGTCAGTTCTCTTAATTCCTGTAGATGTGTATAAAACAAGCCATAATCCCCTTTAGAGGCAGGCACTAAATGCATACGGCCCCAGCAGAGGTTAGAGTCTCCTGCCTTGCCTTCCTTACCTTCCTCACTGGGTATTAATGACCTGCAAGTGATGTTCTCTTTCTCTTTTTTCTATACTAGCGTTACGGATTTACACAGACCTACGTGTTCATTACGACAAGCCTGTGAAGTAGGAAGGCAGATACCGTCTTCCTCTTCTGACAGATAAAGGAGCAGGCTCAGTGAGGGACAGAGACTTCCTTACTCACGGGCAGTTATAAATCACAAACTGGGCTCCTAGTCTAGGTGCTTTAGACCAGACGCATTTGTTTAGTGGTATTTCACAGCCATATCCCTCTGGTATTTCAAGGGACAGATGAAGAATTAATTGTTATGCAGCTCTCAGTCATTTTAACTATTGACCAGCTTCTCAGATTCAGCCACTTTGTATATATAAGAAAGTTTTGAGGACTGCCTTTTATCCCTGGTTTCCTTTGTGCAGTTCATAGCTTTGGTTTAATTTTCCAACAGGACTCAGGGCATATTCAGGTGCAGATTGATACACATAGAAGACATATTTAGAGATATGAACCTATTTCTTTGTTCTCATAAACATTGCTTCAGTTAAACATATAACAAAACCATCACAGCAAGTAGAAAAAACACCTGAACTCACCAACTAGATTTGATTTATTTTATTTGTCATTTAAAAATCCACCTTCCACGAGTCTCACCATCTTCTGATGGAGACTTAGGAAGAAAAGCCTCTCATTTTCAAAGATTGGCTGCCCTGTCATATTGTTCTTTCTAAACAGTTTTATGCAGACATAGTTCACATACTACCCAGTTCACCCATTTAAAGTATGTAATTCAATGGTTTCTAGCATTGCCCTGCCATCTTTAGTGGGCTTCCCGTCTTGATTTTTGAAAACACCCAGACTGTCTACTATAGAAAGCCGTTTGCTTGGGATCTATGAGAAACTCCTCACTCTGAGCTCTGTGGGGTGGATGGAGATTACAGTTAAGAAGCCCCATGCCCTTGCAGGTTCACAATCTAGGCCTGAGGATTTGAGCTTCTGTGCTTATTACTTTAAGGAGGGAAACAAGGGGCTGTGTGCCTATCCCCAAGGACAGTGAATGGACTCTGATTGCTGGTGTCTGGTGATCTGGCAGTGGGAAAAGAAGTTTTTAGGGAACACAGGCCATAAGGGCCTTAGGGAGAATGGCCATGAGGGCATGTAAGAAGGGCTGTCCCAGGGGTCAGAATTAAAAGAGTGGTCAAGAGAGTGAATTCCGATAGCAAATAAATCTGCACCTGATTTCTGCCGTTTATCTAGCTGTGTGACCTGGGGCATTCTCTCTAAGTCGCGTTTTCTCATCTTTAAAATGAGAAGAATGATTGCACCCAACTCACAGAGCTCTTGTGAGGATTAAATGAGGTGAACCTTGTGCAGTTCTTAGCTCAGCATTTGGAACTATGTAAGTGTTCAATGACTATTTTCTGCTGTTATTATTGGCTGTTTCCTCCACTTGATTTATAAGCTTCTTGAGAGCAGGGACAGTGTGTTCACCATTGTTTCTCCAGCCCCTATCATCAAGGCAGACCAGAGTGTTGAAGTGAAATAGATGCATCCCCCCATCATCCATTTATTCTTTGGATTTCTTCCTGACTTACTTATGTGCATGCATGTATGTACACGTGAACACAAACACACACACCCACATGCACACAACTCCCCAGACTGATTTCCAGGCAGGAATTAGTAAAATAACTGCAAAAGTTTAAATTAAAAAGTTTAAATTAAAAAAAAAGATTAATTGTGTGGCATCCCATGATAATTCAATAAAAGGGGTGTAATTTCTGGGCACACTCAAGAGACCCAGAATGAATCTGTGCTATATAATGGTGTTCACCACAGATGATGCTGTGTATAATGACAGATCATTGGAAAGAGAAGAGCCAAGAGGCTTGCCAATAGGTTTTGCAGTAGTAATGTGAGGAGATGCTCATGACCTGCACTGGGACTGTTCAGGAAGGGGAAGAAGTCTGAGAATGTCAGTGTAGACAGTTTTGATGGGCTATATATATTTTATTAAAGTTTAATATATCATATAAACTGTTTGAGTTATCACAGCTATTTGTGAAAGGCTAGGTTAATAATATGATAATGATCTCTGTTCACAATTAGCTAAGTATTAGGTGTCGCAAGATATCTAACTGTGAAGAACCAAAGAGAAGGGACTAGATGTACTTCGAAGATGAGCCTGTCCAGCCCTCTGGCCTCTGGAGAGGCATCCCCTGAGCGTGTTTCTTTGTGCCTCACATCATTTGGAAAGGTCTTGAGGCAGATTCCTGGCTGTACTGCAAGTAAGAAGATACTGTCTGGGGTCCATTCAGGATGGAGTTCAAAGGAGACTGGGTTTTTGGTCCACAGGAAAACTGGTATCTTTTTTTTTTAGATGGAGTCTTGCTCTATCACCCAGGCTGGAGTGCAGTGGTATGATCTTGGCTGACTGCAACCTCCTCCTCCTGGTTCAAGCGATTATCCTGCTGCAGCCTCCCGAGTAGCTGGGTTTACAGGTGTGTGCCACCATACCTGGCTAATTTTTGTATTTTTAGTAGAGATGAGGTTTCACCATGTTGGCCAGGCTGGTCTCGAACTCCTGACCTCAAGTGATCCACCTGCCTTGGCCTCCTAACGTGCTGGGATTACAGATCTGAGCCACCAGGCCCGACCTGACACGGGTATCTTAATAATAAAACTTACATGTGCAACCTTCTATCTTGAAAGTGTCACACATCTCAGTGAATGTATCTTGTGCAAATTGTTGCCAACATCAAAGACAAGGTCATCTGGGATGACACTGGCATTTGAGTGCTGGCTGCATGTTTCAGTGGCTCAAGGGCTAAAATGCCATAGACACCCACTGTTCTTACCTAGCTAGGTTAAGTCATTTACAAGTTCTGTTGGATATCAGTTTCTTCAACACCAAGGAAGGAGTGATGGTGTTTTGAGAATTAACTTTTTTTTTCAGCACAGTGATCATCACAGTGGAAAAGTGCTATGTGATGACATATTCGTAGGATGAGGTGCAGGATAGCAAATGGATCAAGCCTCATTTCTTGGTGTCTGGGACTTATTTATGGCTGCTTCTTGCCCATTGACATTCTTCTACTGGCTGGCTGACTTGTGCCAGAAAGAGACAGTTTTATTGGATAGAAGATTCCAATAATGGAAAGGCAGGAAGGTTAGGATCAAGGAAAGCACCTCCAAGATGCCTGAATAATTTCCTGATGCTTTATTTCACTGACTATGGTCACTTCTGGTATTTTCTTACTTCGGATTTCTTTGAGACTTCTCTGACACTGCTCCAGCCTTGCTAGTATAACATGGTCCAGCTGCTGGGACTGACATTCCTGGGGCGATTTTCATAGGAACCATCTTGGACCATATCCAGGACTGCACTCAGCTGTATTGGTGCTATGATCATGTATATGTTTCAGAATAGTCTCCAATGTGGTTCAGTTCAGCTAACGTATTTTTTTAGTCTTGATTACTTTTTATGCACAATGATTATAATGCTTTGTTCATTTATGTTGCAGTACTAGGTTTTTCCACAGTCAGAAGGATCTTGAGAACTAATGTTAAATCTTTGGAAGGGAGAGTTTTTTTTGTTTATTTGAGTTGAAGTCCCACTCTGTCACCCAGGCTGGAGTGCAGTGGCATGATCTCCACTCACTGCAACCTCCGCCTCCCAGGTTCAAGCGATTCTCCTGTCTCAGCCTCCAGAGTAGCTGGGACTACAGGCACGTGCCACCATGCCTAGATAGTTTTTGTATTTTTGGTAGAGATGGGGATTCATCATGTTGGCCAGGCTGGTCTTGAACTCCTGACCTCAAGTGATCCGCCCACCTCAGCCTCCCAAAATGCTAAGAGTACAGGCATGAGCAACTGCACCGGGCCGAGATACTTTTGTTCAAATTGAAATAAATATTATGGGTACTAAACTCAGCCTTTGGACAATTATTGCTAATAATTTTAAGTTGTCACCAATGATTTAAATACTGTTCTTACCAAAGTATGGTTTAACCCGTCTAAGAAGAAAGAAGAATATGCAAATTTAAGCTATCCCTTCTTCCTTCAGTATCTGTAGGTTTTTAGGCAACGTATTACTCCCTTCCCACCACAAAGACATCAGATTCAGAAACAGGGTGACTTTATCCTAGATGAAAATGCTATGATGTATTATTTGCCAACATTTTATGTGCTTAAAAATAATATGAGAATGGTAGAGTGAGGAATTCAGCAAATTTCCTTCCCCAAAACAATGATAAAATTGTACAAAATTATCAAAACCAACCATTTATGAACTCCTGAAATCAAGCACAGGCGTACCAAAATAGAAAAGCTTTTATTCAGGAAAAAGTACTGAACCTAGCCAGGTAAGAACAGTGGGTGTCTATGGCATTTTAGCCTGAGACTGCTCTTGTCTCCCCACCCCATCTCCTTTGGAATGGGCAAACTATGAAAACCATCAGCTTTGTTGTCAGGGGGCACTGACTTTGATATGGAGCAGAGTAGAATGTGGGAAAACCTCATGCTGTTGAGTGTTGTCAGAAACATTAGCAGTCTCAGTGGTAAACAGCAGGGAACATCAACATTGCAACTAGTTGTGATTGCAACTAGTTGTGATTCTGGATGGGGCATGGAAATAAAAAATCAACAAAGGAATTAGAATTAAAATGGTGCATTATGAAATATTTATTTAACACTAAAGAAGGCATAAAGGACAAACAAAGAAACAAGGTGCTAGACATCATGGTAGGTAAAGATACCAGCATTGTAATGCACCCCCAGTGTGTCTATATCCTAAATGGTATAATCTGTGTATGTTACCTTACATGGCAAAGGAAATTAAGGTTGCATTTGAAACTAAGGTTGCAAATCAGCAGACTGTCAGATAGGAAGATTACTCTGGATTATTCGGGTGGGTCCAATATACTCACAAGGATCTCTAAAAGTGGAAGAGGGAGGCAGAAGAGTCAGTGTCCGATAATGCAATGTGAGAAAGACTTGAATGGCCATAGCTGGCTTTGGAGGACGCCATGAGTCAAGGATTGAGGGCACCCTCTAGAAGCTGGAAAAGGCAAGAAAATGGATTCTCTCTTAGGGTATCCTGAAAGGAATGCAACTTTGCTAGCACCTTGCTTTTAGCCCAGTGAGATCTGCGTCTAACTTCTGACTGCTGGAACTGAAGGATAATAAATGTATGTTGTTTTAAACCCCAAATTCATGGTAATTTGTTATAGCAGCAACAGAAAACTAATATGGAATGAATAGAAAGCAAATAGAAAATGGGCAGATATAAATACAACCCTATCAAATTCCATTAAATATGAATTCCTGGAAAATGCAAATCAAAAGGTCAATATTGTCAAACCATATAAAAAAGAAAGATCTAACCATATACCATATATGAAACACATTTTCAATTAAAAGACACAAATAAATTGAAAGTAAAAGCATAGAAAAAGATATTCCATGTAAAAAATATTCATGAGAGACTGGAGTGGCTCTACTGATAAAACAGACTGTAAGACCAAACCACAGGAAAGAGAGGTGTTTTATAATGAAAACGCAGGCAACTCTTCAGGAATATGTAATAATTATAAATATATGCATCTAACAACAGAGCCCTAAATACATGAAGCAAAAACTGACGGAATTGAAAGGACAAATAGACATTTCAACAATAATAATTGTTAACTTTAATATACCACTCTAAATAATTGATGAAATAACTATACAAAAAAATGAAAAGGATATGATATAAAAGAGCTTGAACAACACTATCAACCAACTTGACCTAATAGAGAGATATAGAATACTCCATCCAGTGAAAGTGTATACATTTGGTTTTTTTTAGACAGAGTCTCTGTCATCCAGGCCAGAGTGCAGTGGTGTGATCATAGCTCACTGTAATCCTGAACTCCTGGGCTCAAGTGATCAGCCTCCTAAGTAGCTAGGACTACTGGACTGGCTAATTCTTTTTTTATTTTTTGTAGAGTCAGGGTCTCGCTATGTTGCCCAGGCTGGTCTCAAACTCCTGGTCTCAAGCGATCCTCCTGCCTTGGCCTTCCAAAGTGCTGAGATTATAAGTGTAAGTTACAGCACCTGGCCAGAATATACATTATTTAAGGAAGACATGAAAATACCTTCAAGATACACCATACATTAAGCCATAAAACAAGTCTCACTAGATTTTAAAAGTCTGAAATTGTGAAAGGCATGTTTCGAGAACGCGGAAATCAATAATAGAAATAAACTTGAAAAGTCTCAATTATTTAGAAATTAAACAACAAATTGTTAAATAACTCATGGGTCAAATAAAAAAATAGATATTTCTTTGACATACTGGTTTCATTTCCTTTGTGTATATATATACACAGTAATGCGGCTGCTGGACCATATGGTAGTTCTATTTTTGGTATTTTGAGAGACCGCCACACTGTTTTCCATAATGGCTGTACTAATTTACCTTTTCACCAATAGTGCACAGAGTTCCCCTTTCTCCACATACTTGCCAGAATTTATTTTTTGTCTTTTTGGTAATAGTCATTCTAACTGGGGTGAGGTGATATCTCATTGTGGTTTTGATTTGCGTTTTGCTGATGATTAGTGACATTGAGCATTTTTTTCACCTGTTGGCCATTTGTATGTCTTCTTAAGAAAAATTAGAAAATGTTTTGAAACAAATGAAAATGAAAATACAATATACCAAAATGTATGAGATTCAGAGAAGCAGTGTTTAGAGAGAAATGTATGTATTTCAACATCTATATTAGAAAAGAAAAATGATCTCGAATCAGTCATTGAAGTTTCCACCCTCAGAAATTAGTTTTTTATATAACATCTTTCACAAAAGACTCCTTCAGAAATCGGTAAAAGGAAAGCAGACTAAACCCAAAGCAAATAGAAGTAAGGAAAGATTAGAGCATAAATCAGTGAAATAGAAAACAGGAAAAAACATTACAGAACATTTTTAAAAAGCCAAAAGTGCCACTTAAGAAGATCAACAAAATTGACAAATCTCAAACTAGACTGATCAATAAAAGACAAGACAAGACACAAATTACCAAAATCAGGGATGAAAGCAGAAACATCACAACTAACCCTACAGAAATTAAAATAATTATAAGGAAATATTATGAACAGCTTTATGCAAATAAATGTTCTGTCCAACCAAACCCATGCCCAAAACTGGCAGCAGTGGAGATCCCATAAGGAACTACCCCAGACCATCCTGAGACAGAAGCTGGTTACGATTCCAAGAAAGAAAGAAGCACTGAACACTGGGGTGACTGGTCTAGAGCATTTATTAGGAGATCTAACATACAGAGGGCTTCAGAGTCCCCTCAACAGATAGAGAGACAGGAGATGTTCTGGCCAGGTATGTCTAGAATGAGGGAGTCGGGTTATGGAAATTATATGGGGGATTAGGGAATTTGACTCAGGGTTTGGGCTAGTTTCTACATTTTTAGCAACATGTTTGACCTTCAGTGTTTCGGGCAACAATCTAAACAACTTTATCTTGCCTGGGAATGTGCAAGCCTTCAGCGTGGGTTCAAGCCTGCAGTGGAGGGCATGCAGCTGTATCAGGGTCCTTTATGTTCCCCTGTCAGGACAAAGAAAGAAAGTTGAGGGAGAACTGAGGGTCCCTACAACAAATGAGATGAAATAGATAAATTTCTAATAAGACACAAATGATCAAAACTGATTCAAAAGAAGAAAAAAGAAAATCTGAACAGAGCTATAATAAAGAAATTGGATTAGTAATTAAAATTTTTCCCAAAAGAAAACCCCAGACCTAGATGGGCTCACAGGTCATTTCTACCATTATTTATTCTTTAAATGTTCTACCCAATGTTTAAAGAATAAATAATGCTGATCCTTCACAAAATCTTCCAGAAAATGGAGAAGAAAATATTTTTGATTCATTTTATGAGGCCAGCATTACCTTGATACCAAAGTCAGACAAAGATACAAGAAGAAAATTACAAACTAATATCCCTCATGAGTAAAATGCAGAAATTCTCAATAAAATGTTAGCAAACCAAATCCAGTAACTTATGAAAAGGATTAACACTATGACCAAATGGAACTTTTCCTAGAGATGCAGAGTTGGTTTAACATCAGACAATCAATTAATACAATACATCATATAAATAATAAATGATAAAAACCATATAATTATCTTAAAATAGATAAAACATTTAAAAAAATTTAACACCCATTCAATAAAGTAGGAATAGAATGAAAATTCCTTGATTTGATAAAAACGCATCTATGAAAAACCTGCAGTTAACATACATAGTGGTGAAAGACTGAATGCTTTCCTCTTGATGTAAAGAACAATATCAAGGATGCCTGCTCTTGCCACTTCTATTCAACATTGTGCTGGAGTATCTTTAAAATGGGATAAGAAAAAGATAATTTAAGGTAGTCTGATTACAAAAGAGGAAGTAAAACTGTCATTATTCATAGATGACATGATGCTGTTTCTAGAAAACCTTAAGGGGCCCAGGCGCGGTGGCTCAAGCCTGTAATCCCAGCACTTTGGGAGGCCGAGAAAGGCAGATCACAAGGTCAGGAGATCAAGACCATCCTGGCTAACACGGTGAAACCCCCGTCTCTACTAAAAAAAATACAAAAAACTAGCCAGGCGAGGTGGCGGGAGCCTGTAGTCCCAGCTACTCGGGAGGCTGAGGCAGGAGAATGGCGTGAACCCAGGAGTCGGAGCTTGAAGTGAGCTGAGATCCGGCCACTGCACTCCAGCCTGGGCGACACAGTGAGACTCCGTCTCAAAAAAAAAGAAAAAAAAAAAGAAAACCTTAAGGAACCCACAAAAAGCCCCTACTCAAACTAATAAGTGCAACAAAGTTGCGGGATACAAAGTCAATATGTAAAAATCAATTGTATTTTGTATATTAACAATGAACAACCCAAAAATTAGATTAATAAAACTATTCTATTCACAACATCATTAAAAAAAATCAAGTACTTAAAAATACATTTAACAAAAAAAGCTAAAGTCCTATAAAGTACCAAACACTGCTGAGAGACATTAGTGGAGAGACATACCAAGTGCATTGACTGGAAGACTTAATATTTGTTAAGATGGAAATTTTCCCAAAACTGATTCATAGATTCAGCACAGTTCCTATCAAAATACCAATAGGCTTTGTATGAGTCTGTTCTCACACTGCTATGAAGAAATATTCCTACCTGAGACTGGGCAATTTATAAAGACAAGAAGTTTCACTGACTCACAGTTCCACATGACTGGGGAGGTCTCAGGAAACTTACAATCATGGCAGAAGGCACTTGTTCACAGGGCGGCAGGAGAGAGAATGAGTGCCAGCAGGGGAAATGCCAGACACTTATAAAACCATCAGATCTCATGAGAACTCACTCACTATCACGAGAAGAGCACGGGTGAAACCACCCCTGTGATTCACTTACCTCCTACTAGGTCCCTTCCGATAGGGTTTATGGGGATTACAATTCAAGATGAGATTTGAGTGGGGACACAGCCAGACCATATCAGGCTCATTTACAGAAATAGACAAGCTGATCCTTAAAGAAAAAGTATAGCTTTAAATACAAATATTGGAAACCTCAGCAAGCTTTGCTTTTGGTAGGATGCTAACACTTCTGTGGAAATACAAAGGACTCACAATAGCCAAGCCATCTTGAAAAAATAAGAACTATGTTGGAGGACTTATACTTCCTGCCTTAAAACTTACTATAGGACTACAGTTAGCAAGATAGTACAGTATTAGCAAAAAGATAGTCATATAGATCAATGGAACTGAATTCCAGGATTCTAGGAATAAGTTCTTACATTTAAAATTGTTGATTTTCTGTAAAGGTATCAATGCAATTCAATAGGGACAATGGTGTTAAGGAAATTGGACAGCTACAAGCAAAAAGATTAATCCTAAATGTTAAGAGCTAAAATTATGAAACTTCGGTAAGAAACACAGTAGAAATTGTTAGTGGATTGGGTTGGGCAAAAATTTTTTACATACAACACCAAAACCAAGATCTATAAATTTTAAAATTTGATACAGTGGGCTTCATCAAAGTTGGAAACTTTTGAGTATCAAAGGACACCATCAAGAAAGTGAACAGACAACCCATAGAGAAATGGGAGAAAATATCTGCAAATCACACATCTGATAAAGAATTCTATACGAAATATATAACGAGGTTTTACACCTCAATAATAAGATAACCTGAGAAAAGAAAAGAAAAAATGGGTGGAAGATTTGAATAGACAGCTCATCAAAGAAGACAAATAAAACATGAAAAGATGTTAACATCATTAGTCATTAGAAGAAATACAAATTAAAACTACATGACATTCCTGTTAGAATAGCACAATAAAATTGACAGATGGTAACAAGAGGCAGTGAGAATGTGGAGAAACAGGAACCCTCATACATTACTAGTGGGGATGTAAAATGGTACAGCCACTTGGAAAACAGTTTGCTAGTTTCTTATTAGGTTCAACATAAGCTTACCGTAGAATCCAGCAATTTCATTCCTGGGTACTAGGTGTCTGCCATGAGAAATGAACCCATATGTTCATACAAAAACGTATACGTGAATGTTTATAGCTCCATTATTCATAATGGCCCCAAATTAGAAACAATCCAAATGTCCATTAGCAAATGAATGGATAGTCAAATGTGATATATTAATACACATGAATATAAATGTGATATATTAATACATAAATAATCATGCTGTATATTAAATGTGATATATTTCAAAATGTTCTGCAATAAAAAGGAATGAATGACTGAGACATGCTACAACATGGATGAAATGCAAAAATATACTAAGTTAGAGGTTGGCAAATGTGTTTTTAAAGGGTCAGGTAGTAAATGTTTCAGATTTGTGGACAAGATGGTCTCTGTTGTAACTTCCCAACTCTGCCTTTGTAGTGCTAAAGCAGCAATAGACAGTATATGAATGCCTAGGTGTGGCTGTGTTCCGGTAAAACCTTATTTACAAAAACAGGCAGCAGGTAGTTTGCTGACTCCGGTGTTCAATGAAAGAATCTGGATGCAAAAGACCCCATACTCTATGATTCCTTTACATTAAATATCCAGAAAGAGTAAATCTATAAAGACCAAAAACTGATTAGTGATTGCCTGGTTTGGGGGTGGAAACAGGGATTGACTGCAGATTGGCACTAGGGATATTTTGGGAGTGATAGAAATGTTCTATAATTGAGTTGTGGTTATGATTGCAAAACTATAAATTTACTAAATATCAGTGAACTATGTGCTTATAATGGGTGAATTTCGTGGCATGTAAATTACACCTCAATAAACCTGTTAAAAAGAACACAAACTTTCATTTATTCTTATTTCTGTTGTTTTACTGGCTTAGCCATTTTCTGCTCATATTATTATTCTCATTTTGTCTTCAGTGAAAGACCTGTTTTATTAGTGACTAGTGTCTAAGCTAACAGCAGTGCCTAGAGAGTTTTATAGCAGCCTTGGAACTTTGAATTCTCTTCAGAGCAAAAGTTGATATGTGTTAGGTGAACTCTTTTTGAACCCTCTCCCGGGGATCTTATTATAAGGAAAATCCTAGTTAGAACTCTGAAGGAGGTCGGGTATAGTGGTTCACATCTGTAATCCCAGCACTTTGCAAGGCCAAGGTGGGAAGATTGCCTGAGGTCAGGAGTTCAACACCAGCCTGGTCAACATAGCAGGACTTCGTCCCTACAAAATAAAAAGGGTGGGCGCAGTGGCTCACAACTGTAATCCCAGCACTTTGGGAGGCCAAGGTGGGCAGATCACCTGAGGTCAGGAGTTTGAGACCAGCCTGGCCAACATGGTGAAACCCTGTCTCTACTAAAACTACAAAAACTTAGCTGGGCATGGTGGCGCACGCCTGTAATCCCAGCTACTCCAGAGAGTGAGACAGGAGAATCGCTTGAACCCTGGAGAATGGAAGTTGCAGTGAGCCAGGATTGCACCACTGTACTCCAGCCTGGGTGACAGAGCGAGACTGTCTCAAAATAAATAATAACAGCCAAGGCAGACAGATCACGTGATCAGGAGATCAAGCCATCCTGGCGAATACGGTGAAACCCTGTCTCTACTAAAAATACAAAAAATTAACTGGGCGTGGTGGCAGGCGCCTGTAATCCCAGCTTCTCAGGAGGCTGAGGCAGGGGAATCGCTTGAACCCGGGAGGCGGAGGTTGCAGTGAGCTGAGATCGCGCCACTGCACCACTGCACTCTAGCCTGGGCGACAGAGCGAGACTCCGTCTCAAAATAATAATAATAATAATAATAATAGTAATAAATCAACCAGGTATAGTGGCATGTGCCTGTAGTCCCATCTGCTTGGGAGGCTGAGATGGGAAGATGGCTTGAGGCCAGGTGGTTGAGGTTCCAGTGAGCTATGATCACATTCCTGCACTCCAGCCTGGGTGACAGAACAAGACCCTGTCCCTAAAAAACAACAGCAACAACAAACTCCTAAGCAAGCTTCGTAACGTCCTCAATGCTGCAGTATTTGGAATCAAATATCAGGGACTGTGGTTTTGAAGGTAGGTAAGAAAGGAGCTTTTAACTGTGAGCGTTTTCTTCCTGGCTTCCATAAAAGTTCTAATCATATCCAACCTATACTAGAGTAGGTAGGTTAACTTATCTGATGCTGAAGGAATTGTCCATGCTTTCTGAGGATTATGTTGTCCTAAGAATATCATTTATGTGTGAGACTATCACTGTGATCACTGAATTCACACCATAGGGTCTGAGCCTCAGATGAGTCAAGGACTCTATTTGAATTCCCGCCTGGGGTCATTGCACCTTAGCAAGACAGTAAGTTAGTAAAGCATAAAGCTCTAGGCATTTTTGATACATAGGCAAGTTCTCTTAGAGCTGAAAATTATCTTGCTGGTGACAGAGTTGTTCATACTGACAGAGAAGGCCTCCTGATGGCTGGTGCAATGGTCTGCTGATTCGGTTTCATTTCACTCATTAGAGAGCATTTCTGAGGTATGACCTTGAAAGAAAATAGCCTTTTTCATCATCTGGGCTGATGATGGAGAATAAGCTGCAATGAATGACCTCACTGTATGATTGAGATGCTGTTAAATCCTTGCTCTCCAGTTCTTGGAATCTTCAGGAGCAAGAGGCAATGATGTATCCCTCAGGAGAACATGCTATCTGCCTGTCATAGAGTTTGTATAGTTTGCTGATATTACTAGGCATTCTATAGCTGCAGAGGATCTCTTAGACAATATATAAATATTGTTTGTTCCTAGTGTAGCCTCTTTCCACCTTGTATACAGAGATTCCCATATATGAACTTTAGTGTGCACATGATTTGATGCCTTGTTAAAATCCTCATAATGAAGATATTATTACTATAAACATAGTTGGCCCCAAGGAACTCATTGCCAGCCTTTGTCCTGTATGCATTATCATCTTCTATTTAAATTCTTTTATTTTGCCAGTCAGACCCTTTTTTTTCTGAAGCTACAAAAGAATGATCCCTTGCAGTAATTGGTTCTCATTTAAAGGGAAGGTTAGATTCTGCCACGCAAGCATAGACTGAGGCAGGCTTTTAAAAACTCATAGCCTAACTGTTTTCTAAATATGGGCTCAGTTAATAGGGGTTCAGCACACACAAAAGATGGGCTCAAAAGTGCTTGATTTGCTGAGGATGGTACTCACAGTTGAGAGAGAAGCTTCTGCACAAATTCTCCTTTGCACTGCTGGAATTTCTTTTTCTTTTCTTTTGTGGAGGTGGTGGGGGACATGCAGGACAGTGGTGAGAAGTTGATTGTGAGAAGTATGTGTATTTAAGTAGAAATTACACAGATCAGTTAGAAGGCAGGCTTCAGCCCTCTGGGGCTGGTACCTCTAAATGTGGAATGAGCTGGGTGTTTTTGGTTTTTTGTTTTGTTTTTTTGAGATGGGGTCTCACTCTGTTGTCCAGGCTGGAGTGCAATGGTGCAGTCTTGTCTCACTGCAATCTCCGCCTCACAGGTTCAAATGATTCTCCTGCCTCAGCCTCCTGAGTAGCTGGGACTACAGGCACATGCCACCACACCCGGTTAATTTTTGTATATTTTAGTAGAGACGGGTTTCATCATTTTGGTTAGGCTGGTCTGGAACTCCTGACCTCGTGATCCACCTGCCTCGGCCTCCCAAAGTGCCGGGATTATAGGCGTGAGCCTCTACGCCTGGCCGGAATGTGCTGTTTTAATTGAATGCCAAGACTTGCCAGGGCACTGACTGCCTTGTTTGCCTCTGACATCTGACAGGAAAAAGGCAGCTCCTGGTTTCTAAGTGCAAATATTGAGCATTGCAGGCTGATTCCTGGGCATTGGGTGTTTGTCACGTGCTATATATTATCCATTAAAGTTTGGTCTGGGGGCACAAATGAGCTAATTTCCATGGGAAGAGAAGTTACAGGAAATTGAGTATATAAGAAGGAAGGGCTGGAGGAATAGGCTCCAGGCTGGGCGTCTAGGAATCACTTCTGGAACACCATGTACAATTGGCCCATCAAGGGGGCTGCTGTCTCTGTGGTGGGAGGCACTGGGAAAGCAGCACATCTCTGCTAGAATTGCTGGCCTCAAAAAGACATCAAATTAGCTGCAGTCAGTGATCAGAAAGCTGCTGCTGCCCCTATGGGAGGCTGCCTCTGCGGAGGCTGCCTCTGTGACTCCACACCTGGAGGCTGCCACCCTATTGCAGGAGAGTCCTAGCCTCTATAACCACCTGCCAGCTGAGACAGCTGCAGCAGCAGGAAAATAGCCTCCATCTCACTTCCATCTTCTGGGCCTTGATACTCTATTTGCACTTAGAACCTGAGCTGCAGGAGAACCTAGGAAGTGCGATTTCTAGCTTGTGAGCCCTCAAGCCCCAAAGTACAGCAGGAACACTTCTCTGTCTTAGCCCTTTACCTGTCTTCAATTATGCTTATGAAAGAACATCCATTTTTAACCATCTTAATTCAAATACAGGTATACTTATATTGGGGAAATGTGCGTAAGTGAAATAGCCAAACAGGTACATAGGTGCTCTCACAAATTTAAATGCAGCTCTGCAGACCCCCCAAACTCACTACTTTAGAATATCTTCAGGCAAAGCAGTTTTTGTGCAACATGTGATCTAGCTACAGAAGAAACATGCAATTAGAGGATTCTTGTGAGATCCAAGTTTGTGTATATATGAGTGTGCATCAAGTTCTGTGCTTAGAATAAGTGGTCCTTTATTTTTCTGACCTGGGAGAAGTAAAGATGTGGTGTGTGTCCCAGCATGAGATTCTGTATAATCAGGGAGCTAGACTGGTCACTGCACCGGGAGGCATTTACTCATTCAAGAACCCTTAGAAGGTGGAGAAATTAGAAACCATGACTGCTGTGGTCACATCATCAGTGATGTGAATGGAACCTGGTGGTACTGTGCAAAACTTCTACTTCATGAGGTTAGTGTGGGTGTTAAATGTGCTAAGATGTGTAAATTGCTTAGAATAGTTCCCGGCATATAATAAACACTATATAAATGTTAGCATTGTATTGTTACTATTTTCTGGAAAATGGGGATAATTCTGACTTGCAGACTTGTGAAGCTTAAATGAGCTTAGTCCCTGGCATAAGTAAACACTGAATGATGTTAGCTATAAAATAATAATAATAACAATAATGTTTGAACTCTAAAAATGATGCTTTCAATGTAGTGTATTTTCTAGGCCTTTTAACCCAGAGGTCTCCTACCTCTGAAGAGTAAGACAAAGCTGGCTTGAATTTGAGAGAAGAGCACAAAGGCCATCTTCATTTCTTCAAGACTGGGCATTTTCTCAGCAACCTGCACATTCACTCCATGGGTTTAGTATACTTTACAGTCTTTCCATAGGACCTCAAGTCCAAGGGGTTAGTTTACTTTTGGAAAGTTGTTTTTCTAACCAAAATGACACATTCGTTGTGGTTATGAAGGTCTCTGGCCTTAAAATTGGGCCATGTTTGATGAAAAAAAAAAATAATAATAACTCTCATGAAGTTTAAGAATGAATATGGTTCATTAATTCATATTTATATTAACCAAATATTTTGACTTGATTTGGCAGAAAATATTTTTTTACAAGTATCTGGTAGACTGTTGAATCATTTCTAGACTGTTAAATCATTTCTTGGGAAGTTACATAGAAAATACTTTCAGAATTTGTGGTTTTAAAAAAGGACTTTGTCGAATGAATAGCAATGGCAACATAGATTTAGGGGGTGGAATTCTTGGGGAGTTTCTGTTGCCTTCTGGCAGTTGCATTCCAACTAGTAAATATTGGCCTGATCAGCAAAGTATGGATTCTAGAGGGAGGAATGATGAAATTCCTCTGTAGGAATTAGAGTCCTCTGTGGATGAGGGGAAGGCATCTAGGCAGGGCAGAAGAGTAACCTGGAGGCTCTCAAATATGTTTTAAGAGTTTTCAGTAATCTATGTTGAAAGTTTTCAACATTGAACATTGAGTGGCCATTTTCCATTAAAACGATAGAAATAGACTTTGTTAACACTTTGCAGAGACATGGAAGGCAGGTGGAGCCAATCCGCAGCCTGCCAGCATGGAGGATTCCCCACGGGTGGGACCCGATGCGACCTTGCTCTTGAACGGTGGGCGTTTTCCGGGACTTAAGGTTTCACAACTGTGTACAGGCCTCTCTTCTGAGTCCTCAGTTGCTGAACTGAAAGTACTTTACAATACCTCAAGTCTTGTGGTTACGGACCCTGGAGAGGAGGAGATGGGAGGAGAAGTGTGGTAAATTCCAAAGCAGGGAGGTTCAGGAACCTCCTGACTCAGGAAATACCAAGGTCTTCCCATAAATGGAACCAGTCTGTGTTGGTATATTTATCCACAAATGATAAAGTGAATAAAAAATCTTCGATTTAAAAAAAAGAAAGAATCAAACAGTTAGACCAAGTCCCTACCACGTGTAGGGACCCTTTTCCATGCAGGGAGGTATAAATGTAACCCAATGTTCCAGGCCTCCAGTATTGGACCCCAAGGTGAGGCCTGATTCTTTTCAGTTCTTGAATTCTAATAATTTAATAGCTGCTTCTCTCACCTTGCAATCAGTATGGATCATCACAGGAAAATCCATCTTTCAAAGAATTCCTTGGAATATTTCCAAGAATTTCCAGCACTGTTTTCACCTGACATTACCCGCCTGATCTTGCCTGGTGATGCTGCTCTAGACCAGATGTCCTGTCCTAATTATGTCAACAGCCCCACCTGCTGGTCCTGTGTGCCTCTGCTGCTTGTGCCAAAGCTTTGACCAATCTCCAGAGGTGTTTCTGTGACGCCCACTCTCTTCATGGCCACTTCTGGGGCCGGTGTAGATCTCTGCTAACTAGCCTGGGGTGAACTCATCCAGACCATATTATTTACACCTTCTCTAAGCCCTGGGACTTCTTCCAGTGCACCAGGCCAGACTCCTCTTTGCTTCTGGTGACTTGACTCTCAGGAGGCCACATCATCCTTTCCTACCGTCTGACCTGGTTCTGTGCCACATAGGTCCACCTGATATATCTCAGCATCACTGAACCTCAAAGAGATGAGATGGGATTGTGGTCTGTTTCCATTCAGGGGGCCTTATGTGAAAGTATGGAATTGATCTTACCTGACTTTACTAAGAAACACCCAGGACCAAAGCACCAGTGGATTACTTGGGCAAAAAGTAAGGTGATACTTTACTTCTTTTTTTCTTTTCTTCTTTTATTTTATTTATTTATTTATTTTTTGAGATGGAGTCTTGCTCTGTCACCCAGGCTGGAATGCAGTGGTGCCATTTTAGCTCACTGCAACCTCTGCCTCCCAGGTTCAAGCAATTCTCCTGCCTCAGCCTCCCGAGTAGCTGGGATTTATAGGTACGCGCCACCACACCTGGCTATTTTTTGTATTTTTAGTAGAGACAGGGTTTCACCATGTTGGTCAGGCTGGTCTCGAACTCCAGACCTCAGGAGATCCACCCACGTCAGCCTCCCAAAGTGCTGGGATTACAGGTATGAGCCACAGCGCCCAGCAGTGAACTTTACTTCTCCTGCCAAAAGCCCTTGTCTGCTTACAGGTACTCTAAGGATACCTAAGGTAAGCAAGACAGACACAGCCTCTACTGTCACATGTGAGGGAGTGGCGGTGTTGAGGAGAGGCCTCTGTATGCAGATGGGAGGGATTTATGGATACCGAAGGGGAAGGATGGGGGAGGGATGAGGGACTGGCAATTGAGGTCAGGGAAAGGATGGCATCAGATACATGGTGGGCAACCTGAGCTTCGTCCAAGGAGACACTAAGGAAGGGACCTTAGAGGCATCCAGATAAGCTCCTTGTGTGACCAAAAAGGACACTGAGAACCCGAGATGATGGGACTTTTCTAAGGCCGCTCATTGAGCCAAGCCGATTTAAAAATTCCCAATCCCTTCTGAGATGTTCTTCCCAGCACATCTTTAGCTCTCCCCAGGGGTAAAGGAAAAGAATGAGGACGAAACTACAGAGAGGTTTTAAAAGAAGGGAAATTGGGGTGTCTCCTGATCCCCCTCGTGAAATGACTTCAGCCTTTAAGTCATAGGTGGCAAGGTCTTCCCAGAGTGAAGAGGTGGGATGATCCTGGCAGTATGGAGCTAAAGCATCACCACACTGAGCTGTTAGCACCATTGTGAGTGATATTACATGGCCCTCCGTAGACAGAGTGATGGATGCAAGGCTGTCAGCATAAAGGACCTGGCCTGTCCAAGTCTGGTCTTCCCAGCAGAAATTCCTACTTAGGCAGTTAGAAGAAGTCACTTTAATACATACACACAGCAGCCAATTTATCCAAGGCCTGGTTTGGGTGAGTCCTGAGGACTCAAGGCCAACCAAGACGTAGGTGCTGTTTCTGCCCCACAGCAGCCTTGGATGAGGGGGCAGAGCAGAAAAGCATCACCAGTAGGGACACAAACAAGAGAAACTGCAAAACCAAGATATTCTTAAAATTTGGAATCGTCAATCAGTCAGTTGTTGTTAAACTAATCCACTTGAGTAGAATTCTACAGCAAGTTGGTTAGAATCCGTCTGAAATCCTTAACTGCAGGGGTTTCACTGCACACATCAGTGCACACTCAATGATAGTGGTGTTCTCACTGGGCTTTCTGTAAGTTCCAAAGCGGGGCACAGAATTGAAAATGGAAGCCCCCATGAGCAGCTGCAGGCAGGGATGCTGTCACTGTGACCCCTCGGCCTCTCCTCTCTGTGGCTGCCTCCAGGGCACATGAGGAAACGCAGATGCCTCCCCTGGCAAGTTCTGATGGAAGGATCAAAGGTGGGGAGTAGGAGCAACCAAGAGCATGAGTGAACATCGACGGGGTCAGGCAGACTCGGCACTCAGACACAGCGGAGCCATTCTCTGGAGAGACTCTTAGGGTGCTGCTGCTGGGACTCACCGGAAGACTTCAGATCTTAAATGGATATTCTGCACTGCCAGACAATTCTAGTAAAGTCATGTTCCTACACTGCCTTTTTCCCTTTACCGCCTTCTCCTCTTCTCAGATCTCCACATCCCCTTGCAGGCTTGGCTGATGATCTTGTCTCATATTTCCCAGCAAAAGCAGATACAAATGGTCAAGGATGACCTCTTCCCTCCACTGATTTCGCCAGCACACTGCACTTGGTCTCAGCCTCTGCCCTCTCCCCGCGGCTGTGGAGTAATCATCCCCACACTGCTCTTGGACCAACCCCTCCGCTTTGCCTTATCCCACCCCTTTTCACCTCCTTAAGAACTGTTCTCCTGCAGTTACCCTTTTCTCTCCTGACATCAATTTCCCCCTTTATCAATCATTCCTACAGCATTTCAGTTTCTTTCTTTCTTTCTCTTTCTTTCTTTTCTTTCTTTGTTTTCTTTTCTTCCCTCCCTCCCTTCCTTCCTTCCTTCCAACAAAAGTCTAGCTCTGTCTCCCAAGCTGGAGTGCAGTGGCATAACCTTGGCTCACTGCAACCTCCTCCTCCTGAGTTCAAGCAATTCTTTGGTCTCAGCCTCCCAAGTAGCTGGAGCTACAGGTGCACACCACCATGCCCAGATAATTTTGATGTTTTTAGTAGAGACGGGTTTTCACCATATTGGTCAGGCTGGTCTCGAACTCCTGACCTCAGGTGATCCACCCACCTCGGCCTTCCAAAGTGCTGGGATTACAGGTGTGAGCCACTGTGCCCAGCACCAATGTCTTAATATTACCCATTTCACCAGCTACGGCTCCCTTCCTCTGCTTCTTTTCAAAGCACAATGTGTTGAAAAAATTGGCCAAACTTAATATCTCCACTTCATCACCTTCTCTTTCCCCTCAATTTTGACTTTTACTCCACCACTCTTGGAATGACTGACCCAGGTCACTGACAAACTGATAGCTTGATAGTCAAATCCAATCCTCTTGTCTTACTCAACCTCTCAGCGGCATTTGACACAATGATCACTCCCTCCTTGTTGAAACACTTCCTGTCCTCTTGGGTTCCATGACACTTACGTGCTGGGTTTCCAGGACTTGCTCTCCTCCTTCTTTTGGTCTGCTTTGCTGGCTCTTTGAACAAATGTCTCCTGGTTGTGGGGCCACGGGCTTCATCTGACCTTTTCCTCATCTACACTCTGTACCTAAGTGAGCCCATCCAGGCTTCTGATTTTTAAGTACTGTTTAAATGCTGATACTCTCAATTTGCATTTCCAGTGTGATCATTAGATGTCTAGAGGCATCTCACACTTAACTATGTCTAAAATCAAACTCTTGATTTTCCCCCTCAAACCTGCCCTTGCCCCATCTCAGGAAGTGGCATCATCATCTACCCAGCTGCACAGGCCCCGAACAGTGGAGCCATTCCTGATTCCTCTTTCCCTTAGACCTCGAATTCATTTTTTAGGGCTTCCATAACAAGTTACCTAAATCTGGGTGGCTGAAAAAAACAACAATTTATTTTCTCACTGTTCTGCTGGAGGCCAGAAGTCCAAAATCAAGGTGTCATCAGGGCCATACTTTCTGGAGGCTCTGGGGGAGAATCCTGCCTTGCCTCCTCCTAACTTCTGGTGTTTGCTGGTAATCCTTGGGGTTCCCCAGCTGGTGGCATCAGGACTCCCAATATCTGCCTCTTTCATCACATGGCCTTCTTCCCTCTGAGTGTGTCTGTGTCCAAATTTCCCTCTAATAATGACACCAGTCATTGGATTTAGGACTCACCATAATCCATTTTGACATCTTAACTTGGTCACATCTGCAAAGATCCTATTTCCAAATAAAGTAACCTTCACAGATTCTGTATGGACATGGATTTGGGGAGAATACTATTCAATTCAGTATAGACCTTCAGATCTGATTGATCAGCACATCTTAGCCCCGCCAGCATCAACAATTCTTACCATCTGCAGCCACAGCCTTTGTCCAAACCTTTACCACCTGCATCACCCGCACCACCTGCATCACGTGCATCACCTGCATCACGTGCATCACCTGCACTCCCTGCACCACTGACACCACTGTTATCACCCACACCACCCGTATCACCTGCACCACCTGCATCACTTGCATCATCTGCACTCCCTGCACCACTGTTATCACCCACACCACCTGCATTACCTGCACCACCTGCATCACCTGTACCACCTGCACCACCTGCATCACTTGCATCACCTGCAATCCCTGCACCACTGTTATCACCCACACCACTTGCATCACCTGCACCACCTGCATCACCTGTACTACCTGTACCACCTGCACCACCTGCTTTACCTGCACCATGTGCATCACCTGCATCACTACCTCACTCTTGGCCTCTCCTCATTCTACTTTGCCCCCTCAGTCCACACTGCACATGGCAGCCAGAGTAACCTTTCCAAAATGTAAATCAGACAATATGATTCCCTTGGGAAAAACCCTCTAATGGCTTCCCAATACCAGAGAATAAAATTCTGCTATTTAAACTGACTTAAAAGAAGCTTGGTGATTTTGCCTACTCTCTGACTTTACCTCCCATTTCCTGTCCCCGTGATTCCTGGGCTGCAGCCATACTGGGCTGCTTCCCATCCCTCCATCAAGCAGAGCTGTCTCAGCCTTTTCAATCACTGCTCCTTCTGCTCGAAACACTCTTCCTCCAAATCTCCACATGACTCTCTCCTTCTCTTCATTCATGTCCCGACTCCTGTGTTTCTCCTTAGAAAGGCCTTCCACTGCCCGAGCTAGCCAATGTGCACTTTCTTTCACATGGGCCTAGTCACCCTTCTTCTGTTCAATATTGGAATTTACCTTATTTATTTGCCTATAGATAATAATATCACTTGTATGATTTATTATTTATTATGTCTGCCTCCTCCCAGTAGAACATAGATTCCTATGAGCAACCAATTATTTTCCTTGTCCACAAAACTCCTACCCATTGATTGGCACACAAATGCTCGGTGAACATTTTGTCTGACCAAGCTGGGGCAGCTTTGTGCTTCCTGGTTTCCGCCCTTCCTCCCACCCTTCCTCCCATTCATGTTGTAATGGTAAAGCCTACTGTGTTTAGACATTAAAACCTTTTTGTATAAATTATTATATATGAAAAATTGAGGAGAAGAAAATGGCCCATTTTCATCCTCCCTTCCTAACCATCTCTAAAATTCTCTAATTTGGCATCTTCAGAATATCTCCACTGCTTCGGTGGCCATCCCCCACTCCTTGCATACGCAGGTGCGTGTTCATTCACAACAGAACACGCTGTAAATGCACCCTCCCTGATAAGAAGCTACCACTCACTCCCAATCCCATTCCCATGGAAAAGCATTTCTAGATGTGTAGGTAGGATTTTGTAGAAAGAAATACAGAAGGGTTTAAAACTCATTATTGTTTTGGTTTGTGGGGAAAGTTTGCTTAATGCCAAGGGGATGACTATTGTTTCACATCAGGCTGGAGTGCCACATCTTATCCACAGGAGGTGACTAATGCCCCATCAAGGAATTCAAACTAAAGCACACAAAATCTCCATCCCTTCACTTTTTAGATAGTTGGTCACAAAGTTGAGCAGAAAATTATCAGAAAATTCAAAGTGTGTTCCTTTTGTGTGTGTGTGTGTTCTTTATATTAACCATTTCTAGAGCATTTGCTGTATTTTCAAAGGCTTTTCTGAGTAATTTGGATTTTGCTGTCAAGAAACTGACCTGGAGTATTATATTTCTTGAATTTTCAGAGCACTCTATTTTAATTTTGCAACTGGTTCATGTTATTGTCTCCCACAAACATGTTGTCACCTTTCCGTTTCTAACCTATCTCTTTCCTTCTTGCCCCAGACAATTTCTGGAAGTTTTTAAACTGGCTAACCCTATGGCTTCACCTCACACTGACCCCCATCTCCATTCTCCTTTGGCAGAAGTTACCTTCCCCCTTTCTCCTGGCAGTGTGTTCTTATTGCATTTCTATAGCAGCATAAAAGCTGATGACAGCAGCGATGGGAGGGCTGATAATTACACAGAATCACCAGGAACGACTTGCTGCTCCTCATGAGTTGGCACACAGGCGGTGTGTGTCCGTGGGAGGAGACTGCATTTTAGAGGCACTTACCTGGTCATAAATCCTGGCTTTTTTTTACCGTCTGTGACCTTAGGTGGATGTTGGACTTCTGTGAGGCTCAGTTTCCTCATCTGTAAAAACAAGGAATATGTTTTTATGGATTTATGAGGATTAAAATAATACACAAAGGTTCTCATTAAGTTTCATTTTAAATACAATATATAATCATTCCTTTAAGAATCTAAACAACACATGTTGTTTAAAAAAAACTATGAGAACAATTTAGTTGACAGTTTTAATTACTGATTTCCTTGACAGATGAAAGCAAAGATAATGATTTTACCATTCTTCATGTATTGTTCATCACAAATAATGATAGATCTGCTGAGCTTCTTTCCCTCAGTCTACAAGGATTTTTGTTGTTGTTATTACAGTTAATTGCACTTAGAGAAAATCTCAGGTTAACCTGAGTAAGGAGACGAATTTAAAAACTGAAGGATAAGAACACACTTATAGAAAGGTAAAAACAGACAAACAAATCAACTCTGAGGCATATTTGTTCATCACCTTCTTAGCATCTTGCCAATAACACCCTTAAGAAACTGCCCCTTCACATTCTGGCCATGTGCTTTGAGTGGGAACTTACCACCCCTTAACCCTACCATTGTCAAATGATGAGTTCATAGAAGGCCTATGATGCAGTTTATGTCAACAAAATGTAAGGATTTGTTTGGGGGCCCTAGGCTGGAAACTTCCTCTATCTTCAGTGGAAGTTTCCAGAGAGAATGCCCTCTCATCCTCTGGATGACGTGTGGTGAGGTTATAAGACTAGCAAGGCCTTACCCGTCTTTTCTGCTTGGCAGTGAGACAGAAATGACATCATGTGCTTCTGAATCAAATGAGATCTGAATCTACAACTATCGCTGTCTCCAGATATGTGAAATAGCAATTCCCTTTTTACTCCAAGCCAGTTTGAGTTGGATTTTCTGTACCTTGAAAACAAAAGAT
The DNA here is from genome assembly GCF_000951035.1 of Colobus angolensis palliatus. Taxonomy (NCBI): domain Eukaryota; kingdom Metazoa; phylum Chordata; class Mammalia; order Primates; family Cercopithecidae; genus Colobus; species Colobus angolensis. The sequence goes on from NW_012114422.1 coordinate 3,485,505, forward strand.
TGCCAACTGGTACTCCATTAAGATGGAAGCAGTTAGGCTGAGTGTGGTGGCTCACGGCTGTAATCCCAGCACTTTGGGAGGCCAAGGCAGGTGGATCACCTGAGGTCAGGAGTTCACAACCAGCCTGGCCAACATGGTGAAACCCCGTCTCTACTAAAAATACAAAAAAAAATGCAGGTGTGATGGTGGGCGCCTGTAATCCAAGCTACTTGGGAGGCTAAGAAGGCAGGAGAATTACTTGAACCCAGGGGGCAGAAGTTGCAGTGAACCAAGATCACGCCACTGCACTCCAACCTAGGTGACAGAGTGAGATTCTGTCTCAAAAAAATAAACAAATAAAGATGGAAGTAGTTTAGAAGCAGTTGAATATACCAATAGATTACCACACCAAATGTCCTGCCCTATCCAGACTAAAGCTGAGCTTCCATAATCATAGCTATTATCCTAAATCATCTCTCCAGAAACAGTATGTCAATTCATAGACTCAGTGAACACTGTTACCATGATGTATGTATGGAAAATCTGCTTGTCTGCATTGACCAGTTATTTTCAGTTTAGTAGATGTGTAACCTTGAACAAGTTACTTAATCTCATCATGTCTAGGAAAATGTTCTAGATTGGTTCGGTGGGCAATAGGGAGACATGAGAAGTACTTGAGCTGGAAGAGTAACAAATTAAAGGGGTATTTGGGAGGATTATTCTGGAAGAGATAGGTACCTTACTCATTTCCAGGGTTTTGAGTTTTGTAAATTTGGTGTCTTACTTGTTTGAAGGCCATCTCCTCCCGCTTTATAGAGCAAACTTCACGAGAGCAGGGAACATCTCCCTTTGTTCACTCAGCACCTACACAGTATCTGGAATGTAGTAGGTGCTTTATAGATACTGATTGAATAATTGAATTGTGGACAGAAGGAGAATATAAGGACAGAGAGAATGTAGAAAGGAAGAATATCTCAGAGACAATAGCTACAACCCGTATGTGCAGCACACAGCATGGCGGCAGGAGAATGGAAAAGAAGGAATAAATCTAACTAGTGCTACCAAAAGTTCACAGAATTTATTGACTAAATGAGAAAAACCAAGGAGGGACAAAGAAGAGTAAAGTGTCCCACCTGAGAGGTTGAAACCATAACTAGCCCATGAAGTCAATGGGAAAGTTAGATTGGGAAGCAGTTGGAAGGAAAGATGCATACACTTGGTTTTTAGATATGTTTCTTAGGAGAGGAGAATGTGTCATTAATATGGACATGTCTAATAGGAAGTTTGAAATGAGGAGTTTGGGATACTGTTGGAACTGGAAGTGTCAGGTTGGAAGGCATAGAAAAACCACGAGATAAGGGCATGTCCCCAAGAGAGTGAGAACGGAATGGGGACAACCCTAGAAAAGAGGAACCAAGGAATCAGGCAGAGGCGGAGAGGCTGGAGGATCAGGGAGAGAATGAAGAGAGTGTTTGGTGACAGAGCAAAGCAGCACAGTGACAGGACGAGAAGCATCTTCTGCTTTTTCCTCACCATGTTTCATAGCAAAGCACAAACTTGGTTACCCAGGATTTCAGGGAAATTAATGCAGATTCTTTAAACATAGTGCTAGTAACCAGATTGTCTATATCAATCACTTTCAAACTTTTTTATTGCAATCCACACTAAGAAAAGCTCTGGTCCACATAAGTGTCACGTAAGAAATGTGATGAGTTTGGGAAAAGAGCACATTTTGAGGAAATCTCAAAATCCCATTAGATAAATGAAGGTTTTGCCTTAAAATCCATGACAATATGAACTTATCTGTCTATTTAATAGTGGTGTCATGCTCTCACACTTCAAAATTTAGAAGAGAGATAGAATTAAAAGGAAAGCATTTTCTTTCTCCAAATATCCAAATAGCATCTTCTCTTGTCCCTTTAAGTGTTGGTTTACTAACTTGCAAGAGAAACTTAAGGCTTACACTTTGGATCCTGGCACTAGGGTATAATTAAGAGCACTCTAACTTTAGAAATGGGCAGGCCTGGGCTCAAATCCTGGTTCTCACACTTCTTAGTTCTGTGACCTTTGCCAAGTTTCTTAGCCTCTTTGGTTTTTGTTTCTTTGCTTGCAAATTGGGGTAACAACATTTAACCTATGCAGTTGCTGTTATGTTGAAGAAGCCACATTACTTATGATACTATACTTAGCACTTGGCAGGCATGTGATGAATGGCAATTGTTAGTATTGTCCTTGGTTGTGAGGGTTAAGTTATAGACCACTTGTAAAGCTCCTAGCAAAGCACCTGGCACAAAGCGGCAATAAATCTTAATGATTTTTCCATAACAGCAACCGAAGAGTAGAAATCCGGTTGTAATCCAAGTGCACAGCAGTATACAAATCAGTTACATGATTTTATCTTGCCTACAGTTCTTTAGAAAAATATTTACTGGGGCTGGGCACAGTGGCTCACACCTGTAATCCCAGCACTTTGGGAAGCTGAGGCAGGCAGATCACCTGAGGTTAGGAGTTCGAGACCAGCCTGACCAACTGATGAAACCCAATCTCTACTAAAACTACAAAAAAATTAGCTGGGCATGGTGGCACACGTCTGTAATCCCAGCTGCTCGGGAGGCTGAGGCGGGAGAATCACTTGAAACTGACAGGTGGAGGTTGCAGTGAGCCAAGATTGTGCCATTGCACTCCAACCTGAGCAACTAGAGTGAAACGCTGTCTCAAAAAAAAAAAAAAGAAAAAAAAACAAGATTGTGCCATTGCACTCCAACCTGAGCAACTAGAGTGAAACGCTGTCTCAAAAAAAAAAAAAAGGAAAAAAAAGGAAAAAGAAAAATATCTACTGGGTAAAGCAAAGCACATGGATAACATTGATGCTATTGGACAGATTGTGTCCCATTTGTATGAAATGAAAAATGATGCATCACTGAAATGGCATTCTTAATTCCTTATTTGTCCCAAATGCCCTTTGGGACAATTTAGAAATGCCCCAAACCAGATGTCATCTCTCCAAGAGACATGCCTGCAGCAGTTTGATAGATCATTTTTTGTAAAAGGGGGTGCTGTATACTCATTGGCTGTGATTGTTTTAACTGTGCTGTCATGTGTGAAGCTGATCGTGTGTTCTTGCTATAACATAGACATTGAGGTCCATGCTAACATGCTTCCAATCAGACATGCCCATCTCACCATTTGTCAGTCTTTAAAGCTATGTGAACAATTTTCTACAACTTGCCGGAGTGTCTGCTGCAAACCACCATCTAAATGGAAAGCTACTTGGACAATATTTTTTAATTTAAATATGGACTACACTGCTAATTGGTGGCAGTAACCATGTGGAAGCCATTCTGTCCCAAAATCATAGATCCACCCCCAAGAAGTCCTAGTACCATTTTCTGGAAAAGAAAATCACAAATATTTGGGGGGCTTTAGACATCTTTCACATATGCAGCATAACCCAATTCTCTGTAATCCAGGAGAATCTATTGTATTAATATCTCACATGTGGAATACATACTGTATGTTTAAATTAGAGCTATCTAATAGTTCTCATATCTGAAATTCTTGGTGGTGGTGATGGAGGGGTGGGATGGGGAGCATCAGGTTCCTGATCCCTGTGCCTACTGATCCTTGCTCCTGTGGACGGTTTGTGCGTTTTGTAATTTTGGATTGTGAGCTCTTCTTCATGGCTTTCTCCACGGTGATCCAGTGCAGGCTGAGGTCTGTGTTCCTCGGCAGAGGTTTTGCACATGCTTTTGTTGGGGTCCTCAGGGTTATCACTGGCCTAGGCCACTTTTTATTTTACCTTCTCATTAGATGGGTACACCACACAATAGGGTTTCACCCTGAGCCTCTGGCCTGCAGGAGGTGGGCTGTGATGATCTGTTCTCGAGGAGAATGTTTCCACCCTCTCCCACAACCCAGCCGAGGCAGAGGCAGACAAGTTTCTTAGTAGTCTCCTTTTGCAGGCAGGATCAATTTTTTCCCTGTTACATTCTTTTACAGAGGGGTGGTCCTTTGAGAGTTCCAGGTTGATGTGGGAGTCTCAGTTCCCATCTCCCCATTCCCACTTAATGAAGGCCCTGGGGCTTCTTCTCCTGAACCATGTGGATGTTACGATCCAAACACCATGCTACTGATAGCCTCCCCTCCCCTCAGGACAGCCAGCTCAGTTCAGAGACTTGGTTCTGCTTTTCAGATCCCTCTGTGTGTTTGACCATGGAAAATTCCTTACTTTCTTGAGAACTCAGCTATGCATTTAGAAGGATATTTGTTACATTTTACTCAGAATTTCTAAGTTTTTAATAACAAAAGATTTTTTTTCCAAGATACTTACTCTGCCAAGAACACATCATCACCATCTTCTGACAGAATTAAAATGTCCACTGGTGGGTGGACGATGCCTGTCTACATTCGAAGAGGAGTAAGGAGAAGGGGCCTCTGGCCTTTAGAAACTTAGAGGTTTTTTTTTTTCTCTTAACTCACTCATAAGCTCTGAGAAGTATTCTTTCAGTGATTCACTCAATTATCCTTACAGTCATATATCATTCAATAAAACTTGGTAAGTTCGTAGGCTGGACACGGTGGCTCACGCCTGTAATCCCAACACTTTGGGAGGCTGAGGCGGGCAGATCATGAGGTCAGGAGATCGAGACCATCCTGGCTAACACAGTGAAACCCTATCTCTACTAAAAAATACAAAAAATTAGCCGGGCATGGTGGCAGGCACCTGTAATCCCAGCTACTTGGGAGGCTGAGGCAGGAGAATGGCATGAACCTGGGAGGTGGAGCTTGGAGTGAGCCAAGATCGCACCACTGCACTCTAGCCTGGGCAACAGACTCCATCTCAAATAAATAAATAAATAAAACTTAGTAAGTTCATACTTCATCTAGGCTTTCATTTTCTGCAAATATATATTGTATACGGCTTCTGCTATGTGCCAGACAGGTGCTCGTGCCCAAAGATCATACTAGATCCCTGTCTTCATGAATGACACAAATAGTAATCAGATAATCACATCAATAAGTGTAAAATTTCAAATGTGCTAAGTACCGTAAAGTAGATGTGTGTGGTGCTGTGAGATATGTAATGGGGGCTTTGTCCAATTAAGGCTGGAAAGCGCTCATTTGGAGAAGTGAAATTGGAAACAAGAGTGGCTTTCACTAAGTGAAAAGAGGAGTGGTAATTGTTCCAGATATGTAGCAGTATGTGCAAAGACCCTGGGGTGAGGATGAATGACTGAAAAGAAGTGTGGTAAGATGGAAGATGAATAGAAAACATGGTTTCAGGCCGGGCGC